>NW_009258549.1:3064774-3078246 GCF_000687185.1 Egretta garzetta
CGATCGCGGGTCATCGGCGGCGGGTGCGAAACCCGCAGTTGCGAGGCAGGCGGCACGGACCGGTGCAGAAGAAATCCGGCGTGGCTCGGTGCCTCCTCATGAAGTGCTGAGGGATTTTGTGGGCATAGCACACACGCAACTATTTGACATCTCCAAACAGTCAGGACCTAAGGCCACCTCTTGAAGGTGGCCAGGGCTTGCTTGGGCAAGGCAGGAGCAAATTGGAACATGGAGAGCAGGCATTCAGCACAGAGGTGTCCAGGATCCTTTGCGCACCGATCTGGTACGCAGAAACGCACTTTTGCTTCCAGGGATTTTGTGGGCATAGCACACACGCAACTATTTGACATCTCCAAACAGTCAGGACCTAAGGCCACCTCTTGAAGGTGGCCAGGGCTTGCTTGGGCAAGGCAGGAGCAAATTGGAACATGGAGAGCAGGCATTCAGCACAGAGGTGTCCAGGATCCTTTGCGCACCGATCTGGTACGCAGAAACGCACTTTTGCTTCCCAACCACTGCATTAAACAACAGATTATTTTTTTTAAAATCTCCTAGGACATTTTTTTCATGGGAGCAGGGATTTATTTCTACATTTCTACCTTTCCTCCCGCAGCTGTGCTCAGTTGCTCCTCTGCTATGACTGCGTGTCACTGGATGCTGTTTGCATGCAAAGTTCGAGGCAGGATGAACCTGACTGTACAAATGGCAAATATTGTACAAAAGGCAGTCTACAACGAGAGCAAGTTAATGTTACTCATTTAGTTGGGAAGCGTTCATTTTCACACAACATTCCTGATCCAGACGTGTGGATGCGGTATCTGGCAGGGTGCTTATTCTTGCTGCAGCCATTTAAAGAACTCAAAGTTCACTGTTGGGGGTTGTGACCGTTGGGCTAACCATTAAGCAGACCTAGCAGTTTATAACACAGGTTTGGTTCTGTAACAGCATAACCATCGAATATTCAAGGTTTTTGTACTGCGCTGCAAAATAATAATGACAATAACATTCTATGATTCTAATAATGCTTTGATCTTTTTAATCCTTCCTTTCTCATATTATGCTTTATGTTTTAGAGGGAATAGAGAAAAATATTTAAGATAAAATTTACTTTGTTTCTCAAAATTAAGACCCTCAGAAAAAGTAGAAACAAAAGAAGATCAGAACATTTCTCTGAATTTCAACAACCTGTTTATAATCCCTTTCCTTGCACTTGAATCTGATAACTGTGGTACTGAACTGGAAAATGGAGGAAACTGTGCTCCCAATGACCACCTTAGGATAAAATAGAAGAAATAATCTCACAGTCACAACAAACTTGCAGATGAGTCCATTACTGATAAACTGTTGCACTTCTTAGTATAGGATATTTACAACTTGTTATTTAATATGTGTCTTTTTAAGGTCAAGAATATATACCCCTTTTTTCCCCAAAAAAATTAAAGAAGCGTTGTTAATGAATACTAAAGGAGTTCTCAAAACGAATCAGCCTGCATTTTGATCGCGAGCTGTAATACTGTTCTTAGAAACAGAGGCACACAACGAGAACCCACATGCTCGGTACCACCAGTGTAATTTCTGCACGATTATTCCCTTCTTCCTGTCTGCTCTTCCCTTTTCCCACACCAGCAACTGACCCAAGTGGAGTTTGAGCAATATTTGCACCACTGATCTCGCAGCTTTCGAAAAAGCACTCCTTTGCCTGGAAGGATGAGTGGTGAAATCTGTCCACAAGATGACATCAGCATGCAGCAAAGTTCCAGGCAAAGCCCACGACATAACAGAATTATGCCTTCCCTGTTTGCGGGGGGATCTTTCCGTGCAGGTCCTCCCTCCTTCCCGGGGGCTTTTCTCTCAGGTGCGGTTGTGCTGGCTGCGGTGAAACCTGCGTGGGTCAGGACTGCTACGACGCCAGTGCTCCCCAGGTGCCTTCGGAACCAGAACCTGCTGCCCTGTGGCGCATTTCACCTTTCAGAAAACGTGGTTAACTGTCTCACAACAGCCCGGTCAGGGTTTGGTTTTGGTTTGGTTTGGGTTTTTTGCAGGAGGTTGGTTTGTTTGTTTGTGGGGTTTTTTGCAACATTTTGGGCAAAAATGTTACTTTTGAAAACTGTTACACCACAGTTACTTTTCATTCTGCTAATGGTTATAATGTAATTTGCGTAGGGTTTAGTCTGGTTTTTTTTTTTCATTGTCAACCAAAACCTGGTTGTCTCCCTCCCTCCCACCCCATCCCAAGTTCCGAATTACCATTAAGTGAATGTTACTGAGCCATTTTAGGGACTAAAATTAATTAAGACAAACAATTTTAGCAATCAAGTTTTTCAGATCTTCCAGCCAGTTCTAGCAGTGCCTCCAAAGCCATTCCGTGATGAAAGACCTTTGCTAAAGTATATCAAGAACTAGATTACAGCAACCTTTATTGGCATTGTTCTTGTGATGACTGATCCTGCAGCCGCACTAATACATAGCAGTGAACTCGGCATGCAGGAAACCAAAGCAAATATTGAACCTTCCTTAGTACAAATTCGGAGACCCAGATCCAGGAGCCTTTAATCAAAATTCCAATTAACTTCAAAGAGTTTTACTTGAGTAAAAATTGCAAGCAGAATCTAGTTCAGAAAAATTACCATTTTAATTGCTACTAGTCTGATTAAGCGATTCGGCCGCTGGTTAATACAAGCACTTACATTAACACTAAAAATTTTTTAATGATCATTTATATTCTACCAAGCCTAATCCCGCCAAAGATTTTTTTTCTTCTCCTCCCCGCCACCCCCACCAGAAGACTGCAGCAAAGATCAGCATAGCTTCAAAAGAACCCGGCACGCCCCTGAAGAAACGCTGCTTGGCGAAGCTTCAAGAAACGACCTCGCAACATGGGGAAAATCTTTTTAGTAGGGCCAGCTGTGACAGGACAAGGGGTAATGGTTTTAAACTAAAACAGGGTAGGTTTAGACTAGATATAAGGAAGAAATTCTTTACAATGAGGGTGGTGAAACACTGGAACGGGTTGCCCAGAGAGGTGGTGGAGGCCCCATCCCTGGAAGCATTCAAGGCCAGGTTGGACGGGGCTCTGAGCAACCTGATCTGGTTAAAGGTGTCCCTGCTCCTGCAGGGGGGTTGGACTAGATGACCTCTAGGGGTCCCTTCCAACCCAAAACTATGATTCTATGATTCTATGAACAGAAGCAAGCCTCGGCAGCCAACGAGCACGGGGCTGCCACGGCTCCGTAGTGACACCGGACCTGGCAGCCATGAAGAGCCGTACTGCCGACGCCGTCGGCCATGCATCGCTGACTCGATGAGCGAACCGGCCTCTCTCTGCGCTGCTGTGTGTTTAATTATCGGTAGATGGCACTCACCGTGCTGCTCTGCAAGCACAGGTCCATTTCATAGGCAGATCACGGTTTCGGCGGGCAGCCTCGTAAGGCTTCGCAGAAATAAAGGGCAGCGAACGGGCACAGTTGGTCAATGCTGCTCCGGCCCAGGCGAGCAGCCCACCCGGACCCCTGAGCTGGCTCAGCGAGTGGAGTGGGCTGAGGCACAGGCAGGATGCACTGAAGATCCGTGATGTAAAGCCCAAGGGCACCAGGAAAACAACCCCGTTGGTATGCCCATATCAATTAGTACTTTTAATGTTGGTTTCTTAAAACCCATGGAAAAAATGCAGCTGCCCTCTGCTGCCAGTTGGCAGCTCCTCGGTTTACCGGCAGCCCTGGCCACAGTGATCAGCGAATGACGTGTTTAAAGCCACATTTTTGCTGAGCGTTCCTTGCCTGGCTCTGATCCGCTCCCATCACAGGGATTTCCCAGCAGTGGATGGATGGCCAGGGAGGCGCAGCCCCAGCACAAGGTAGTGCTCTGCCTCTGGGGATGACATGACAGGCATGAGGAAAACAAACATGGAAGTCCCCTTGCCTTGGCCGGAGGAGCTCATCCTTGGGGATAGAAGTAAGATCATCTGGGCCAAGCTCAGGCCCTTCTGGGAGCTCTGGTTGGGGTCTGCCATGAAGAAAAATACCTTCTGTGGGTTCAGTGTCATTTCACTTCCCGCCCCTTAGCTCCTTTTTGCCCAGCATGGGGATGCCCCTTACAAGGCATACATGACAGTTGTCCACTTCAACTTTTCATCCTCTTTAGATCAGAGCACCCAGCATTTCGCTGTCATTGTGGCCATCCCTTGGGCGCAGATCTGAGGCACCTGGAGTACCATCTAAATGGGGTGGTAAGCACTGAATCCCAGACCGTGATCCCCTAAATGCCACACGGCTGGCGCTTGTCCCTTAGTGTCACCTCAACTTGGTGGGCAGCCCAGTTTTCCTCTGCACCTTGGCTCACACGTGGGAGTGGCTGGGAACCACCGGGCAGGTGTTTCTTCCCAATCTTCCCAGACAAGATCAGTGTGGAAAGTAGCAGCTACCATTTTTCTTTGGAAATGCCACTGGAAGAGGACTTGTTGCTTTCTTACCTGTTAAACAATAGCTCATACCCAGCCATGCTGGCCAGCACGGTCCAGCCCCTCTTCTGACTTCAGGGCTGTCAGATCCCATCAGCTGGGAGGCTGCCCCCACACCAGATCATCATCTATCTCAGGAGCACGGGGAGCACGCGTTCACCCACCGAAGCTGTCTTGCTCGGAACAAATTCAGAGTTCTCTGGGCCAGGGAACCGGTGTGACACAGCTCATCTTCACGGTTATTTTCCTGGGCAAGAGGAGATTTGTGTCCTTATCCCTGACTGCGTGTACGTGCCATCCCGTGCCCAACTCATGTGAGATACCTAAACAGGTCCTGGTGAAGGTGCTGAAACACTGACCTCCGCTTTCCAAGATACACACGTAGCTAGAGAACCACCTTCCTTCCCTCCTCGGGGCCACCTTGACTGCCGAGTGCTTCTGTGTCACAGCAGGAGTGAAGCACGCTGGTTTGGTACAGAAAGTACGCGGTTCAGACAAATTCCTCTACGGGAAGCTGTAGTCGGGTTTTCAGTGCTCTGAAGCCTAGACTTGGAGTGTGGGTGGGCAAGGGAAAATGAGGGCTTTTGTGGCTTTGGTTGTTTTTTCTTTTTTTTGAAAAAATATTTCTGTGGTTTCAATGAAATTGAGTTTTGTTGTTTCAATTAATTTGAGTTTTGTTGTTTTAGTGAAAGCCTGCCCATCTGTGGACATACGATATGTCCTCGGAAAAGCCTTGGCTCCCACATGCCCTGTAGAAACTTCTTCAGCTGTTCATTGCTTAAAACTTCCAAAGACTCCCACTCATGCATGATCTTCTCACGGCACCTCCTGCCTGTAGAGCATCCAGCCCTAAAAATGTTTTCCTTTCAGTCCTCCCTTTCACAGAGGAGTATTTGTGTGCGAGACAGTGCACGTCCCCTGTTCCTTCCACTGTGAAGGGGACAGAGTTGCGGTGCTTGCTTCCTTCATGCCTGAAGCACCCTGAACATTTTGAAAGACTTAAAAACCAGGTATGGGGCCTGAGAGTCTTTCACACTTAGCTGAGGGTCCGGCACCCATGCAGGCCATGACATGACTGGCATTTGTGTTCAGATCTCCTGCTTTGGTGCCAGAAGCAGGCAACCAACCTCCAAGGTGGGACATGTCTGGGTTGTGCCCTTGGGATGCAGAAACCAGGAGGTGCTCCTCATCCAGGCACACCATATTGAACTATGCCCTGCCCTGCCAGGTGTCGTGGCCTAACCTGGCTGGCAACTAAGCACCATGCAGCCACTCGCTCACTCCCCCCTCCCTCAGTGGGACGGGGGAGAGAATCGGGAAGAAAAAAAAGGTTAGAGCCGTGGGCTGAAATAGAGACAGTTTAATAAGGGAAAATAATAATAATAGTAATAATGCGTATGATAACAGAATACACAGAATATACAAAACGAACGATGCACAATGCAATTGGTCACCACCCGCCGACCGATGCCCAGCCCGTCCCCAGCATGATGTTATATGGTATGGAATAGCTCTTTGGTCAGTTTGAGTTAGCTTCCTAGCTGTGCTCCCTCCCAGCGTGTTATGCACCTGGCTGAGCAGGAGAAGGCTCAAAAACTCCTTGAGTAGTCTGAGCGCTACTTGGCAACAACTAAAAACATCAGTGTGTTGTCAACATTCTTCTAGTACTAAATCCAAAACACAGCACTCTGCTAGCTTCTATGAAGAAAATTAACTCTATCCCAGCCGAAACCAGGACACCAGGCCAAGTGGGGTAGAGCGGATTTAGGCTGGTGGCAAGAGCGTGTTACCGACCCTGCAGGCTGAGGAGAATGCTTAGACCTCCCACTTTCTGGGAGAGGGCTCTGACCACACAGCTATGGTTTACACGCATGCTGTGCTCTGTGACGGCACCTTCACAAAGATGCCTCTGCTCTGGTGGGTATCTGATTCGAGATCACGACAGAGGAGGTAAATGGAGGAGGAGGAGGAAGAGGAGGAGGAGGAGGAATGCACAACCCTAACTCCTAAGCTCCAGGGAGAGACTGAGCTCTCACATATTTTCTGCCTCCTGCCTCTAGGCAGCTCCTTGTCCTGGGTGATGGTTCATCTTCTGGGGTGCCTCCTGATGTCAGCAGGGGCCAGAAAACCGAATGCAGTCCTGGGAGGCACCTCGGTACCTCAGTGTCTTGCTTGCTGAGTCTTGAGAAAGGAAGTCATTGCCACTGGCACCAAACTTTCACTTTGTGTGGAGCGTTCGTTCTCCGCCTCATCGATGACTTCCTACGTAAAAAACAAGACACCAGCTGGTTTCTTCCCAAGGGAATATCCTTTAGGCCCTTAAGAGCCATTCCTGATCCTCCTGCCTGAGTTTGCAGCTTGTCACTCAGGAGGGTCCTGGTGGTGCGCGGGGAACAAGACAGCGAGGCCCAGGAAGAAGGTGCGGGTTGGAACACTCCGCACAGTGTCACCTCTCTGCCCTGTCCCTTGGAAGCAGTATTTCCAGAAGTGATGCAGAGAAGTGAGTTACTCAGATTTGCTACTCAGCTACCGTTGTTGACTTTTCTTGTGTGTTTGGGCTTGGCAAAAAAGCTGCTCTGTGACTGGTCCGCAGAAGAGGATTGGTGTTATCTGCTGCCTAATGGCTTGGCTGCAGGGAAAGTGATTTTTGAAGCACTGGGAGAGGGACATGAAAGGCATTAGAGGGATGCGGAAGGCATTAGAGAGGAATGAAGTGCCTGAAGGAAGCCTTCACCTCCACTTCTGCCCGATTTCCCTGCACACAGCAAGGCACAGTGTGGACTCCGAGCGGCGCTTGTGCATTAGGTGGCACTACAGGCCCAGGGTTTTACGGGCGAGCTCATTTCTCCAAAGGGCTCCTCTGGGTCTGAGCGGGGTTCATAGGCTCAGACACTTCGTTGCCTTATTTGCGTATTTTCTTCCTGGGGAAACATGCTGTCCTGACAAATCCTGGAAGAATGCAGAAGTGGTACTGCAAAAGCAAAGCAGCAGCAATCAGGACTTCCGATACAGCCGCCCAGGCCTGAAATCTCCAGGAACCACATGGGGGGGCAGGGAGGCTGGAGCTGCCTGGGGTAAAACCCGTGCGAAGGACCTGCCACCCACCCGCCTGCCCTGGATGCACCAAGGCAGTGCAAAGGGCAGTGCTGTGGGGCTGCCCCTTTCCTCAGAATTGGGAAACAGCAGAGCCGGTCCTCCCCAAAATCTTGTTTTTTCTCCAACAGAGGCCTCAAAGGCTGCTGGAGATCCAGAGACTCGTGCTCTTTGAGGAGCCACCATGCCCAGGCCTCCTGCCTCTGCTGTGGGGTGGCAGGGATGCCCGGCATCTGTTCCGGGGCCTGGAGCCTCCTGCGCTGTTGAGTAGAAGATACCCAGCATGTCTTGGGTTGTGCTCTTCCACTGAAATGCCCTGAGCTGAACTGGGGTAGGGAAGACGCCTGTGTTCTCTTACCAGCCCTCCCAGACACCTTCTTCCTCACCTTGATTTCCCTGGCATTTCCTTGGGTAAATGTTTATATAAGTTTTCAAAGCCAGGGAGCGTGCAGGTAAGATCCAGGAGTGCTTCCCTTGAACGATTTGGTTTGAGGTGTTTTAAGTCTCCCTGCCCCACGCTGCCAATTTATTCCTGGCCTGGCACAGTCCTTGCAAAAGCCCGGCTCTACCAAGGCTCACCTACCTGCCTTGGCTGGCAACTGCCACGGCTATTCCCGTCCCAGCGCCCCGCCAGAGCCAGGCCTGGGGTCCTCCATCCCAGCTGGCAGCTTAGTCATTCTCCAGCCCCGCGTAGGTAACCTGCAGCCTACTCAGTGCCCCTCTGTCTGAAGCTGAAAGATAAATGCCCTTGAAATCTGAAGTAACCATGATAATTTTATTTTGAACAGGAAAATGGACTGCTTTTTCCCCTTATCTAATTGATTAGGAATGTCAAATATTCCTTTCTGCACACCGTGCGTGCCTCTTATTTATGTAGGAAGCAGCTGGTCTAGGGATTGAGCCAAACACTTTTTTCAACTGGAAAAAAAAAAAGCTTTCTTTTGGGGCTGGGGGGGGTGTGTGTGTCACTGTATTTCATCGCAAGCTGACAGATAGAATCCATCTCTCTGCTTTTCCCTCTGCGTCCTGACATGTGTCTGGGAAACGCTCGGCATGTCCCTGCTTCAAAGAAAACTGCAGGTGTCTGGGAGAACGGGGGGTGGGGAGGGAGCACCGGGACACGGTCGGGCGGACGGGGTGTTCGCAGCTCGGGAGCCCACGTCTGGGCACCCGGATGACATCAGAAAAAAAAAACAACAACCCTTGGCTTTTGTCTGGGTAGGTTTCTGTCCACTTCTATTTCTGCACATTGCTGAGCAGTGCTAGATGCAGCGGTTACTATCTTAGAGGATGATATTAGCTTTGCGTCCGCGTGACTCTCTAAGTAATTCCTTTCTGTAATGGGCCTAAAATGGAGTGTATGTTCCCGTTTTTCTCAGCAGGCAGTTACGCTTCTGATCTGAAATTGTGCAGCCTCTGACTGCATTTCAGAAAGTTTTCTTAGGAAGAGCCTGAAATTGCAGCGTAGTGAGATTTGTTGCTGAGGAAATCTGTTCCTTCAGCCCAGCTGACAGAATCAGCACCATCTACTTGCAAAGACCTGGCAGAAAGCTGGCTCTTGGTCCGGTTTGGTCAAATGAGTAATTGAGAACCCCCCCTAAAAGACATAGGACCCTGTAAAGCCACTAGGCATCATCACACCTAGCAGTTCATGCTGCCAATCAATAGAACTATTTTGTAGGATAAACATGTAAACGATTTAAACCTGAGGAAAAATAGACAATCAACATTATAGATGTCGCCGTAAAGCTGCCACTGTGAATGTGCCTCGTCCCAAAGCAGCCTGCTGCAGCTCCACTTGACCGCGGCCAGTGGTTTTGGGAGTGGGTTGCTCGTCAGAGGGGGGTGTACAAAAGAAATGGTAATGGAAACACTAAGTAAGGCCACATATTGCATGAGGAATGTAAAAACATATCTCCAGTAACACCTCTGTTCACAGAAGGTGGGAGCAGCAACGGGTCATACATCGGTGGGTCGTTGAACTAGCAATCTTTCATTCAGTGTAGGGTTGGCATCATCTGCAGGAGGTTTATACCTGAGAGCTGGGAGGGAGATACCAAATAAATGGGGTAGTGTCTTACCTCCTTCTGAAAATGTTGACGTGACTTTTCATCACTCAGCCGTGGCTGATGTCACCACCATTGCTTCCCGCTTTCTGTGATGCGGATCAACTTGGCAGGTTTTCAACACACATCCCAGATGTGTGCTTGCCTCCGCAAGCAGAATGGGATGGGATCTTGCTGGACTTCACCACTGTAGTGGGCAGAGCAGCCACAAATGGGGTGCAAGTGGGGGAGCAGAGTTAGGGATGGACATTCCCAGTCAAAATAGCACATATTCCCTGTGATGGGTTGCTCTGGGAAGTGATGGTTTTGATAGTCAGTCACCTTGAAAATACCTCAGTCTGGTGCATTGACATGACACCGATATGGCTTTCAACAGGCCCATGTGTGAGGGGTCCCATGACCAGCCAAGCCCACCATTTATCTGCATAGGCTTCCAAGCTTGAGTTGTGAAGGCTGTTAAAAATGGTTTGAAGAGCGCATTCACAGCAGTATTGGTACAACCTGGGCTATCCTGTCGTGAATATTCCCTTCTTTATCGTAGCTGTGCAGCATTTCCTAGCGCCATTTCAAAGCTGAATTTGTGGTTGTCATTAAGGCTATGGCCGGAACAACGCTCGGTGCCTCAAAGCTGAATATTCTGTAGTAATGGAGCTGCTGAATGCTGCTCGATGAGGTCGTAGGGACCAGGCAGCCGAAAGGGCTTGACTTCACCTGCTCTGGCAGGAAACACTGGGATTCGTTTAATCAGCTAACCAAACAACCTCCAGCACCTGCTCCCTAAGCAGAGGAGGCCAAGCAACAAACATTTTGCTGGATGAAAGTTTCCACCAAGTTCTCACTGGCAGGAGGGAGATCTGCTGGCAGCACTGCTCTCCGTCATCAAGAACCCTTCATAGAGGCAAATATGGCCAAACTGATTGCTCCCACCAGCCATGAGGACACATATACGCAGTAATTTGGGCTAAATGTTTTGGTTTGGCTATTCCAGGTCTTTACTTGCGTTATCAGGAGAGGGTGAGTTGCCAAAGGTTTGGCAGCTGATAAAAACAAGTGCCGTGCCAGATCCAGGGAAAGCCCCATGCTCAGAAGCAAGTTGCTAGCCCCAGCTCCTCTTCCCTACATATCTCAAGGTCCCCGAGGGACATATTTGACAGTGCTGTTGGAGGACCAGGATTGAGCAAGCTGCATTTTGCTGAGGCAGTGGTTCCCAGGATCAAATTTTAGCAGTAACCATAGTTGTTAAATAAATCAAGACAGGAGCTGTGTTCCTGGACTTGCTGCTGCTTGTCACACGCCGGCACATTGTTCTCCTGAGGTGGGATTCACTCTTCTTGGTGTTTGCCAGCTAAAAATTAAGCACCTTAAATTGAGCTGGCTGAAAATAAAGCAGGCAAACACTAGCAGCCCTTGTCTCCCTCTCTAGACAAAGGAGAGCGTTGAGTGCTGCCACAGCGTGATTCACCCCAGCCTTAAAAAAATTAAGCCAGGGAATTGAGTTGCTTTCTGGACGTGCCCATCTCACTCTGTTGACTATCGAGGGAGCTGAGACAGCTGGGTGGGATTTCGGAGCCGACATTCAGATGTCTGCCATGAGGTGAATCCCACCGTCAGCCAAGACGGTGAGCTTTCTGCTCCGCTGAGTGACCAGAGTTACTACCAGACATGAACGGGTTTGGGTACCCATGGAGGGCACAGCAAGCACAGGGGAAGTACAAGCACAGCCTTCTGCGTGCTTCTCCGTGCTGCACCCCAGTTCTGCCCCAGTTTCCTTCCTAATGACCTCCCTCTAATCCACCTCCAAAACCTCTTTGACACCGCTAATGTCTGCTCAGAACCCGGCTTTCGCTCACCAAGAGGTTACCCCAACTGCTGATGTGACTGACCACGTACACCCTGTGTCAGGGGACAGGTTTATCTTCTGGGTTGAAGAACAATGGACCAAAACAGTGCCAAGAAGATGCCACCTTTGCAATGCATTTATTAGTACCCAGAGTGCAGATCTGTCACCCAGGGCCAGGACCTGACGTCTGAGCCCAGACAATGTTGGTAGGTGGGACCTTGGGTCTGGCTTTTCTGGATTGCCTTAGGAATGTCAGCGCACAAAGGCAATCCTTGAAACAAAGGAGCTTGCTCAATTTAGGGCGTCAGTGGACGTGGACGTCAAATGCCTACTTAGACCTGCCGTCCGCTCCTCCACTGCAGCGTCGGGCCCTCTTTTCTGGTGCCAGGACCAGCCTGGCCAGCTCTGCGTGCTATTGACCGAGTGCCGAGCCTCGTCCGTAACAGAGAGGTGCCGTGTCTGCGAGCACTCAAGAACTGCTGGGTCCATCTTTCCCAGCAGCCTGGGTTCTTGTGTAAGAAAGTAGAAATCTGGGGAGAAGTGCATACAGCTGAGGCAATGCCATTTTGCGTACCCCACTTTGATATCAAAAAGGGAAGCTCCTTTCTCCTTTGCACCTGCTATGTTACCAGAAATCCCCATAATCCTAATACAAGGGAGATACAGATCTGGTCAGCCCCTTGAAGACTGCTGATTGGCACTGCCAGCAAACGGGAGGCGTGGTGTCTCAGATGCTAAATTTCTCAGGAAAGAAGTTAGAATAAACAAAAATGGTTTTACTTGGATTCCTCTGCAACACAGACATGTAAATACAGCCGGTTGGGTGCCAGTGACACTGTCATTGGGAAAAGAAATCCCGAAGAAATTTGAGCGCAAGCCAAGTGGGAACTGAAGAGCCAAGGTACAAGTAACGGGGTTCCCCTCATCCCAGCCTGGAAGCCTGGCCAGAAATGTCATGAAACCAATCATCCCACCTGTTGCGTATTCTGTTCTGTTATTCTGTTTTATTTAATCTGGCGGTAAATGGATGTACACAAGCACTGTGATTAGCCTGTATGGATGGCTTCATAGCTTGGGTATGGCTACCCGGGGGTGGCCTGGGATGGCTACCTGCCTTGCCTTGAAGAGATAGTATCCTGCAAAGCGGCTAAGTCTGGATCATGCCGGTGGGTGGGAGAGACCAGGAGAAGTGCTGAGGAGCCCCCCGCTCCCCACGGGAAAGCTGGGGGGTGTCGGGCAGCCCGACCACAGGGCCCTGGCTCCTCTGTGGGCGATCTACAGCAGTGGGGATGAGCAGCTCTTTGCACCTGCTATGTTACCAGAAATCCCCATAATCCTCATACAAGGGAGATACAGATCTGGTCAGCCCCTTGAAGACTGCTGATTGGCACTGCCAGCAAACGGGAGGCGTGGTGTCTCAGATGCTAAATTTCTCAGGAAAGAAGTTAGAATAAACAAAAATGGTTTTACTTGGATTCCTCTGCAACACAGACATGTAAATACAGCCGGTTGGGTGCCAGTGACACTGTCATTGGGAAAAGAAATCCCGAAGAAATTTGAGCGCAAGCCAAGTGGGAACTGAAGAGCCAAGGTACAAGTAACGGGGTTCCCCTCATCCCAGCCTGGAAGCCTGGCCAGAAATGTCATGAAACCAATCATCCCACCTGTTGCGTATTCTGTTCTGTTATTCTGTTTTATTTAATCTGGCGGTAAATGGATGTACACAAGCACTGTGATTAGCCTGTATGGATGGCTTCATAGCTTGGGTATGGCTACCCGGGGGTGGCCTGGGATGGCTACCTGCCTTGCCTTGAAGAGATAGTATCCTGCAAAGCGGCTAAGTCTGGATCATGCCGGTGGGTGGGAGAGACCAGGAGAAGTGCTGAGGAGCCCCCCGCTCCCCACGGGAAAGCTGGGGGGTGTCGGGCAGCCCGACCACAGGGCCCTGGCTCCTCTGTGGGCGATCTACAGCAGTGGGGATGAGCAGCAGCCCCAAAGTGCTGACACTGACATGACG
>NW_009258549.1:3078712-3079182 GCF_000687185.1 Egretta garzetta
TAGCTTGGGTAGGGCTACCCGGGGGTGGCCTGGGATGGCTACCTGCCTTGCCTTGAAGAGATAGTATCCTGCAAAGCGGCTAAGTCTGGATCATGCCGGTGGGTGGGAGAGACCGGGAGAAGTGCTGAGGAGCCCCCCGCTCCCCACGGGAAAGCTGGGGGGTGTCGGGCAGCCCGACCACAGGGCCCTGGCTCCTCTGTGGGCGATCTACAGCAGTGGGGATGAGCAGCAGCCCCAAAGTGCTGACACTGCCATGACGGGAGCCATCCATGCTGACCGACCCCTGCGCGGCGGGGGAGAAAAACAAAATGGGCCCAGGAGGGCCTTATTGCGAGAAGGAAGTATTATTTAACGTGCATTGTGTTGGGAAAGGAAAACAAGGGTCCTGGCGCCGGGCCAGGTCCATTGGCCTCTTTTTTTTTTTTTCTCTTTTCTTTTCTTCTGGGCAATTTTTCTAGTAAGACCTTTTT
>NW_009258549.1:3079392-3080068 GCF_000687185.1 Egretta garzetta
AGCGCGCATTTCTGCGGGGTGACTCACCAGCCCTTAGGAAGAAAAAAAATAATAAAAAAAAATTCCAGCCAAATTCTTTCAGGGAGGTAAACAAGGTCACGCAGCGCGGCGAGATCCTGTTTACCTGAGACAGGACGTCTTTGCAGAGCCCTTGCTGGAAGCGGGGACCTGTTGACATGACTCAGGGTGGCCGACGTGGGGAGACGGAGCTGGGGGCACTGCTCGGCCCCAGGGTCCCAGCTTCACTGGGGCGAGGAGGGAGCGAACCCCCACCACGGGGCCAGGTGCTCCCCTCTGCAGAGGATCGCCCTGCGGCTCTGCTGGAGGGAGAGCAGGGGGCAAGAGACCACCGGGCGATGGCAGGGCTGTGCCAGCACTCGACACTCGCCTCCAGTCCTCCTCCGTGCCAGCAGCCCCAGTGACTCTGACCCCCAGCTGCCCGTACCCCGTGGCGAGCGGGCGCTTTCCCCACGGCCCCACGGGGAAGCCCCGGTGGCCACACGGTTAATCAGAGCCCATTCCAGACGCTGACTGAGTGTTTTTTCCTGATAACAAGACATGTGTGAGCGCACCGTCGCTCCTCGCTCGGGTGAATATCCTGTTCTTGCGACGGGCCGGAGAAGCAGGGGGCAGCCGGGGTGGGGACAACAGGGCAGCGCAGCCGGGATTTCACATT
>NW_009258549.1:3080163-3087814 GCF_000687185.1 Egretta garzetta
CCTGGCAGTCTTGGCCCCTTTTCTGGCACCTGTCCCTTGGTTTGACCTTCCTGGCCACATCCCGGGATCGCCTTTGCCTGCACAGCCCCTGCGCCCCAGTCCTGGGCAATGGGGTGTGCTGGCCTGAACCCACACCGGGGGCTGGGGGGCCCGTCCTGCAGGGTGAATGGCTGTGGGGCCTTGCTGAGTCCCGCTTGCCCTTGGCCACCCTGGCCAGCCGGCAAAGGCATGCTATGAGGGCTTCATGCCCAGGTCTCGCAGTCCAGGGTTCCACTGGATGAGAAAGCCCTGCTCTCTTCCCCGCTGGGGTGCTGTGCATGGGGAGGACAGGGATATGCAGGAGGAGAAGCTACTCTGGTCTGTGCAGTTGAATTTAATTCTCAGTGAGCACATTTCTCCCACCCCTTCCCTTTCCATAATCCCCAATCCATCAGCCAGACTGAGCTTCTCTCCAGGTCCGGAGAAGCAAAGGGTGCTCGGCGCTTCACCTGCTCCCAAGCTGCCGGTGGGAAGCAGCAGGGTGATGGGGGGGCTCGAGGGACACCCTCCTTCTGTCGGCACCGCTTCAGCTTT
This sequence comes from Egretta garzetta, assembly GCF_000687185.1. NCBI lineage: Eukaryota > Metazoa > Chordata > Aves > Pelecaniformes > Ardeidae > Egretta > Egretta garzetta. The sequence goes on from NW_009258549.1 coordinate 3,080,737, forward strand.
TGGGAGTGCGGGAAAGCACCCACAGCCCTGTTTCACCCCCAAACAACACACAGAGCCCAAGGGTGCCCCTCAGCTGGCCGCGGGAACCCAATCCCAGCCCCTCCACCCCGGCAGAGGTGAGCCAGGAGCTCCAATCCAGCTATTTCAAGTGCTGCAGCAAGAAGAGCCCTTTTATTTCTTTTCCTCCCCCCCACCTTTTTTTATTGACACAACAAACCAAACAGGGCCAACGCTGACCCTTGGCCAGGGCTATTTCACGATGGTTTTGTCTCACGGTCAAATCAAGATCCTCGGGGTCTTGCATAATCAGGTGCTTGGGAAAAGAAAGGTTTCTTTCTTTCTTTAAAACACACCCCTGTTCTGCCCTCTCCAGCATCCCGCTTTCCCCTTTCACAACCTGCCAGCGTTTGGTGACTTTCTCAATGAACCAGGCACACGTCCTAGCCCCGTGGACCGCTAAAAAGAAGGAGAAGGAGACTCCCCAGCTCCCATCAGCAGCTGCACACACGTGTGTTGGTGGAAGGGGAAGGGATGGGAAGGAAAGAGAACGGTGCCTCTGGTCACATGCAGAACCCCGTTTTTGAGGAATTGAAAACATGTTATATCTGCAAGATTTCAAAAAAACCCCAAGAGTGCTTCTGCATTTTAGGAAGCGGCCAGCGCAGCTATGTCCCCAAGCCCTGGGCAGGCTTGCGGGAGGCTCTCAAGGGAGTCCTGGTGATAGCCCCCCTGCTCTGCAGCCATCAGGGAGAAAATTGGGGCACACTGAGTGGGGGTTCAGCCCGCAGCTGGGTGTGCAGCGGGGATCTTGGCCTCATCCCAGTGACTGGTGCCTCTGCCCCGGCAGCGGGGGGGGAAGGAGCTGGTGAGGTTTGGGGTCTGTTTAGTTCTTGTCAGTTTGCGGGAGGCCTTATCACCAAGCCACTGTGATTTTGGTAGATTTGTGCATTTCTTTGGTGTATTTCTGTTGAGGGAATCCCCTGCGGCACAGGGTCGGGGTATCTGTGGGATTGAGGGCAATACCAGGTAAGCTGCCTTCGCTCGGCGCGAGGGCAGGTCCTCGCTGTCTCAGGGCCTGCCTCTGCAGGGAAGAGCTGCTGTGCATCGGTCCCCATTTTCTTCCTAGCATGGAGGGCCGTTTTACCCCCCCCAGAAGGGGACTAAGCCACACCACAGAAGAGTGCTCGGTGTGAGCCAAGGTAAAGGGGGCTTCTCCATTTTGAACTCAGCCCCCAGTGCTGTGCAGGAGCTCCGTTCGGAGCTCCATCTATTCCTAAATTCCTTAAATTCAACTTCTTTTCAAACAGCCTTCTACAAGTGCAGCTGAGGAGATTCCTGGTATTGGGGAAAGGCGGGAAGATTTTGGTCAACATGTTGACAAGCGCCTTATAAACAGACATAATGGCCCGGGGTCCGTAGGAGGAGCGGTGTCAAGGTCTGACACTCACTGGCAAAGCCCAGCCCGGCCCGAGATTCCTTGGGAAGGGGCGTGCATGAGTCCCAGGCTGCCCAGAGCAAAGGTCCAAAGATCAGGAGCTTAATCCGAGCTCCAGTTGCTCAAGGACTTCAGCCCTGCCCAGGGCTCCCAAGCAACCCAGGTCCTTGGGAATGGGAAAACCTCAGGAGGGGTATGCCGGACTCCCAGAGGATTACAGCCCAATGACTAAACCTGTTAGGTCACCCAAACGATCTGCTTCCTTTTATGGTCAAAATCAAGTGTCAGAATCACAGGTTTCCTCTTTCTTAGAACTGGGCTTTCTTGATACCACAAATCCTTCTTGCAAGGCTAAAATTAAATGTCTGAAAGCACATGCAGAGTGTTGCAATCTCGCTGCTTTGCTTACTGGTCTGCGTAATGCTTGAGTTGAGTAACAAACAATAGAGGTTGGAAATAGCCAGGACTGAGATTTCCTCTTTCAATTGCAGAATTGTTTCCTTGACTGGTGCGTGCATAAGCCAGGTGGCAAAATGCTTGCCCCAACCAAGTTTCCTGGCAAGCAGGAGGGGTCTTTGGGTGAGGGGTGGAAAGGAGTGAAAGAAACAGCTCCCCAAAAGCAACTCCTGCCTTTCTTGGCCTTAGCTTCACCCTCCTACTCCTTTACAAGTTCACTCTGTCTCTCAGTAGCTGGTTCTTGCAGCTCCTCAGAAACTTCTCAGGTCCATTTTCAAACCTGTGGATGGGAACTATTGCCACCTCATACGAGTGATGGAGACCTTGAGCTGCAGATACCAATACCTTGAGATGCAGATGCCCATCAGAGCACCTCTGATACTGCCAAAACCTGGCACTGTGACCTCTCCCATCCAGTGACACATGCCCCAGGGAGCCAGGTCCTACCAGCCCTGGGGAGCAGCAGAGTTTGTTGCTCTCCTAAATTCAAGAACTGCAGTGACTGCTTCCACCCTCACCTTAGCCAGCAGTAAGCTCCCGGTGGCACCCAGGTCTCATCAGGCTCTTATTTCCCTCCACTCCAAGTCAATAAGGACTCATCACATTTGAGGTTCAGGGCCCGCCTGCCTTACCCACGGCTCAGTGGGAGGCCTGGCAGGAAATTTGTCATGTCCTGGTCTCCAGGGGACCCGACAGCCCTTTGAACATGAGTGGGGAGCTTGCAGAGGAGCTGTAGATGCTGTAGACCCAGCTGGGTGCTTCTGGTCCTGGCTGTGCAGGTAGAGTCACCTACACATACATGCACCTGCTTCCAAAAAGCCCAACCATTTGAGGTCTCCTCCAGACCCTGGTGCTGGCGCCTTCTCTGGCTAAAATTGCTGCCTCTGCCGCACTCAACTGTTGTGACCCAAGAAAGGGACCCCTGGGCTGGGAGGTGTAAGGGAGCTGCCTGTCAAGCTTGTGACACTTTGGCTTCGCGGCCACAGGTGCCCCAAATGCCAGGGACGCTGCCAGCAGCAACGACGTCCCTCCCCAGCTGCACCCACTGTGCAGGTGAAGCACGGCGGTGGGCACGGCAGCAGCGTGCCAGCCCCCGCCGTTTGCTGCCTGAGGGCCTCCGCTTCCCGGATGGGTGTTCACATGCACCCAGATTCCTTAGAGGGTTTTTTTTTTTTAATCCAGGTTGATAAATATTCATGTTTTCCAGCTGGCAAAAATTCCCCTGTTGCTGGCTGGCCTTCCTCGGGGACCAGTCATGCATCAGCCCCTGGTCTTTCTCCTCATGGCAGTGGGAACCCTCCAAGCTCCCAGGGCTTCTCCTACCACCCATCCACTGAACCCAGCTCACTCTCCAAAAGGAGAAGCAGCTCCTTCACCCAAAACACTCCAACCAGCTAACCACTTGATTGGAAAAAAAAACGCACAGGATGAACTTGCAATCAAATATCCCGGCTTCTAATGGCTGGGTTAGAGCAAGGAGGGAAGGGAACAGGCTTCAGGTCTGGGTTTGGAGGTTGCACCTGGCTCCACATCTGTGTTCAGAGTGGGAAACTTGGGCAGGTTTTCTGTCCGCACGGTAGCAGCATCTGGTTGCTCCTTCCTGGCTGTGAGCTTTGAAACGGTCTACAAAACCTGAGTAAATAAATAAGTACAACAATAGGTTGCAGCGTACCCGGTGGGACTATCCATGGAAAAGGAAAAATACGTATCATGGGGAAAAAACTGCAAATCCTGTTCAGCTGCTCCTTTCTGTTTCATTTAACACACTTGAAGGCGGCTGCGCTGGGAAAATGTTTTATTCAATTACTGGGCTGTTCACACCAGCCTCGGTGGAGCCAGGAGAGCCTCGTCCCTGCCAAACCCGAATGCAAAAAGCGCCCATTTCAGCCCTTTTACAGCCAGCTGATGGAGCCGGTGGGATGCTCTGATGAGTAGAGCATCCCCTATCCTACCCCAGCAACAAACCTGCACCACTGGCTGTCCGCCTCGCCGCAGCAGGTGCCGGTCCTGCCCCTTGCACATCCAAATCTGGATTTGCCCATCCTTCTGGGAGGGAGCTGCCTCTTGCCCAGCCTGCGATGCAACAAAGCGGGGTCCCCACAAGTGAGAGGAGCATTCCCCCTTCACTCCGCTGGCCAGCGCTGCCTCAAACTTTCCAAGCAAGGCTATGCTGCAATTGCGGTGTTTTGTCCGTGGCCACCGGGTTTATGGGACACCAGGGAGACCCCCCTTTTCCTCCCCTCCCCCTCCCAGCACAAGCATTTTGTTTTTCTTCTTGATTAGCGGAAAAAATTCCTGAACCTGTCAGAGGGAAGGAAGGTCTTCTCTCTCTCTCTCTCTCTCTCTCTCTCTTTCTCTCTCCTCGGCCAATTAGTGAAATACAAACAATTTCCATCATCACGGTGAAACGCTTTTTCCACCTAAATAACACCTCTGCAGGCTTTAAAGGTGCAGGCCCCTTTGCGCAGCCCCCCCATCCCCCACCTCGAGGGATGCCCTCCCAGGGCCACACCGGAGCGGGATGGGGGTGGCTGTTCCCCCCATCCTGCTGTACCCAACCACAAGCAGCCAGCCCAGGGCTTGGGCAATGCGGGCATCTCACGCAGGCACCTCCCAGGGCTTTTCCTCACAGACATCAAGCCGGTGTGTGCCGGGTCACGGCAAACCTCCCTGCCCCCCTGCTAATGCCCCGGCATGCCCAAATGTCAGCTCTCCTGGCTGCCCTGCCACCCCGCTGATGCCCACGGAGCCGGCCGGCATCCTCAGCTGAGGTCTGGGGAGCAGTAAAATTCCCTCAACGGAGGTGGCCGTCCCCAGGACCTCCTCTGCAACCTGCTGCGTGTTCATCGCTGAGCTCCCCTGCGCCCCCCTGCAGCCGGCCCTGCTCTGGGGGACCCCGGCCCCTGCCCTCCGGAGGAGCGAGTGAGCATCCCAGCTGCCCTGGGTGCTGCAGAGTGCCTCCTCACGGCCACCTGCCCAATTTAGGCAGCCAAAGCACTCCTGCAGGTGTTCCGCGTGGTTCACACGTGACCCCATGTGCATATTTTGGGCTGTCCATGTGCCGGACCCTCATGGGGCAGCATCTGACGTCACCAGGGGAGCAGATCATCTGTGGGACATCCAGAGCCCTTGGGCCAGCCGTCTCCTGGGTGCCCTGGGCTGCCGCTGGGCACGTGTGTCTCAATGAGGACTTCTCTCCCGGAGCACACCTTGGTTCATTAATCATTGCTTTTCCTGCTCTGACCTCATTTGATTTGTCCCTGCCACCATCGCTCGCAGCTGGCTCTGCGCTGCAGGGACCAGCAGTAGCTAACACCTTCTCCTCTGCGCTTCTCCAGCTCTGTGCCAAGATTCGTACTGAAAAAAAATAGTTTCTCTTCAGGAAGAAAACACCTGAGCAGGGCCTGGGGCTGGGGAGCAGAGCTTGCCTTCACTGACCGTGTCGGCCAGCGGTGGCCAGGGCTGAAGGTCGGGGCATTTGGGGACTTGGGAGTTTCCAAAGCTGCCGGGGCAAGACCTGCAGCGGGGCTGCTTGTCCAGCATCTCTGCACCATCCATCCTTTGTTTTTGCAGTGCGTGCAAAAAAAGAAATCCCAGCAAACATTTTGAAACGTGCATCGACTGTCATGCCACAAACCTCCCTGCTGCCCGGGTCCCCGCCGTGTTTGGGTTGCTGCTTAACCGCATGCACACAGTTTCTTTTACTGAGTTTGTAATGACGAGGGAGCTGTTTCCCTCGAGGCTGCTCTCCTCCCGGCTTCGCCACGGCCTTTACTGTGAACCCAAGGCAGTCCATCACGCCGGAGAGTCCTGTTTGGTATCTGCCTGGCTGGCTGGGGGAGGAAAAAGGGTGGGTGAGCCCTGCCTTAAGTCTATATTTTGATCTCTTCACCTCCCTGGCTCCTCTGCCGAGAGTCCCCCAGATCCACAGCTGTGACTGAGGGTGTCATGTTAACCCAGTGCTTGCACCGCTTGCAGGGAGGACCCGGTGTTTGGGGTTCCCTCCACTTCCCACCCTCTTCCCGCTCATGTTTTGGGGGGCTCTGTGGTTCCTTTAACCCTGCAATGAAAGCCAAAACCAGCTAAGGCTGCCTGGCTTCCTTGCAATGTCTTTCAAGATGGGAAATTCTCAAGACTGCAATGAGTTCACTTGGTCACGGGCAGATCACAGCTCGGCGGGGGGGCAGCACCATTTGGTCATGGGCTGCATGGAGGCGAGTGGGGAACAGCTGCGCGCTCGGACGAGGGGGTTTTGTTGGTTTTTTTTTCCTAAATAGCTTTTAATTCTTCATATTTTCCTCCCTCTTTGTACCCTACTTTGCCTTTGGCACAGCTGGCTTCTCCACCCCCAGGGCCCACCAGGCACTGGTGCACGGGCGGTGAGACGGGGCCACCCTCCCACACATCCCCATCCCACCCCAGGATCCTGCGGGATGGCAACGGCTCCCACCGAGCCCTCTCCCAGCCGCATCTGGAGCGTGGGCAGGTCGGGCAGAGGGGCAGGGCAGCTGTCGTGGGGGGCACGGCTTATGCCAGGGAGGTGCGAGCCCTGCACGGGGAGGGGAATGCCTGCGTGAGCTTCGTGCCACATGGCTGGGCTGAGGAAGGCTCTTCCTTGGAGCCACAGCCAGGCGTGGGGGTGAGCTTAAGCCGTTCGTATTCCTGAGCGCCCATAAAATAAGCAAATGGTCAAGGGTTTTCCTGGGCCCGGCGAGGAAACTCTTGCAAACTGATTTTTCGTTTCATTTAGCCATGCGGCAGCTTTAGCGTTGCAAACCCTCAAGGCTAAAAAGCCTGAAGCCTGGCTTTAAACCGCGGGGCTTTGCTTTCTGTCCCTGAATAGCCCACCACTTCGCTCTCCCATCCGCCTGCCGCTTTTGGGAGCTGTGTTCTCACAGGAGGACCCATTACCGAAGCCTCTCTGCCGCCTTGAAGGCTGGACACGTTTCCTCCAACAAAAGCTGAACCTCCCGTTGAATGACACATCCCGAGGCTGGGCCTTTAGGTAAAGCAGCAGCCGAGCAATCAAGCCAGGGAGAGCTGCCAAGGCTCCCCGGCTCCTCCGAGATCTCCTGTAGCTCCGGGCGAGCCAAGCTGGCACCCCGGCGCAGCAGAGATGCTTCCTGGCGGCGTGCTGCAGCCCTCCTGGGGCTTATTGCGGGATTCATTTCCCAAGCTTGGCTTTGC
>NW_009258549.1:3087954-3089121 GCF_000687185.1 Egretta garzetta
TTCGAGCTGTTAAAAGCAGAGGCACGTGCTTGCGGAGGGGGTTGCGCCCCCGCCCCGGGGCCCCCACGGCCATGCCGGCCTCTGGGGATGCCGACCCCTTCCTCCCGCCACCCTCCCTGGTCCAGGCTGCTGCACCCCTGCTTCCTGTGCCTTGTACCCCTTTTTGCACCCGTTGCTCCCCAAATTCCCTGCTGACAGGCCCTCAAAGCCCAAACAAGTCTCAGGCCAAAAATTTTTCTTCTCGCCGGGATACCCTAAGGAAATCACAGCAGGGATGTGGTTGTTAGCCCTGCTGCGGTTTTGCCCATGCTTTCTGTCCTCCGGGGGGGGGAATAGAGCTCACCCCTGCTCCAGCTCCCTTTGGAGGATCAATCAGGGAAAGCGTGTCCACACCCCAAAATGAACCACACTGGAGCGAGACCCTCATGCAGGAGTGCCAGGCTTGTCCTTCGAGGACGGCCTGGCGTGCACCCCGGCAGCGAGCCCCCCCGGGTTCCCCATTGCAGCACGAGTCCCCACTCAGGTCTACGCTCCTCAGAGCTGGGCCATGGACCGGGGGTGCTGTGCCTGTACCGGGGGGACCCCAAAATGCAGCAGCTGCCTCCGCTCCCCGCGGCCTCGCGCCCAAGTGCCAGATGCGGGATACCTCCCTTGCTGGGAGGAAAGGGAAACGCAGCGGCCTTTCCGACTCGGAGGGAAGGACCGCCGTTGTCTAGACGATGTGACTAAGGAGGGAAGGGGCCGACTGTTTGCACAGCTTTGGGGAGTGTAAACAGTGCCGACTGTCCCAAGCCCTTCAAAGCAGAGGAATCCGGAGACGGGATGAAAGCGCAGGGGAATTCTGGCCGGGTGTCCGAACAGAGCAGCTAAGGAGACAGGGACCTCTTCGAGACGAAATCCCTGGCACTGGAGTCATCCCAAACCAGCCCGGGCGCTGGGCGGCAGGCGGGCAGGAGGCGGGCAGCACCGCCGGCCGCGGGCAGGGCTGTGCGTGGGCTCCCAGGACTTTCCCAGCTTTGGTGGCTCCTCTCTGCCATCTCAGAATAAACGTCCTGCGAACAGAATTGGAGGCCCTGGGAATCCCACTCTGCCCCGCTCACAAAAGAAAGAGAAAATGTTGTTTGAGAGGTTTGGTTTCCTTTTTCTTTTCTTTTTTTTTTTTTTTTT
>NW_009258549.1:3089217-3089454 GCF_000687185.1 Egretta garzetta
AAAACCTCACCGTCTTTACAAACCAAAGGAAACAGATTTGGGAACAGGAAAACAAAATTGTCTTAAGACTCGAGGGCTTGGGGACGGAGGGAGGGGGCAAGGTGCCACCTTGGCCGTGGTACGAGAAGCGCTCTGGGCTTGCAGGCGCCGAGGGCTGCGTCCCTCCGCGACTTGTAACAGCTCCCAGGCTGCAGCTTCGCCTCCTTCCCCCGGCTCCCTCCGGGGCTTTGCCCCCCA
>NW_009258549.1:3089544-3097683 GCF_000687185.1 Egretta garzetta
TCCGAGAGCAGGACTCCGAGGTGACACTGGAAATTCCCATCATGAGCAACATTTCTGCGAACGGTGACTGTGTATCGGGTGTGCAGAAACAGCCCTTGCCCAGAGAGTCCTCCTCCCTCCTCCGGAGCAGGCAGAGGCCCGGGAGGGACTCTACAACCGACCCTCCGGTTGTTCTCCGAGTCCTCCTCGCTTAGAAGAGCTCGTTTCTGTCTCAGACGGCTGCTGCCAACTGCAAAGACCATCCTCATTTCTTTTCTCCATACCTACACAGAGCTGCCCACATCTTGGACCAACTTCCAAGCTAGGCTGGGCTGGGAACATCTAACGGGCAAAAACCCAGAAGGGATTTAAGAGGGAAAATGTGAGGAAAACGATGGGAGATGCGGGGACATTGGCACGGAGAGAGCAGCGGGGGCACAGTGCGCAGGGCACCCGTGAAGGGGTTAAAAACCTCGGGGGAATGACAAGATTCTGCTTTCAGGACCACAGAGCAGGCAAGGACAGCTCACTGAGATGAAGTCATGCTTCTAAGTTTGGCTCGTGTTGGTCTTGTTGTGGTGCCACTTCGCCGCCTGCAAGGAAGCTGCGCTGGGGGGTTGGCGGGGAGCGAGAGAAAAGGGCACCAAGATGGAGAGAGAGCTCGGACGATGCCTCTGCCTGTCCCGGCCCAGACCTCGCAGGCACGCTGCGGTAACAGCACGCTTCTCTGCCAGCCCAGCGGAGCTGAGGCGTGCATGTGCCTCTCAGCTTCCTGCCACTGGGGAATGAAATCCATTTAAGAACATATATATATATATATATTTATATATGTATGTATAAATACACATACACACACGCACGCACACGTATATATATATATATACACACACACACACACGCACACATATACACACGCACACATACAGAGCAAATTTAAAAAATAATCTTGAGTCCGAGCCTGGAAAGTTGAATTCTCCACCAGCATGTGCAAAGATGGCTCCCCTTGGCAGGGGCCGGGGGCGTGGAGACAATTCTGCCGCTGTCTGCTCCTTCCCCACGATCCAAACACCTTCCAGTCAGCACCAGGAGCAGGAGGGGAAAGGGAGGGGGGGGAATGCATTTGGCTTGTTTGTTTGTTTGTTTGTTCTGTTCCCCGAGATGTTGTATATCTTAGTGGTTTTGGTTTTTTCTTTCTTAAAATAAAATATACACACGCACATTAAAAATATATATCTGTCCAGGTAGGGTGATAAAAGTCCTTAGTGCATTTTCCATCATCGGTCGCCACTCGCAATCTGAGATATGCCCATTTTCAAAATGTACGTCCAGTGCAAGCGTTGATCTCAGACGGGACCCCCAGCCTTACCAGAAACACGAGGGGAAGGGGGAATATTCCCCTTCTGCCTTCTGTCCATTTGTTTTTCTCCTTCTCTTGCAAGAAATTGGACCCACTCTCCTTTTCACATTTTCCATCCCATCCTCAGGAGCAGGGAAGGCATTGTCCTGTCCTCATCGCATGTTGTGGCTGTCAGGGTTCATGGTTTTATTTGTACTTTGTTCTTTTCTCATATATATATAGATAGATAGATAGGTCATGTTTGTCCTTTTTTTGTGTGTGTGTAAAATTATGCTAATAAATGAAAGAAGGGAGAGGCTTTGGTGGGATAAGGTCCACTGATGGAAAGGGAAGCACCAATTGCCGTCTGAATCAGACGTCGAGGCAGACGGACAAAGAGGAAAAGTTATCACTCCGAGGACCCCATGGGGGCAATACAGCAAATATATTAAATAAACCTGGAAGCGAAACAAAAACAGACGCGGCATTAGAATATGTAACCCTCTGCCCCTGCAACTCCCCTCCTCTCCCGTTTTCTCCTCTGGAAATGTTTGTGTCAAAGTGCCAGATTAGAAGCCCAGGAGGGCTTTTGACCTTCTCTATTTTTTCCCCTGGACAGCTTGAGCCAGAGCTGAGATTTGCATGGGTTTGCATCATTTCTGCCCTGGGAACCTTGGGCTGGCCAGGAAGATCCTGGGATAATCAGAGCCCTCGTAGTGCTAAGCGTGGGAATACCAATCCCAAGACACCGCCTGGCGCCCCGCATCCCCATCTCTTGAACACCACGCAGCTGGAAGCCCATCGTCCCCCTCTCCCAAGTCCAGGGGCAGTGAATGTGAAGTGAGTGGCCCAGGCTCCTTGAAGGGGCCGCGGCAGAGCTGGAACTGCTGAGTCACGGGCCAGGGCTTTCCCTGCTGGGCTGTGCTGCCTCTCTCTAAATTCAGCCCCCCAGGTCCACACCCTGTCTACTCTTTCTTTTCTGCACCTTTCCCTCTCTCATGAGGAAGCAGGGCTTATTCTCCTTTCCCTTTTACCAGTGAAATTCTTCTGATGACAAGGGAATTATTCCTGTTTACACAAGTCAGGGAGAGAAGAATCAGACCCTGGGCTGACAAAGTCCAGATCTCTTGCCAGAGATTCCAGTTCTCCTTTCCCCTGATATGACCTTTCTTATGCACACAGGCTTCCCGCTAGGAGAGAGGTCAACCAAAAGTGTTGCTGCTTTTCGGTCCTTCTGCCAACTCAACTAATGAAATAAAAGGAAAAGGGATCCCCAGAGCAACATTAATTCTCTGCTTTCAACGGAGAATCAATAGAGAAAGGAGAACAGGAGTTGCTCTGCAGAAGAGATGAATTGCACGGACCCCACGGGGATTTAGGTGTAGAGAGAAGTCAGGCCCACTCTCTGCCTGGGAGGGAGGCAGAGAACGGGGAGGGCAGGGCCCGAGAGCAAGTATGGTTGCAGCGTGATCCTTCCACCTCTGCAGAGAGCCATAAAGCCATAAATAGGATGCACGCGTTGGGTCCCAGCCTAGTCCTTCCCCCTCCTTCCATCCTGGTTTTATCACACCCAGGCCCTGCAGCAGCCCCACACTGAATCAGCGCCTGGTGCTGTGGGAAGCGTCCGAGGCGCTCGGGCAGAACAGTGTCCCGGGAGAGCATTTCTCCTGACAGGACAAGCAGCTTGCTGTTACCTGCCTTGTGCTCTCTCTCCCCTGCCAGCACTTCTATGCTACGAGGATTTCTTTCAGCACTTTCTTATCGTTGACATGCTTGTACTTCTTATGTTTCCTCTTCTGTGCCGGCGGCCGGCTTACTCGCTGCCTCTGTGAGACAGCGGCTGTGGTGAACGACGGTGACAGACCTGCCAAAACAGAGGGGAGAGTGTCTGTGCAGGGTCATGTTGAAATATTTGGGTCATGTTGAAACATCTTTCCCCACAGACTATCAACAAAGAGCTCTGCAACAGGAGGGCCACAAGGCCTCCTTCTTCCGTCTTTCTGTGCCTCATCCTCTGTTCTCCACAGCCTCTGCTCTCTCCCTTTTCCCACGATGCCCTTCCCCTCACCTCTCACCTTCCCTTCCTTCATTTCCCTCGGTTCCAGCCCCTTGCTGGCAGGCAGACATCCTGGGAAAGGTCCCTCGGCTGCTATAAACCAGCGAAGGCCCATGGGATTCACTGGAGCTAAGCAGATTGAAACCAACGGAGGGCTCTTTCCTCTCCCCCCCCCGTCCCCCGTCTCTCTTCTCACGCCTCCCTGCACTCCACTAATGCCGAGGTCCTTACGTCTCTGTTCACGTGGCCCTGGCCGGCTGCTCCTGGGGGGCTGACGGGACACCGCTTCACACCGACACTGCACGTGGTCCTCCAAAGGCACGACGACTTTTTTGAATTTTGGCTTCCTCTGGACAAATTCGATCTTATTCACCTATTGGGAAGAGGGAGGCAAGCAAAAGATGAATACAGCTGTGGCTCCCCCTCTGCAAAAATAATCAGTGTCAGTATGCTTCAGTACCAGCTTTCTTCCTAAAGGGTCAGAAGGCAGTTTATAGAGCATGGTTCAAATTCAGGGGTGGTGTGTATGGGAGCTAATTCTGCACAGACCAGGCAAGCAGACCTAGACCAGGCAAGTTTGGATGTGACTGGTTGTTTCCCCCTTTCCTAACTATTGCTGCTGCTTAAGCGGGATGACTGGCTGATCACAGTCAGAAACATGGGACGTGCATGACATGCTGGCCTGTTTCTGACAGCTGCGATGGCGGAGACCTGGGGGCAACCAGAATTCATTCCCACAGGATGCTACAGGAAGGGCAAAAGGAGAAAAAACTCAGGCCCGATGCAAGCAAATGCAGCTTCACCAGCTCTGCTGAGGCCTGTCTGAATTTGTCTCATGCTCTTTAATAACTCGCAGGGCTGAAGCCCTCAGCTCTGTTTCACGGGAAAGGCAGTGCTCTGGAAATTCCCTCGGACTCTCCACCAGTGCTGACTCAGAGGGAAGACTCACTGTTCCACATCCCACCACAGGGCATGAGCTTTCTAGGGTGTCCTCCCACTCCAGGAGCGGCCAGGCCTGACCCCACTCAGCTTATCTAACAAGACCGCGGTCCTTGAAGTGCTCCACAAGCTATAAATACTTGCTCTGCCGCGCGTCTGGGATTGAATTCCTCTAAACCCACTGCCCCCAGCAGCATCCCTCAGCCAGTGCTGAAGCAGCCAGGCTGTTTATCTTTCCTTGAAAGCCCACTCCACACGCTTCAGACCACACGCTGCTCGCTAGACAAACACTTCCAGCCAAACAATAGAGAGACCTCTGTCCTCAAAGAAACCATTTCCAGGTCACTTTTTCAGGCTGGCTTTTGACCTCTCACTTGTTTTTTCCACAAAAACAACTCCTGCTCCCCCCCCATTTTTCCCTCATTCAGCCTGGCTTTTCTGAGAAAGGAATTTCCTGATGAAAAGGGCTGTGTGAATACAACCTCTCCCAGCCAACCTCTGCCGCCTGCCCGGGGGAGTCTCTTACGGCTCAGGCAGAGGATTAGTACGGGATGAGTATTATTTTTAAACAAGCTGTCTGGGAGGAAGCTGTGAGCAGATCACTGGTAGCTGTGAGGAGGGCAGGATCAGAGCAAGAGGTTAGCCATCAGGTGCCTGCTTGCTGCTGGAGTGGGTCAGGAGGCAGCCGTGGGGCTGAGAAAGAGGAGAAGCTGCTCCAGTGCGTGTCTCGGGAAGAAGCTGCAGCAGCAGCGGGGGGATGGAGACTGACACCGCAAGCCCTCATCTTTTTGCATCAAAACCAGTTTCCGCAATGAAAGCGTCCTGTTTCTTCTGCTCTAACGCAGCAGACAAGGCTGCCTCGAGCCACAGAAATAGCCGCGGCGTGGAGCTGCAGCTGGGGACGGTGCCCTGTAGCCCTGCTGTGGTGACAGTCCCCAGCTGCTGGACAGCACCAGCCTTCCCAGCAGCTGGCAGGGACGGACAGACGTCACCCCACGCCAGAGGCTGCAGCGCTGAGTGATTAATGCAGAAGGCATGACTGCAGAGGGGGTGCAAGGGATCAGACCGCTGGGTGAGCCTTGCACCTGAGATCCGCTGTAGTTTTTGGGGGGTAGGGATGGAGGTGGGCTGGGGGGGGAGGGAGCAGCAGCCAGCATCTCCCTTACCTGGACGTGCCGGACGCGAATCTGCGTGGGGCGACACTGCACGTTGCGGTTGTTGCAACACCCAGAGCAGCGCTGCACCTCCACGCAGGGCGGCCACACCACAAAATTGGCGTTGGTGCTGTCCACCATGTTGCGGGAGATTTCAAAGACCACCGCCCGCGTCTTGCACTCCGCGAGGACAGCTGGCTCCGCCGCTGCCAGAGCATCTATGGAGGGCCGAGAGAGGAAGGGGGGATGAAATGGGCTTTGCAGCTGTTACCAGCCCGCCGCAGCCACCTCTGCTGGGAGAGAAAGACCCCCCACATCTCTCTCTCACACACACATGTTCTTTCTCCTTCTCCCACCCCTCCAGCTCCCTCCCTGGACAGAGCTGCACCCCGTGGAGGAGACCCCAGTAAAATGATGCATCTCACTGCAGCGGCAGCCCTAGGCAAGGAGATGACACTTCTTTAGAGCAAATCAGCACCAGCAGGATTTAAAGCAGAGCAGCTTGCAGAGCTCCAGACTCCCTCTCCTGCCCTCCTGGGGTGCAACACCCTGCTCCTGTGCAAAGCCCAGACCCTCATTCCCATCTTGTCTACACATCCATGCGCACTGTAACCTCTCCCCCCACACATGTATCTCAGACATGCCTCTGCACCCACCCAGAGCTGCTCAGGTGAATGTCCCAACAATCACAAGGCGCAACACCCCCGACTCACCTAGGCTTCGTCGCTCTCGAGACAGGGCCACGGGGTTTTGACCACTCTGAGTTGCATTCAGGTCCAGGCTTGAGCTATCCTCCTCTGCAAAGGGAAAGGCATGACCAAATAGCACCAGGTAGAGGCAGGAGAAGACATCAGGCACTTGTGCTCTGCTCACCGGGCAAGGTGCAGAGATGTGGGATAAGCCATGGCCCCAGTACGTCATGCTACGTGTCAATCCACCTGCAAGGTCACAGCTGTGCTGGGGCACTGAGACTCTAGGTTTGCTCTTTACTCAGGCTTTGTTCAAAGCAACAAGCCTATCATGAAAGAGGGGTCCCAGCCAGGTCTGGGAGAGGAAAATTCCAGCTCAAGAATGACAAGGCCTTTGGCACGGCTTTCTGGTCTCAGAGAGGAGTAGCAGAGGGGTCCAGATGAGCTGGCTGAGATCAGGATACCATAAGAAGGATCAAAGACCGGGTGGGACCAGCAGAAAGTTTGGTATACAACACTGAGGTGCCTTGCTGGGATAGCTTGGGACTGGGAGAGTTGGGCTGTGAGGGGGCAGGTGAAGGGGATGATGGGTGGGAGGTGGGGTGCTTGCTTTCTCACTCCCAACCCACCGCAGCCGCTCTAGATTGGAGTCAGTTTTATGACAGAAGAATGGAAAAATAAAGTTCGAATTACTTTTCCCCTATACTACTCTAAGGTAAGCTGCAGGATCTGGAGGCAGTTCAGTCAGCGATGGGAGAGGAAGGCAGATAGCATTCAGGCCAGCCCTGAGCGGTTCCCTCCCACCCCACTGCTTTTTCCCATAGGAAGCACTGAATAGAGAAATGCCCATAATCCCCATGGAGCACTCCAAGACGCAGCCCCTCCTGAGCTCCGGACAATGGCCGCGCTCGGAGATAGCTCCCACCCAGCCACAGCTCCTTCCTTCTCTGACCTGCTTTAGCAGCTGAAGGAAGCTGAATGGACGTCAGCATCCAGGGAGCAATTTTCTTATAGGGAATTTGGGGCCAGTGGAAGAGCTCTGTTTATCAGATGTGCGGTGGAGCAGACTTCCCATACCTATCATGTCCCATCCCTCTTCCTCAGCCCTGCCCTAGCTGCAGCTGTCTTATAAGGGGGAGAGGAGACTTTGCTCTCCGCTCAGCTCTGAAGCAATTGCTGAAGGATTTGGGATGGGTGCACAGAGGCTGTATTCACAAGGCAGGAATCATGTGCCTCAGCAGTCAACATCTACATGCAAGGTGGACAGACAGATGCCCTTTAAAGCAGGTGGAGAGGCGTGATCAATTCTGGGACACCGTTAATCTCGCCCTGCAGCAGACACCCAAAATGAGATCTGGTGGATCATGCTCTAGAAGGGCATGTAGCTCTGCCAGGGGCTGCAAAGAGTGCCTGGATGACTGGCTTAGATGGCCATGCCTGCTTGGCAGGCAGTCACAGTTGTAGCGTGTGAGGTCAGGAGAGCAGTATCCCAACTCATCTGCCTCCTGGAGCTGCCTAATCCTGGCTCCCTGTGAAGTCAGTGGAGGGCAGTGGCTGTGACACACGCAGGGGGCATGGACAGCACAGGGGGTAGCCCCAGCTGCTTTGGGGTTATTTTGCCAACACATTTATTTGCTAATACACTAATTCCACACAGGGCAAGCAAATGTCCCTTGGTCACTACCTGGGAGCAGATGAGAACCACAGGGTGCAACAAAGAGACAGCTTCACAGCACCATTTGCTGTTTCCCTGACCAGCCTTTCCCATCTGGGACCTGAAGTGAGACCAGAGACCCAAAGCTCTGCAGCCTTCTCCCATACCCTTGGGCTTTTCAAGCCAACAAGAGATGTCCATTTTATTTTTTAATCATGAGGGTGATTAGTAACTGTGATAGAGATGTATCTGTTCCTTAGACACTGGGACATGACAGACTGCACGCATCTTCTCAGCCACTCCTTCCCCACCTCTCCAGCCTGCGCTGCCTG
>NW_009258549.1:3097815-3099962 GCF_000687185.1 Egretta garzetta
GGGGACACCCGCAGGGGGCATGGACAGCACAGGGGGTAGCCCCAGCTGCTTTGGGGTTATTTTGCCAACACATTTATTTGCTAATACACTAATTCCACACAGGGCAAGCAAATGTCCCTTGGTCACTACCTGGGAGCAGATGAGAACCACAGGGTGCAACAAAGAGACAGCTTCACAGCACCATTTGCTGTTTCCCTGACCAGCCTTTCCCATCTGGGACCTGAAGTGAGACCAGAGACCCAAAGCTCTGCAGCCTTCTCCCATACCCTTGGGCTTTTCAAGCCAACAAGAGATGTCCATTTTATTTTTTAATCATGAGGGTGATTAGTAACTGTGATAGAGATGTATCTGTTCCTTAGACACTGGGACATGACAGACTGCACGCATCTTCTCAGCCACTCCTTCCCCACCCCTCCAGCCTGCGCTGCCTGGCATTTTATCAAACGAGGGTGGGGGCTGCCTTCTGCGTAGAGGTTGAGTTGATGAGAAGACAGAGAGGGAAAAAAAATAGCAACAACTGTTGACTCAAAGCAAATCTCCTATTGAAAACTGGGTCCCTCCCTCCCCCAGGTTGTCCTTCTACACCTCGGGGTCAGGACTAAAGACGGTTGGGGCGGGAGGGACGACCAGCCTGGGACAATCCAGCACAGCTAATTTTGGAAGTTGCCCCATTGTGTGGCTCCTGGACAAGGAGAAGGGAACTGGTGAGGGCAGGGAGCGGCCGTGGTGGTGGTGGGGAGCCTCGTCGCCTCTTTCTAAGGCAAACAATAGCTGAACGCAGCTGGTGCCCTCCCCCTCTCTTTTCCCCCCCTGCCCCTCCAGGGCCGTTTTGAAAGGCAGCGGGAATGCTTTTGAGACTGCGCCAGTGGTTGGACTGGCATAGGAAACAAAAGCAGGAAATTCTGTTCCCCCGTAGATAGTGTCTCGGCAAGGATTACAAAGCTCCAAACAGACAAAACACGAGAGAGAAGGCGAGCTGGGGGGGCCGGGGGACGACGGGCGGGAGCAGGGTTAGAATAGAAAGGAATTTGCTCTGAAGAGACCGTTTATAAATAAATTCCTGGGCCAGCCCAGCCGCCGTGGCGCGTGCTCCAATTCCCACACGTGCCGACCCCTCCACGCTTCGCCGCTCCTGCCGCTCGCTGCACTCAGCCCCGGCCAAGTGACCCCAAGGCACTACAGCCCCCCCCCGGAGTTCTTATCTACAGGCAGGAGGTGAAGTGATGCTACCCTGACCTAGCCCCTGTCCCGTATCTCACCCACGGACACGTGCTCTGCCGCTCTCATCCAAAGAGCCTCTGGGAGCCCGTGGCCTTTTGTGGTTTAAACTTGAGAACCCACTCAGCCCTTTCCTCCTCTATCACTTTGTTTCCACCCCCCATTTCTCCACCTCCTAAGCTGATCCCTGGCCAATTCAGGCCCTGCTGCTTGTGCATCTCCCAGGGAGAAAAGTTCTGACCTCAGTTCCTTGCACTCACCTTGCCCACCTCCTATCGTTTTGGAAGCCAGTGTCCCTCAATACTGTCCCTCAATCAAGAAGTTAGGAAGAGATCTAAAAAGGCATCTAGCTGCCCAACTCCCACAGGTTTCAGGGGGGCTACGTGTGTAAATAGCCAGGTCTTGGCTCCTGAATGGTTCCTGTATCTATAGTGAGGTCTGTTGATAGTGTGCCTGCTGGAAAACAGAATATCCCCTCCCTCCCCTCCGAAGAGTTAAGAAAAAATAAAGGAGTGTTTGGTGAAGAGGAGATTTACCTACGGAGTCTATCCGCAGGGCACGCTGGAGGTCGCTGATGGAGCGCACTGAGCTGCCACCCAAAATCTCATAAATGTCTTCGGGTATGGGGTCCCCCTGCCAGATGACAAGAAGAAAAGAAGGGGAGAAACAAGCGTTAGAGAGGTGATCTGCAAATACTGACTGCGCCACGGAGTGGGAGTGGGGGGAATCGAAGGAGCACAGAGGAGGCGCAACACAACCAGTGAAATGCAAAGACATGCCCTCGTGAAGGCAGGAGCCCGAAACCTGAGCAAAAGCGAGAGAGCCCCTCTCGCTGCCTCTCACAAAGCGGTCAGGAGACTGAAAAAGCCAAAAAAGGCCCGGGCTGCGCGGGCAGAGGCCCGAACGCTATGCAAGCAGCCAGCAAGGCT
>NW_009258549.1:3100005-3104140 GCF_000687185.1 Egretta garzetta
TCCTGCTGCCTGCAGTAAAGGCGTTTTAACAGACTTCCCTTACGCTATCAGATAAAACCTTCCCAATATTTCCCTCTGTTATGAAACTCCCTCACGGGCTTTGTCAGATATCGTGTGTATGTGCGTGTGCGTGCGCGTGTGTTTTCAAACCACAGCGGCCCAATAATATACATCATTTGCATACTCTTTAAAAAAAAAAAAAAAAAAAAAAAGGTGGGGGTTGGAGAGGAAGATTGACCTTCGCAGCTGAGGCTGCTCCGGCACGAAACCACAAACGCTGCAGGGAGGACATGAAAGGCCGTTCGAGGTGGTGGGCTGAGGAGCTGATCTGGACGAAGGAACACACGGGAGTTGGGATGCCATTGCATGCCGGTGCCAAAAACGCTTAAGTAAGCAGGTTTACAGAGATCAGATGATGGGCCAAATTCAGGGTTTGCGCAGGCAGGTGCAACGGCATCAATCTCTTGGGAATTTTACTCTGGCACCAGGCTTGAATGGGCCCCAGTGACAGCACTTACCGAGACTACAAAGGAGCGGTGTGGGAAAGCAAGCGCTGATTAAAACATACTTCCGAAAGACTAGAAAAAGGGACGGAGGAAAGTACTGGCCAAAGTGTTTGCTTAGCTCCTAGCTCTCTTCATTCAGGGCTACTCATGCAGAAAAGCTGCTCTTTCAGCCGGGTGCTGGATGCCGTCTGAGCCACAGCCCTACACATGCCCCTGTAACTGAGAGGAGAACTTGGCTCGTGTGCTTGCGAAACGCAGGGATTTTCGTGTGGGTTTTTATGGGCAGTTGGTGGCATGTGTGTGGTCCTTATAATGCACAGCTATTCCCTCCCCGCCTGCCTTCAGTGCAGGACATTTCCTTTCCACTTGGAGTCGAGGAAAACCGCCAGGCAGGTGGCTAAACGTTGGCTTTTAAACCTTAAGGGCTTGAGCCCAAACCTGCAGCCACTCTTGCATGGCTGCTTGAGCCTGGCACCCTCCCATGCGCGCCTGCCCCTTGGCCACCTGCCCTTCGCCTCTACTATCAGGGCAACAGGAGTGCTCCCTCCTCAGCGCTGCCAGCCCACCCTCCAATACTGTAACTTAAACTAGGGCATGGTGGGTTGGAGGCTGCTGCAGCCCAAGTCACGGGGCAGAAACCTCCTGGGATGGCTGCAGAGCAGACAACACTAGCGTCTTAAACCTCCGCAGCCAGATGCACCAGCGAGCTCGAGTCAGATCGAGCCTCTCTGCCCCGCTCCGTCCCTGTCACATCTCACCACAGATCTGGCTGTCCGCCTGCAGCAAAAAGCGGATTTTGCATCCCCAGGCATTACTTCCTCAGTCTCCGAGGGAGAGGGAAGCAGCATCAGTGATGAATGCACAGCGAGAGAGAGACTTATATAATTTAGGGATCACTGAATAGCTGCGAAATGAAGATGCCTTCTGACAACTCCTGCTGCGTGAGGAAGAGTGGGACCAACAGCCCAGGGATGGAGAGGCTCTGCAGCACTTCCCTGCCTCGCGCCACACACGTTTACTGGGAAAGGGATCATTTGCAATTCCCAGTACTTGCAGCCGGAGCTCAGTGCCGGGCAGTGAAATTGCAGGCTGCTTAATGTTTGCACCTGTCAGCCGAATGCATTTGTGTACGAACGCTGCTCTGCACGGATGCCCCTGGTCCTTCCTGACACTTAATACGTGTAGGAAATGGAACTTTATTTTAAACACCGGCGCTTGCTGGGGGAGAGCGTGGGCAGGCGTTACGAGACTCGGTGACTTTGGAGGCGAGCTGGGAGGTGTCACCTTGCTAACTGAGCAGCGGGAACAGATACGAATCAGCGACTGCAAATGCAGGCCCCCAGGAGCCCGACTGCTGGGGCCTGGCTGTAGGAATAAGCTCCGCTCCCTGCTCACAGCAGCACTTTTAGGTGCCAATTTTTTTCTTGTTGCAGATACTATCAGCACGGCTACAGCGTATCACCAGCCCACATGGCTCATAATCCTGTCCTCCTCCCCAGGGTTTGTGAGGCAGCTCTGCCAGCGACAACCGCAAGCCTGTGAAGCTCCTTACTTTCCTCTCATGCCACAGAACCGTGTCCAAGGCTGGCCTAAGAGCAGACCTGAGCTGCACGGGCATGTCCTTGCTCCCTTTGGGGTCTGTGATTGGGAAGAGCCACGCCTCTGGCCCTCCATCCCAGCCCTACGCCTGGGAAGCTCTGAGATCAGGGCACCGCACATACCCGGGCTCGGGGCACTTGGTGGAGATGGGACACGGGGAAGCAGAGTCACCTCCACCTGATCCCATGGGGTGAGAAGGTGGAGGAGCATTGCTGGGAGGTGGGATCCCCAACAGACCAGCCCAAGCAGCTGGTGCTTTTCCTGCTTTGCAGCTCGTTTGGAGTTATTTGTCTAACATAGGTTAACAATCTCATTTTTTAACTGCGCGGCAGATCAAAGAAGACTTTTGTCTCAATGGACTCCTGGCTGGCTGTCAAGTGCCCCAAGGCCCGGCCTCGTATCCCTGCGAGGCCCTGAATTCCTAGAAGAAAGTAAGTTTGTTCTTCCCTCCCTCCCTCCCTCTGCGCCCCCGTGCCTGGCTCTCCCCGAAACGCAGGCGCGTCAGCTTTGCCTCCCTCCTCCCAGACGTCAGCAGCGCTGCTTGGCTGCCGCAAACCGATGCACGTGCAGCAATGCCCTGCAAACGGGACGTTCCCCCGTCCCCGCTCCCCACACACACAGGCGGCGCTCCCCCAAAATCAGCCTCCTCCCCTAAGCCCACCACCCCCTGCCCCTGGAGCTTTCTGCCAACGTATGCTTTTGAGTATCAGGGATGCTGAAAGGTCCCCTTGCCACCAGCTGCTGCCGAGGTGGCGCAGGGAATATGCTCCAGCCCTCCCTCCAGCCATTCACAGGCACGGGTTTCAGAGTCCTGCCGAAGGTGTGTCTCGCTTGGTAGCACAGCAGACACCGAGGAGGAGGGAGCAAAGATTGTGCAACTGGCAGGGAAAGCAGACCCTCAGGGCTCAAAAAAGCCAGCCAAGGATACTCCCCAAGGTGAGGACTCCTCCAGTCCTCTTTTTTTGGGTGGCGCATCTACACACCCACGTGTGACTGCACACCTAAGGACAGAAGGGTAGCAGCAGCACTGGCCCAGGGTGGGGAAGCACCCAGCTATCTGTTCCTCTGCCCGGGAGAGGAGGACTTTCCTGAACACCTCCACACTGACACCGGCAGGGGATCTTGGCAGCAGGGTCTCCAGTGATCAAGCCAGGCAAAAAAAACCCCAAACAAACAGCATTTTTTAACTCCCTCTGAAGCTGACGGGGGACCCCGAGGGGAGACTCCACCGCGTTCCTTGGCAGAGAGCAAGACTGGCAGCGCCTGCCACCAGCCTGCTGAGCCCCAGAGGCTCTTGCTCCCCTGGCATAGGGCTTCCACCCTTCCAGCACCATTCCTGGCGACGGGCAGACCCCGACACCCGCCTGCCGCAGGACCGCGTGTGCCT
Organism: Egretta garzetta; assembly: GCF_000687185.1. NCBI lineage: Eukaryota > Metazoa > Chordata > Aves > Pelecaniformes > Ardeidae > Egretta > Egretta garzetta. Next base: position 3,103,498 of record NW_009258549.1, read on the forward strand.
CTCCCCGCAACAGGTACACCCCTCCTCACACCAGCCCCTTCCACGTGGGATGGCAGCTTACGTTTTCCTCCCTTAAAGGAATCAAACTTAACGTTTGATCTAGCCCACGTTCCTAAAATACAGCCAGACCTACCCACCCTTTTCCCATTTCAAGGGGGACTCCACGGCTCCACCCTGCTCCTCCACGCTCCCCCCACACCTTCCCTTCGAGGGCTGGAGGCATTTCCACCCCCAGGGCTGGTTGTGTACCGGCGCTGGAAACAGCACAGGAACCACTGTCATTCTCTCCTGCTGCTGCGCATCAGCTGATGGTGAGAGGGAGGCAGCTCCTTCCATGAGCTCACCCCAGACATGTCATCCATCCCGGCTTCCACTGCTTTGTCCTTGTCACAGCCTCATGCTAGGAAGACTTGGGAAGAGCCCCGGAGCCTTGCACCATGAAGATGTGATGGGGAGCAGGGCCGAGGTTATAAGCAAGCGCCCGGCCGCACCCCATTCCTCGGGAATTCCAGAAAGCCTTTCCAGTGGGGCTTCACCCCAGCACAACCACGCCGGGCTCAGCCCATCTCTGTAAATGTTGCAAGGCAACTATTACAGCCCGCGGGGCAAATGCAAATCGGTTTAGCATCCTCGCTTCCCAACT
>NW_009258549.1:3104246-3105530 GCF_000687185.1 Egretta garzetta
CGCTGGAAGAGCTCCAGAGCCCTCCAGCTCCAGATGGGTGTGATCGAAGAGGGAGAGGGACTCAGGAGGCTCCATCTCCAGGCTCAAGCCTCTGCTGATCAGGGGGAGCTACTGTTCCCTGTGCACTTTCTCCAGCAGGGCTGGGGAGGAGGTGAAAGCCCCGTTCAGAGGATGACTATGGTTCAGAGTCATGTTATACGTGCCTGGTGCAGAGGTACTGCACACTGCCCTCAAACTAGATGTGGGGGCTGGCTGCCAGGAGAAGTATCTACCCAAGCAGAAACCTTCTTGGTTCTCTGCTCATGAAATGACAAATATCATGATTCCTCCCAAGAAACCTAGAGCCTAAATTCCCAAACTCTAACCCTCCTAGGCTGTCATAGAGCTGTGCAGTCTTTTAATGTGATTACAGTGCAGAGTAACAGCCCCCTGGGATCAGACACTTCCATCTTCACCCTTCCCCAGCGCCAACCATAGCTGATGTTTCGCGTTGCATGGGAGAAAGAGATCTGAGCCACCCACAGAGGAAATACCATCCTCTGCCCAAAACAAACATAACCACTGGGCAGCCCACAGCTCTAACTGCTTCCCTTTGCGGCTTGGGCAAGGGCAAAATGGGCCCATACGGAGGTGATGCGATGCTTCGCACCCGACCCCTTCTCTGCCTGCCCACACGAGGGGCTGCCCGAAAATGAGGAAGGAAGAGAAAGAAATGATGCAAAGGGAGGAATGTTTTGGTGGAAGGATATTTCCCGCCCCTGACAACCCCCAAGCTGCAGATCCAACCCACGGTTTTGCCACCTTGGGTAGAGCTGAAGTGGGAACCGAGCGCCGTGAGTAAATGTTAGGGGCTTTCTGATCCCCTCAATCTGCGTGCAATCGGATGATGAAACGTGGCAGCAGAGGTCAAAGGATCTGGAGTCCTGGGGCTCCTCTTCCTCGACCACGGCTTGGGGTGGGGCTTTGATTTCCACGTAGGGAAACCGAAGAGGGTTGGGGTGGATGTTCATCAGCCAAATCCACCACCTGGCCCCCACCCTGTGCCTGGCTTCCTCCCGAGCAGAGGGTGCAGGAGGGCTGCAAGACAAGATGCTTGCGTGACTGTGCGAGCGCAGCAGGGACACTCATCTCCTGCCTCTTCCCATGGCCCCAGCTAGACACGCACCTTACCGAATAACCGTGCTGCCCCGGTGTCGGTGCCTCTGGCCACGCCGGCCGCTTCCTCGCCCCTTTCAAAGCTCCCCCACCCTTTCTCCACCCGCCCCTTGGCGATGTCCCGCTGGG
>NW_009258549.1:3106181-3109831 GCF_000687185.1 Egretta garzetta
GGAGGGAAGCGCTTCCCGCAGAGAGCCCCGCGGCCGCTCGGCCTCAGGCATCGAGGGCGCCGCGCGTTCCCATTTCCCCTCCGAGGCGGGCTGGTGGTGAGAGAGTTGGAGGAGCCCTCGGAAGCGGAGGTGGTGGCGGTGGTGGTGAGGGGAGACAGAAGTAATTCTGGGTGACTCGCCTGCCTCTGTGCTATCTCATAAGCCCGGTGGAAAAAAAATGCAGTCCCTCGAAATTATACGCATCCAGGGTCTGCGCCCCCCTTGCCGCAAGGGATGCTTCAGCACTGCCTTTTGCTAGGTGGTCCACATGCTATTTTTCCTCTTGATTTTCTTCCTTTTTTCAAAAAAATATATATGGAAAAGATTTTACGTGCAGGTAACAATGACTCAGTGTTCTTAGGAAAAGATGCACAAAATAATAATTTAAAAAGAATAAAAAAAAACTTTTCCAAAGTTTGGTACAAAATCCAAAAAAAAAAAAAAAAAAATCTTCTTCCTTAAGGTGTCATTTTCTCACAATGCTCCTTTTCTTCCTTACGCCCGCTTGCTTTTTAGCAAAAAGTTGCTGCTGCACATTGAATTTCTTCCCCGTGCGTTAGGTTCTGGCTTGGGTGCCTTCCCGTTCGAAGTGTTGGCGGTTCGCTTGGACGTGAGGTTTGCTTTGGGGTTGGAGACAGGTGAGAGCAAATGTTTTCGCTCCAGGTTGCGTGTGTGTGTGTGTGTGTGTGTGCGTGTGCGTGTGTGCGCTGAGCCTTGACAAGCCTCAGAGCGGAGCCGCTACTGCCTCCCGCGCTCTGTCGCAACAAGAAAAGGGGGAGGAAAAAAAAAAAAAAAGCAGAAAAGGTAAAATTGAAGGCGAGGCGAGCGAGCCGATGGGTCTTTATTTTAGTCTGCGAGCTGCAAGAGAGACTAAACTGGCACCCGGGGCTGCTCCTTTTATAAAGGAGAGATGGGTGGAGCATAACTTGCCATCCTCCTCTTGGCTGGGTATCAAGGGAAAAAAATCTGGTGAGGGAGTAGCAGTCCGTTGCTGACAAAATAAAAAAAGTGTGTTAATTTAAATGATATATTAATTTAAAATGACTAATGCTGTAATAACCCGTATAATGTGGCTTTAATATCGCGTGAGGAATGGGGACAGAAATTCCTTCCTCCTCGGCAAGAGATAAGAAGAGAGGAGTTCCCGGCACGGTAGTTTATTTTTTTGGCCCCGGGTTCTCGCTGTTGCAGTCTGGAGCCCGTTTCACTAAGCTCCGCTCGCCTTCTTCCCTGCCCCGCTACACCACTGGCTCCGGGGAGAGAGAGACGGCTTTAATATCTTACATCTCTTTGTGTGCAGGGGGAAAAAAAAAAAAAAAAAAAAGAGCCAGAGAAATTTAAACGTTGCTACAAGACAATCTGGTGTCGCTCGTGGCACCGGGAGATATTTTGCTGCATGATTATCTCCACGATGTAATAAACATCTGAAGGGAAATTAAGCAAGCAGATATTTGCTGGGGGGGGGGAGGGGGGGAGGTTGAGGAGGGGAAGGCTGTTAACAGGTGAGTTCAAGAAAGAGTCACATCCTATTGAAAAAACACCCGTGCGCATGCCCTCTCACGTGTGTATGAGCGCTCTCCCGGTGCGGCGTTGCACACTCGCCATGCACACTCCAGGCACGACCAGGAGGGGTTTCCGCACCATCTTTGTGCAGGCTCGTATCCACCGATACATTCCTGCACCGTCATGCACCGCAGGCACTCGGCAGGCGTTCGCTCTGAATCCCAAGCATCTTCCCTGCTTTTTCTATGCTACGCACACGCTTCTATTCGAGCCGCTCGCATGCACAGCTACGTGCAAATTTCGTCTCATTCACACATCCCTGGGCATCCATGTGTTCTCCTTCACTCTCCCCCTCTCTCTTCCTTTCTCACATACGTACGCCCGCTGGCATACAGTGGCCTCATCTCACAGCATCACACACGCTCCCTTAGACTATGGAGCCTGCGAGCCTCATGCAGCCAACCCTCTCTAAAATGCACGGTCTCGCACCAGCGCTCGCGTACGCACCACCCGAGGTGTCCGGGTACAACCCACCAAATGCTCCTCTGTAGCAGGTGCCTGACAACACCTCCCAGCTTGGCTTAGCTACACCCCTGAACCTGACTTCGGTCTCACAGATGTGGATGTTGGTCAGGAAGCACAGGGATGCATGGAGGACTGGGGGCACTCCATAGCTTGCTTAAAATAGCAAAGCTCCTCTGCTCCTCCCATCGCAGAGCCAGTAACTCAAACACAAAGTGAAAGGTCCTGTGGTGGGGCAGTGTGTTGAGATGCTCTTGGGTCTCAAGGGATCACCGCACTTCGCCCTGACCCAGACAAAGAGGGGAGAGATTTCCCCATGGGGGTTAGTTCGTCAGAGCCATGCCAAAGCACGGGCCATCTGAGGTCCTTGAGTGCAGAGATAAGGAGTGTCCCGGGAGTCCCTCACACCGAGTCTGAAGTGGCTCGGTCCCAATTTTGGAGCTCAAGTGGGAGGAAGTGGAAATGCAACACATACCTTTGCTGGTTTCCACTGCCAGAGACCTTAACAGGACTTTACCTTAGATGCTCCAGCCATGATAGCCCTGTCCCACCCCAAATTCTTCAGAATGCTCTTAGAATTCCCCTCATTCTCCATCCTGGCCTGCCAGCAGTGTACCAGCCATTTCACGTGATGACAATTCAGCTCTGATCCTCTGGCAGGGTGGAGCTACGACCCTAACATCTACCTAGGCACTGAAACTCCTTCTGAAATCTGTAGGACGCTCCAAAAAAAAGGTTTTAAAAGGGCCTGGGTCCATCTCGCCTTGCTCCAGACGGCACCAGTCAAAGGAACACCATAGCCCTGGGGTCCTTGGTGGTCAGTGGGGGGAAGGCCGAGGATTTGGGATGACCAAAGCAGCTCCTGGAAGTCCCATCTGCGTAGAGGGAGATGAGAGCAGCTAGGTCCCGAATGTCCGTGACCCCATTACGTGTTTAAAGTTCATAAGGGGTAAACGAAGGTTCAGGTGCCCTTTGAGGATCTCTGCCCTCAAATAACCTGGTGTGGCTCCACCACCTTCACACCACCTTGTCCAAGCTGTGTAGGGGGTCGCAAAAAAAAGGGCTCCCTGGCCAGGACGGAACAGCCTGCGTGTGGGAGGGTTGATTAAACTCCTCAGCAGGGAGAGATATCACCACCGGAGAGGAGAAGGACTCAGCAGTAAGCTAGCAGGGACTGCTGCAAATTTCTTGCTCGGTAGCAACAAGAGCTGCTGCAGGGCCTGGGGTTTTTTTTTTGGGGGGGGGGGCTTTGGGGGGGGGGGTTTTTTTTTTTTTTTAAATATCCGGCTACATTACATGTGAGCTGGGATAGAAATAGAGTTATTTATTTTCACGTGGATGATGCTGGGCAGTTTTTAGAAGCTCAACATCAGAAACAAAAAGCTAATCCCCGTTGAACCTCCAGACAGCACGGAAGAGGATGTTTGGAATTTGACTAATCATCTACCTATGACCCTGCCTGGAAATAGAGCAAAGTGATATTCAAGCTGCTCAGGCTTCAGTTGCTTTTCCTCACTCTTTCTGCTTTTAAGACAGGGACAGATTTTTCTCTAGTGAGGTCTTCAGACTCGCTAAAGACTCGGGCA
>NW_009258549.1:3109854-3112162 GCF_000687185.1 Egretta garzetta
CGTGCACTTAAAACGGCTGTGCCTTGAGCCAGGCGGGTGTTCCTTTGATTCTCTTGCGTTTGTGAAATTAGCTTGTCATTTATCCCATGAACCCCTAAATCTAATGGGGACAACCGTCTTCCCCTCACCTGGCCTGTGGGGTGGGTGTGGAGGCCTGCAGGGCTATTGGCATCCCAGAAGTCACAGGACAAGAGTTTGAAACCACCATTGCATATGTTGGGAAGATACTTTGAGGCTACACGAAGTGGCTGGACCGTAAAAATGTCCCGTTAGAGCATCGTGACTTGACCAGGTCCGGTTGCAACTGTGCTTGCTGGCAATGGCCCCGCAGACAAACCGCAACAAAACCAGAGATTTCATAAGAGCCTGTAGCAGGGCTTCTTATTAAAATACTTTCACCGCCACTACAGCTTTCTGGCCTGCGAACAGCTGAACTCATCTCCTCGGTTATTTTCTTATCACTTAGGGAGGAGGGCAACACGTGCCCCAGGACAATAGGCGGTTCCTTACTGCAAGGCTGCTCTCCCCTCATCTCACGGCGGTGGAAAAAATGATCTGCTAGCCATCATCCACAGAGGCGTGATTTGAGGGGTGCTATCTTCTTTTTTTTGTAGGTTTTTGGTTTTTTTTTTTAAATTTTTTTTAGAGGGGGGAGAGAGTTGTGAAACAACAGGAAGAAAAACAGGGCTTACAATGGAAAGCAAGGCTCAGTCTGAACAGCTGAGGTGTCTCAGCCTCTCCATGATGAGTCCTATTTTGAAAAACAATCAATGGAAAGAAATTAGGAGGTGTTGACAGCCAACGTGTAGTCAGCCCGCCCACTCAAGGTATCTAACTTAGGTGTTGCTCCCGCTCCGGTCTCTAAGTTCAGGAGAACGATGAGCAATCCCGACGCCTACTCCGCAGGGCTGCCGCAGCCGTCAATGGAGGGGAGCAGCCGTGACATTGAAATGAAGCACCTAGAGTAAGTTTTATGCCTAGCTTACAACCAGGAGGCCTGTTCTGCGGGCGCATCGGTTTTGCGCCGTATCGCCTGGTTGTACGAGGTTTATCCTGATGCAAGCGATCAGAATAGAGTCATTCTACGTCGCTTACGCTGCTGTTTACACCATTTGCCCCAGAGGCTGCCGCCATGGGAGCTGCCCCAACTTCTAAGGATTGAGTTCGGTCTCACGGAGGGAGGAGGAAAGGAGAAGAGAGACCAAAGGAAGGAGGCAGAGACAGGCAGGGAGCCTGGCATTGATATCTGATGCTGGAGAACGGCAGAGCCTCAGGGTGGCCGGGGATTGCATAATAATTCTTGCCCCTGGTGCTGGCAAGGAAAACGCTTTCCAAGGATGAGTAAAGCCCTCACAGAGCAAGTGGCTCCAGGGGAAAGGGAAGGTGTCACCCGGTGAGCCGGCGTTCGGTGGGACATGCCAGGCTTCCTCCGGGCACCCCCCCTCTGCCCATCTCTTCCCGGCGGAGGGATTCCCCCAGCCCCTCACCACCTCCTTCATCTCACCCATTCCTGGCAGAAACCTGGCAGAGAGGAGCGGGTGGGGAAGGGGGACGAGCGGACAGACGCCTGCAGAGGGGCAGAGCACAGCCCCTGACAACGGGCGGAGAGGGAGAGGGCTCGCGCCGGCCGCAGCTGGCTGCCCCCCGCTTTGGGGTGAAGGAGAAGGCAAAGGCATTTTACATCTCTGCGGATGTGCAGCTCAAGCAGGATTCAAAGAGAGAAGGCAAAGCTGGGGGCACTGATTTCCCAGTGCCTTCCCGTGAGCATACACGTTCCTACGCCAGGTGGGGAGGAGGGAATGCAGCCTTCCCTGCTCACGCTACCATATATTTCTCGCCCCCCTCCCCCCCCCCAGCCCCCAAGTTTAGGGTAGAAGGGAACAATTTCCTTATGCTGGCAACCATCCATTATGTCTATGGATCTGCTCCCCACCCCATTCCCCCTCTCTTTCCTGTTTTGATGAAAGGAAAAAATGTTCTGCTTTCCTTCTTTATTTTTCCAGACTGGTGAATAGCACTCGAAAGGAATTTCTCTCCCTCCCCCCTTCCCCTCTCCCAGTATAATAAATATATACGTATGTGTGTGTGTGTGAACACACCACACATCACAGGTCATCTGTTGTTTTTCAAGAGGCATATACTATTTTTGTTTCCAAATTGATTAGGTGGGCAGCAGTCCCCCTTTCCACTGACACCACCCCAAACACCCGCTCCCCCTGCCCTCAGCCTCTGCCACTCACCGTCTCCTCATCCTTTGCCCCTGGGTCCGCAGCGAGCAGCGGTGGCGGGGGCGGGAGCGAGGAGGAAG
>NW_009258549.1:3112456-3114289 GCF_000687185.1 Egretta garzetta
ATACAGTGAGACGGAACACCCCACGGCACCCTTGTTCCCGTGTAGCCAGCAGCTGATTCGCAACAGCACAAACGCAGCCAGGCACCCCTGTTTGCCTGCAGCTGCCGTGGCCTGAGCCTGTGACGGGGGAGACGAGGGAGTTCGTGCCCATAGCCCACCCTGCACCCTGTGCCCGGGCAGGGTGCCCCCGGTGTGGTTTGGAGGACACCCTGCTCCCCAGGGCGTGCGGGAGAGTGGCACCCCTGGCATGGTGGGAGGCTGGCCGTCGCTATCTGCTGGCCTGTGTAATAAAGGAGGGAGTTTAAAAATAGACTTTGAGCTGCGATGCCGGAAAGGCAGTGAGATGTATAGAGCGGGTGTGTATTTATCCTACACGCCCTGCGTCTGATGCCCTGCTGGCATGGGGACCTGCCCCAAAGCAAAGGCGCCGCTCGCCGGTCACGGGTGCTCGCCGAGGGGCCCTCGTGCCAGCCCTTCCCGCTGCCGTGGCCGCAGATGGTGGTGGGCACGCAGGGTTGAGAGCAGCCCCGAGCTCTGCCTCACAGGTACCAGGGCTGCTCACCCACCACCCCATCCCAAGGCCATTTGGAGCAGTGGGACACGCACCTCTCGCCCACGCCAGACTGACCCGATCCGCGACTCCTCCGCCCCCGTATACCCAGACAAAGTGGCATCTCTCAGGACAAAGCCTTTCAATAGATCCCCTGCCCTCTGCCCTCTCCCGAACAATGAGAAATCAAGGAATATTGTCCAAGCTGAATAAAAAGATCTAAATTTAGAGTGTCTGATGTGTTCTTGGTTTCCTGCCATGACTCCCTCCTCCTCCCCGGCCTCCCTCTTCATTGCTCGCTAGCCTTGTGCACAGAAAGGTTTCTGATGGGGTGAGATCACCACCAAGACCCTGTCTCCCCAGTGATGAGACAGAGGGGAATTCCAAGTTCGACTCTGGTCTCTATTTTTGTAGAGCAAGGAGGAGGAGGGCACACCATTTTTTGCCTCACCGGTTTAGATGTGCAGAGAGGAGAGAGAAACCTAAGGTCAAGAGAGGGGGAACTTTCTCTCCCGCTTCAGTCTCCTCGCGTCCTGGCCCTGACGTGCCCCAAGCACTCCTTCCACCTGCTCGCAGCATCCTCGCCTCCAGCTCTGCCCTGGCAAGTCCTTGGAGCCCAGAAGCCCTGGCTTGTAGGACCCTCACTGTCCTCCCACTTGCCCCGAGCAGGTCTGAGCAAGCAGCTCAGAAAGAGCAAATAGAGGCAGAAAAAAGCCCGACCCAACCAAAAAAAAGCCAAGAGGGGAGGGAAAGGAGGGGTGTTATCCAGCAATGTACTCCTGATGTTTAAACAAGGGACTCCCTTGGGTTCGTGCCTGATAAGGCTGGGTGTCAGGGGAATCTATTCATTTGTTTTCCTCTTTAAACAAAAAGGCCTTCCCATAACCACAGCGAGGAGGGAGCCAACACCTCTTGACAAACAGACTTGTCTTAAGTGCACACACGGGAAGCCTTTCTGTCTTGCTCCTGGAGAGGAAAAAAAAGCCCAAACTGTGAGCATGGACCACACCGTTCAGGATCAGTGGCAAGGGGAGCGTAGGCCAGCAGTATTTTCTGCACGAGGATGGACACCAGGAGCTAACTCAAGCTTGCCAGCACGTTTGCGGGGTGCCTGGGGGTGCAGGGGTCCTTTCCGATAGCGGGATCCAGGCAGATAGGCTGGGGGACTGCCTCAAAAGCAAGGAAAACTCCTCCTGCCTGCCTTTGGCTTTGGACAGTGTCTCCCGAGAGCCTGCTCCGACCCTGCCTGGCTTGGTGGCTGAGTCGGCAAGCAGGTGGAGCTG
>NW_009258549.1:3114316-3147852 GCF_000687185.1 Egretta garzetta
CTTCGCTCTCTGTCGCTGGCTGCGTAATTTGGCAGGGGGGGGAGATTACTAGTCTTTGTTATTATTACTGTTATTACTATTATTACTATTGTTGTTGTGGTTGTTGTTGTTGTTGTTATCATTAACATCCCTTTTGCCAAGAGTTTGGGGGCAGGCTCTTTGGAATGACACCCACCTGTGCCAAGGACAGCACGCCAAGCGTGCCAGAGCCATCGGTGGGACAGGACGGGGGGAAGGAGCGGCACTCGGTGCTCGCAGGGCGGGGGGAGAGCCGCCACAGCCCCAGCCGACATGGTGTGAGCAGGCAGAGAAACCGGGGCTGGACCTGCTGGGGCAGAGGGGAATGCCCCCCTTCCTTCCCTCTCAGCCAGGGTGAACGGCACGTGGGGCTCAAGAAGCGAAAGGGAGAGCCAGGAGCCATTTGTTGGTGGAGAGCGAGTTTAGTGCCCGTTCCCAGCTCAGAGGGATTGGCAACTCTGGAGGCTGGGGAATGGAAAAGTTCAGGTCTCCCGTTCCATGCGCAGCCGCTGCCAGAAAGCATCAGGCTAATGGATGCAGCAGGGTGGGAAGGGAAAAATCAGCACCGAGGCCACTGAAGATGAGGCCTCCTACCACGATCTGGCTTGTCACCAGTGTGAGGGAGCAGCCAGAGCAGGGCTGCTCCACAAGAGAGGACAGGCCAGGAGCCAGAAGCGACCCCAGCCCGGGCGGCCAGCCCGCTGATCCGGGTACAATCCCTCTGTACCTAAGCAGAGACAGAGATGGGACTGGAGATGAAGCAGCCTGCAAACTGGGTCTAGAGTCCATCTAGGAAAATCAGTCAGTAAGCCAGGACAGGACTGGCATGGGCACAGCTACAGCATAGCTGGGGGGGGGGTAGGGGTAGTTAAATGGAGCTCCTGGGATGTGAGGCTGTCTGGATGCAAGTCCCAGGTGAGGCTGGCCAGGACAGATAAGGCCCAATAGTGCACTCAGGGTCCTGACAACCATCAAGGTATGTTCTCACACCTTGTGGAGGTCTGGGCTCGATGGACGGCTCCTTGTGAAGTGCCCTGGCTGCTGTCGCTTGGGTGACACACAGCTGGGGCAGGGACACGGAGCTGAGTCAGGATGGTGGCACAGAACCAGGGCAGGGTCACGGTGTGGGGACAGAGGACTTGGAGCCAGGTTGGGATCATAACTTGGAAGCAGGGCAGGGACATGAAACTGCTTCAGAGACACAGATGAAAAAGGGATCCCAGAGGCAGGCAGACATGGGGACGGGTGCCAAGCCCCCACTGCAGGGAGACCCAGCACTGAGGAGCTGAAGGGACAGAGAAAGGGATGCAGTAGTGTCCTAGGGTTGCTGGGCAAGCAGTGGGGAGCAAGGTCTGTGGTCTTCACCCAAGGAGGAGGCATGGGGCCAGGTCCCGCACAGCCTGAGGACCAGGATCCATCGTGTGCAGCTCAGGACTGGAAAGTCCTCAGCTCACAGCCAGCAAGCAGCAGGAGCAGGGCTGCCCCACACAGGGGACCGGCCCAGGGCCAAGCACAACCTCAACACGGTTCCATAGGCGATCAGCACTGCCAAGGTGATGACGGGGACAGATTCCAGTCACAGCCCTAGACAAGGAAAGGTCCAGCAGGAGACAGGGCCAGAGACAAGGCTGCAGCGTAAGTCCAAGGTGCATCCTGGAGACAAATCTACCACCAGCTAAGATCTGGAGTCCATCTGGGACAACCAGTCAGGAAACCAGAACAGCCAGGGAAAAGGCCAGGCACAGATACATCTACAACATAGCTCAGGCCAGAAGTAGGTACCTGGACCTAAGCTTAAATGGAGCCCCTGGGCAGAGGGGTGGTGGTCCCAGGTGAGCCTGGTTGGGGACATTAAGCCCCATGGATGTGCTCAGAGCACTGCCAAGCATTAGCCATCCCCATGGCAGGACATTCCTAGCTCTTCAGGGTGTGGGGCCCATAAATCTGTCCCTGGTGAGGCTCACCATCTGGGCAGGATGTTGATTACCTAAAGCAGCCAGAGGGAAAAGAGGCTCGAAAGCCAAGACACACCTGAGTGACACGTAGTCAAGCTGAACTATCCTTGCCTTGCCTGGCCTCATCCTTCTTTCGTTCGCTCTCCCTTTCCCTCTGGAATGACAACGCAAAATACTGCCTCCATCTCTGAAATCTATGCCAAGAAACTTTTATTTTTAAATTCGCAAACAATGACCTAGCAGCTGCTCCAAGGCTTTTTTTTTTCCTTGCTAACAGAGTGGAAATTATATATATATATTTAATTAGCTCATCGGAGCTAAATTTCCCTTCCCACCATTCTTCATTAAAGGCAGATGTAAAATGACCCCCGACTCCAATCTCTGTTGAAGGGGGTGTGACCCCTCTCCATCTAACAGAAGTTTCCAGAATGCCAGTTTCTCCCATCCTGCTTCTTTGCTTTGTCCAATTGTTGGTAGAGGGAGCCAAGAGTTTAAAATGCCATTTTGGCTGCCTCTCCATTATCTTGGGCAGAGGGAGGGTTGAGATACCTCAGAAAAAAATGGAAAAATCCCGATAAAGGAGGGGAGTGTGGTGCAGATATACCCTCATGTCTCGCAGGCCCTTGGACCCAGCTGGGATCCAAAGATGCTTTCTTGTTGTTAAAAAAAAACCAACTTTTTTTCTTTTTTTTTAAATATCAGCCATCTCAAGTTCTTACTGGACTTGAAGTCAAGCCCAGCCTGCAGGTCCTTACCTTCTGCACCCAAAGACTAGCTCTTCCCCATGCATTGGCCATGTGCCATGCCAGGGCAACTCTCCTGACCTCACGCAGGGTGAGTGGGGCCCGGGAGCTCCCCGCAGCCTTGCACTGCCCGGACCGGGCTGCCTGCACCACTCAATGCACACTGCGCTGCGGGCAGTGCTGCCCGTGCCGGCAGAGGACCCTCATCACCACATTAGGATTGCCCAACACAGTGCGTGCATTCATCAGCCCGAGGCATGGCAAAGGGATAGAGTCTCCTGTTCACACCTCTGATGAAAATTTCATTAAAACATGCAAAACATTTTGTTTTCTTTGTGCTCCCCCCAAAGGGATTCCCTGAAGGCGTTCCTTTTCTTCTCCTGTCCCTTTTTTGAGGAAAGATGCTGGGCTGACTGCCCTGGTCCCTAAGGTCCAGAAATGATGGAGGAGCACACATCCCCTTTTTCTACCCCTGCCAACCTGTCAAGATATTTGTTTGGGCAGCAGAAGACAGAGCTCATCGCACACACGTCCTGTACAACCACCACTCCCCTGATTTGGGAAGGGGCATGTGCTCCAAGGTGCAGCGAGACCTCATCCTTTCCACTGAACCAGCCGGGATACTTGAAACATGGATTTTGGTACCTTTGCCACATCTCAATCTTTCTGCCATCCTTATTTTCATTCTCCTCCCCCCCAACCCCCCACACCTCCCCAGTTATTTATGGCCTGGATCTGGACTTGTCTTAACTAAGCAGAAAATAATAGCATGCTGGATGCTTCTGGCATGCTCATCTACCACAGAGACTTGGACTTGACTCCAAGCCATCGATCTAGGTGGTTGGCTCTTGCTTTGAGAGGTGTCCTACAGGATTTTGGGATCAACGGTCACTGGATGCATATGCTGTGAGTTAGACACACACACACACCCCCGATGCCCCAGCCTCCCAAGTCAATCTGCTTGGCATAGATCCAAGACAGGACACGCCAGACCGGCTGTTTTGGACCTGGCAGTTGCTGGCAAGTCTGGGCTCCTCTGCATCACCCTGGTCCCATGCTGGGTATGCCTCAACATTTGGGAGTTGTTTGATTGCTGCCACAATCTCCTCCAGTGTCTGAGCCACAATAGAAGGTCAAGTCAGACGTAAAGCCCTGCTCCTGCCACTGCTCCGGAGTGACTACGAATAGGTCAGACTTATCTCGAGAAAACACAGCTCCAGGAATGGCATGGCCTCTCTTGTCAACCTGTCTGGCCTCTCTTTCTCCACGGGAATCTCAGCAATGCTGGTCGCACAAAGCCCTCTCCGGTGACAATAGCTCCTTCCTTCCTTCCCCCATTCCTCCGTCCAACCTCTGCAGCTCTCACACGTTCCCAGAGCTGAACCCTTCCAGAAGGTCCTGAGCAAAATCCCCCACCATCCTCCTCCAGCCTGGCTGGCCCCAGCCCTACAGGGCAGCCAAGAGGGTGCTTTTGGGGAGGAGGGGTGTCTGCGCAATGCAGCTCTGCTTGGGAACAGACGTATTTACATCTCTGTCTGTGGCTGAGGGTGTGGTTTCAAAATTGGCGCAAGTCACTTGGAAAAAAGCTTCTGGAGAAAGTGTCTCTCCTGCCTTCTCCCCTCTCCCTCCAGCTGTGCATTCCCTCTTTTTTTCCCCCCAGTTTGTTCGTTTTGCTGGGATTGTTTTCAGCCGGATCAGCTCCAGTTTGCCACCCTGCCACCTCCTTGCTCATGGTGCCATAGGAAGCTGGAGAAGGCACGGCCAGGATGGAGGCACCAGCCCTTTTGCTGGAAGCAGAAGCTGAGACCAGTGGAAACCAATCCTGAAACCACTCACTCCAACACCCTCTCTCTCTTCATGCTGGGGAGTATCCCTACGGCTATGTGGGATGTATGTATCTATGGCTGTGCCTCTGCTCAAGGGATGCTCCCCAAATCTCCAGAGGGCCACATAAGCATGTGCAGGGAGATTTTTGCTGTATAATTTCTTGCAGGGGAATGGATGCCATGCGAATGCCCCAGAGGTTCTCTATGGACTTGCACGTGTCCCCATATCCGTGCCTGCAGGATCATCTCTGTTTCTTATGTGAGGCGGCCACACGCCACAGCACAGCTTTGCCTCTTCCTTGCCCACATGGAGTTTTGCGAGCCTGGAGCTGGGAGCCAAACCCACATGAGCCGCTCCATTCTTCTGGGCCTCAGCGAGAGAAGCGAGGCTGGAAGAAGCAGCAAGTTTGCTGTAACCCACTGTCTTCTCCCCCTCCTCCTCAGCCTATTTCCTGACACAATTCCTATATAGGACAAGTTTCAGTTGCAATCAACTCTTAGGTTAATGAAACCCTGAATTAACCCCCCTTTTCTCCCTCCCCCCTCCTGGGAATCCGTGCCAGTGGGCAAAACAAATCCTGGGTATCTGTTCTCTGCTCCGAGGGAGGCACATTCCCAAGGACATGTGTGGGAAGTGGGGCTGGAGAGACCTGCAGGGAGAGGGCTGGTTGATACGGACCTTTAAACCCTCCTGCACATGTGTGCGCAGGGACACTCGCCACCCTCAGCCAGGATGGTAGGGCGAGGGGGAGGGACAGGTTGGATTGTGTAATTGGGATTTCTCTTGCCCAACAGACAGCACCCCCCCCAGGGCACCAGCAGATAAGGAGGCAGTGGCTGGTAAAGGCGTGAGAGAGTTTTCGGGCATTGCCTGGCAAGGTGTTCACCGGCCCCAGACAGGCTGGTTTGCTGCTGGTCTGGAGGGTGACCTGGCTGTGTGGCTCGGAAAGAATCACTGGATTTGGGGAGAGGCTGCTCCCTTCCTTCAGGAGCTTTTGCACCCAGGAACAGAGCTAGTGCAGAGCTGCTCCGGCTGCCGGCTTAGCCAGGGGTGGTGAGCACCTTTTAAAACCTGCTGATGCTGGAACGGTCAGTGTATTTTTCTAATGTGGTGCCTTTCCTCATTTGAGGTTTGCCGTGAGAGTCCTCCCTGACTCTGCATGTCTCCATAGACACTTTTTGCCTTCAGCACTGATGGAAATTACCAATCTAAAGACTTCAGTGTATTAATACTGTGTTTTCCTGCCTCTTCTTCTGGATTGAGGGGTTGCAGCTTAGCTCATGGTGGGGCTGGAAGGGTCTTTCCCTCTGCCTTCTCAAGACAGCGTGCTAAAGGAGCAGGCTTCCCCCTCATTTGCACCTTTGCTGCACCTGAGATCTGGCACGGTGCTGGCCTCCTGCTGCTGAGGGACTGGGCTCAGCGGGAGCCGGCGGCAGTGGGGAGTTCTCTGGTCCTGCTCTAGCTCTTGGGCAGGGATGCAGCAAGGGGCTCTGTATCATAAAGACCTGTGATTTTTGCTGAGAGGTGGTACCGGGTAGAAATGCCAAATTTGGACTGATGTTTCTGCAAAAATGCAGGCAAGCTGGAAGGGGCTGGGGGGAGGGAGCGCGAGTTATACAGAACAGATCCTTTAGTCCTGTCTGGCAGTAGCAATAATAGCAACAATAGTAATATTCATCATCATCACAGCATTCAGATATCAATTTCCATCTTGCATGTTTTGTGTGTGCGCTGACTCATTCATTTTCCCTGGTGAGACAGGGAAGAATTGTTAGCCCATGGCAGATGTGGGCAAGCAGACACCCCCAGCCCCGTGGAGAGGGCCAGTAGTGGGGTTTAGTTGGTAAATCAGTCCCTGCCTTCGAGTTCCACGTCCACAAGATTCTGTGTGGTAAGTGTCTACTAAAAGACACCTACCCTGTCATGGTACCCCAGCCACAAAGGACTCAGTGAATCCAAGTACCCGTCTCTCTGAAACGATTTGAGATTATTTTTTTCCCCAGCAAAGCCGTTACGGTGTGTGGGCGCATGGGAAGGTATTTGCCACCACTGCAAGCTCCTGAAGTCACGTTACGGGCTTTAATTTCCAGCACTGAGGCTCTGGCACCTCGCAGTGGGACTAAATCGGCTAAGAAGCGTGCCTAACCACGGAGCCATCCGTGTGACGCATGAGCCACCGAGTGCCATGAAAGGCAGGCTCATGGCTGAAGCCTTTTTCCCAGGCCAGCCTCCCCCGCTCCCAGCTGTGCTGGGCAAAGACCCTCTTTGCAGCGATGGGACCGTTGCGTCTGCAGCTCCGTGTCATCGCCAGCTATGCCTGCCCGCATTCAATAGCAGCCATTGTCCCAGGGAAAGGTCACCCAAGCCAGGCACGCAGACGGCAGCGAGCATGGAGGCTGCTGCTGGAACAACCGAGCACGGGGAAGGGAAGCAGGGGCAAAGGGCAGAGGGGACCGAGGAGATGGAAAGGGGCAAGGACGTCGGAGGAGGTCTGGGTTGCCTCCTGCTTGGGGGAGGTTTTGGGTCCATACGTAGTAAGGAATCGGATGATTTCCACAGGGTTAAGCTTGCATTTGTGTGGGCAGCACGTGGACCCTCGTTGGGAAACGTCTAACACCAGAAAGCTCAAGGCTTTCCTCGGCAATCTGCTTTTCCCATAACTGGCTGAGCTTTTCTTTTCTTCCCGTCTTGAGCGCAGCACTTGCAGGGCTTTAATGGCTTTAGCACCACACCTACAACAGACACCATCGAGTCTCCTCTTACACGTCTCGGTCCCCAGACGAGTGCTGTGATTTAGTGTGTCTGACCTCACGCAGTGTGACATAAGCGAAGGAATGTCCTCTGCACGGGACCCCATTGCCTTTATTGTCCCAACGAGGTGCTGCGTTCGCAGTGCTGGGGATTTTTACGCCTCTTTCAGTGAGAGCCTCTGTCCCCAGCCCGTTAGCGTTGGGTCATTTTTTGCTTCTTATTGAAGCTTCACAAAGAAGCGGGGCTGGAGCCATTCTGGCACTCATTTCTTTTCCCCTCATCCCCTCTCTCTGGAAAACACACTGGAATTTCACTAACAAATATTCCTCCAATTTCACGATCAGATGTCTGGGCCGTGAGTCCCACCCTGGTTTCTGTAACGCAGCTTCTACCAGCCCAGGGTGGGCGTCTGCCTCCACCAATTCCTGCCTGCCAGGATATCCATGAAACCACTCACAAAGTCAAAGCAATTGCCAGCATTTTTTCCTAATCTATTCATAGTTCTGTAGGGCTTTAGTCAATGCTCTGGAAGCATATGCCATTGGGTGATCATCTTGCATTTGAACAGCTGCTAATCTCTGCATATTTGCATTCATGGGGGGCGGGGGTTAGCCTCCTTGTTGATCTCAGGGCATTTAGTTTGGGGGCTTCTGTAACAAGTATTTTTTAATTTTCGAAAGCAGTTCTCATTATCGGAGGGATCACCCTGGGACAATCATTCTCCAGGGAGAATAGAATGGAGATAAATTAGAGATGCTTTTAATTTTAATTCATTTAACATGCCCAGGATGAGCTGGAGGGTGGGCAGGGCAGCAGGGGAGAAAGAAAAGTGAGAACAGTTTGCCCCCGGGTACCTGTTGAGAGAGGCCTGGCTCATTACGTTATGAAACATCCTCATTTAGGAAAGATCGCAGACCTGCATTTTGCCCCAGACCCTGTGGAACCGCGCTGTGCCCCTGGATATGCCTGCAAATCTCCAGGAGGCTCCTCCGTTTTGGGATCCTTCTTCCCAAACGATCGCCTCCCAACCTTCTCCCTGTCCTTCCTCTGCAAGCCAGGGGACTAACGGAGGGGACGGCAGAGCTACTTTTCCCAACTTTGCCTGCAGAAGGAGGTCCACCAGAGCTTGCTGCCAGCAGGAGACCCCAGGAGAGCAGACAGTGCAGTGCTGCTTGCACCGAGCTGGTAAAGCCTCCAGAGCCCAACTTCCCCTGGCTGAACCTGCTTGAACCTGCCCTTGCGCTCTGCCAGGCTTCTTTACGCTGGCACCGACTCCTCTTCAACGAAAAAATAAGGGGACTTTCCCAGGCACCCTACTTTAGTGGTACCAAAATGAGACAGCCCTGAGAATGGGCTGTTCTCAGCTATGAATGCCCCTCTGCCTTCACTGGCCTTGGCTCTGCAAGGAGCTTTGGTGGCTGCTGTGGTTCAGGTCAGAGCTCTTCTCTTTGGCCGATTTCTTCTTCAGACCCTAGTTATGATTTCTGGTCAATTTTATTCCAAATCAGCACATCAGCCGCAGGTATTTCTAAATTCTCAAGACCTTCAGAGACGAGCTTTTCTGAGGAACCTCAGCTAACAAGAGAAGGGTCCTTGCAACCTCTAACATGAGAAAGGAGAGTGGAAACATCTGCACTTTCTTTGACTCCGTCTCTACAAAGATTTTGTCCCTCATCCCCATGCTGAACAGAGCCCTTTATTTTGATTGCCTTATGACTGCTTGTTCAGAGGTTTGTCTGTGCGACCTACAATCCCCAAAGCTCAATCAGAAAAGGACTGAGCAGCAAAATTAAGTATTTTCTTCAATATATCCATAATCCTGGGATCCTGTTGCCAAAATGGAGTTGTTTAGAGCCATTTGAGATGTCTTAGGCTATCCGAGACACATGAAAGGGGCTGGCAGATCTGCCACGGGACTTGCTGGAGACCAACACCCGTCTGGAGTAGCAGCTGGAGACCGGGCAGGATACGCTACTGCATCTAAAATGAAACTGGACACCAATATTTGGGCAACTGCACCAAACCACAGCCGAGCTGAGTTGCAAGTGCATCCCCAGCTAGAGCGAAACAACCTCAGGATGAATAAAAACCCAAGCGCTGAATAAGTGTGACACTACCAAGCTTTGCAAGCACCCTGTCTTCTCTGCCATATCAAATCTGGTTCTTGCACTAACACTGAAGCGAGCTGCTTGTCAGTTCTGCAACAAAATAATTTCATCCCTGCTTGGGCTGGCCATCTGTTCACTCTTTGGATTCACATGATTTTTGTGCCGTAGCTCTGTAACCTGATGATCAATAGCGTCGCCATTTCTGGCAGCTGGTGTGCTGCATAAAATCTTTCCCAAGTGCTCTTCTTACATGGATGGGTGGAAGGAGCTTTGAGATTTCATGACGATGTTGACCAGCAGCTTCTTCCTGCTGCCACCAGAACGGAGCAAGGGTCTGCACCATCCCTGCCTCTCCCACGTGCGGTAGCATGGACTATTTCAGCCCTTCTGCCTGCCCTTGAAGACCTCGCTGCTATAAGGGCACCTAACCACCTGCAGCTACCTCCTTCCATCCTCAGCCAGCGAGCTCAACCCCTTCTGCTTCTGCTGGAGGTTTCATTGACTTTGGTCACTGCATAAGCGTGCTGTGACTCACCGCAGGGCTGATAAGAGCTGGAGGTTTATTTCTCAGCCTCAATTACATGATGCCGATCAAGGTTGCGGTGAGTTACATCACCGTCCTATGTCTGAGGCCACCATGCATTGCCCATGCTGGCTACCCAGCTGAGGATGTACTGGGGCTGGCATGAAACTGCAGTACCCCCAAAGCAAAGCAAACGGATCTCTATCTCCTGGGGGATCTCCGGTGGGTTTGATGAGGGGTGCAAAACCCACAGGCGCTGTGGTGGGTGCTCAGGGGAGCATGTGCTTAGGGGTGCCTGGTGAGCTGCGGGGCAGGGAGCGCTGTGGGCTGGGAGCCCCCATTGCATCCCCGTGCGGCCGGGGGTAGGGGAGAAGAGGCCCCCTGAGGAACAACAGAGCATTGAGCTGCCATATCTCTCCGGGGCAAGGGAAGCGGAAAGGCGATAAGAGCCCTCTCGGATGAGGAATTCCTTCTCACTTTCCCCTTTCTGTTTGCCTTTCATCAGAGATAACGCGAGCCTTGGGCAGCTTACTGGGATGATGAGCTGCCAGCACGGGAAGGGACAGCCACAGCCACCCCTGCATCTCCCCCCTCCAGGCACGCACCTACTACTGCCACCCTCTCCAGTGGGCTCCCAAGGGGAGCAGCCCAACCACAGCCTCCTCTCCTTCCCGCCCCCCATCTGACCCATGTCCTCAGGTCCCCTTGCTGTGCGACGTCCCATTGATTACCATCAGGAGCTGTAAGTAACCCGAGGAGCAATTCGGAAAAGAGGAGTGAGATTATAGGCAGTAAAGCCAAGGCTGATAAAGATGGCAGAATATTTGGGTAGCGTTACACTGCAGCACTACCTCCCTGGGAGGGAGGGGGAGCATCTGAATGCCTGCCCACACTGTCTCCAGCCTGGGCTGTGCATGCGATTGGAAGGGTCGGTCCCTCCTGACCCTCAAAGTCTTGGAGCCTTCCAGCTGTATCACATGGTGGTGGTCTTCCCAGCTACCATCACCCTCTCTCAGCTGTCCCCTTCAGGTCTCACAGCCCACCACCGGGGCACTTGCGAGGCTGTCCAGCACCTTCCCATAATGGTGGTGGGCCATTTTCACACTCATGGTACCAAACACGGACCTGCACCAGAGCCAGGTTGCAGAGTACCGTGAGCAGCTCAGAGCACCCATGACAACTCAAACCTGGCAGTGCACACAGGCCAAGGAGAGCAGCCACCTCTGATGGTGGCCAGCTGGTGGACCCCAGCACAAGCTCCTGCAGGCTTTTTCCTAGCGAGGACACGTTCTTAATTCTCAGAGGCCTTGAGTCCATCTTCTGCCTCCACAGATGTGGTGGGTTTGAAATGAGCAGAGCTCTGGGAAGAAGAGCCTGGAGGAGCAGTCCTACCAAACCACAAGTGTCTTCTGTAACTACCTGAACCATCTCCAGAAGAAGAGCCTGATTTCCAGCTGCCTTTCCTAAACCCAAAGATGACCACTCTGCCTGCTTAGTCTGATCCCCTTTTCCCCTGTCCTGCATGACACAGTCCAGAAAATCTTGCTTGCCAAACCTTTCCCCCAGCCCATGGTGTTGTGGCTGTGATGCCTCCAGTGACTGATCCTAGTGATGTGGCACAGCGAGGTACAAGCACGTTTTGGGCTCAGTGGGAGTTCTCTGTGAAACAGGAAGACAGTGAGCAGTCGGACCCAGTGGGGCTCAGCCTGTTGCCAATTTTCTCAAGAGAGGCTCAGCTGCACGGTGCTCGGGAATCCCAGAGCATGACTGGGCTTGCTGGTTGCCTCCTCAGCAGATGTGACTGACGAATGGTTTGGCTGCAGATCTGGGCTGTGGTGGTGCCCCAGCTCCACACCTTCCTGCCTAGGCCCCCTTGCCAACAGCAGGGAGATTGGCCATTTGCTCTGGCAGTTCAAGAGGAATAACCTGCCAACTCTTGGAGGTGGGCGTGAACATCCAGGCCAGGGTCTACCCATTGGTGTGAAGAAGCAAATGAGAGAAAAAACAAGGAGAGGAGGCTGGATGATGGAGCAAGACGGCCAAAACATGGAGCTGGTGTTTTTTCCTTGGCCTGGACACAAACCCTCAGAGCAGGAGAGGGATCCTTTCTCTGTCCAGAGCAGGATCTGGGAATGGCACTTTAGTGCTGGAAAAGACCGCAGTCCTGTTAGGAACGGACTCTTGAGCACATCTTCCAGTGAGATGACGTGGAGATTTCGCTGTCTTCTGGGGTCCCCAGCCCGTGCCACTCAATGATGGGCAATGGCCCAGTCCCTTGCAGTGCCGTGCCTGGGACACGCATGCCAGGATGCCTGGGTATGGGCTGCTGATCCCTCAGCCATCCCGGGCTTCCGGTGTGGCAGGAAAACGGAAGGAAGGGCAAACATTCCCAGAGGAGCCGTGTGGAATAACCGCAGGAGAACAAGGGTTTCCCTGCCGCATTGTGTGCCTCTGCATCTGGGAATCTCATCAAGCCCACGCGGCAGGGTGAGCTCATAGCCAGGGTGGGAAGGCAAACCCGCAGGCTTTGTCTGCCCTGAAGTCCCCTCCAGCCATCGCCATGGCTCCCTGTTGTGCTGCCGATGACGCCGGTAGCTGAGGTACTACCTCCCCGTCCCACCACAAGTGGGTCGGGACAATGCCATGGCCCTCAGCAAGCACGCTCTTGAAGGTACAGGCACGCTTTTGATAGCACCAGTCACCTCCCTGCCACAGCACGCCCCTGTGCCAACACCTCCAGAGACGAAGTGCTCGGGGAAAAGTGGGGCGAGAGAATGCTCAGGAGAGCAGAAAGAAGGGAGGAGGGAGAAGAAGGTATGGATGAGGGCAGAGGAGATAGTGGTCCAGCCAAAGGAAGATAGAGCCAGACAAGGAAAGCTTGGGGCTGGGTTTTGGAGAAGTAGGTGAGATGGAAGTGGAACGGCTGTTAATGAATACTGTATGCGACCTGGCAATTGAGATAGATCGTACAGCAAGATTAGAGGTCATGGAAAGTGTATAACAAGCCCTGCATTGCTTTTATTCACTGGAGACTACTGGAAAAACAAGCAGGAAGGCAGCACAATGGGTCCCCCAGCCACGGACATCTCGGCACACATTGGAAAGACAATGGAGAAAACGATTAACTCCGAGAGTCCTCTATCCTGTCTCCAGTAAGATGCATGCCTTGTTTTGCCTGGCTAGGAACTAGGGATCAAACAGACAATGCCAATTTGAAAAAAAAAAAACCAAACCCAAAAAAACCTCTTAGAAATTTCTGCAGGGGAAAAAGGAGGTGGGGAGAGGGGAAGAATGACGCAGCCGCTGGGATTAAGCGCAGCCTGAGTAAGCTGGGCCTTCAGCAGATGTTGACTTGCAAGGGGAAGCAGGTTTGCACATAACCTGGCCTGTTGCTGTGGGGTTCCTCGGTCCTAGATAAGGGGGTGCTTTGTTTTGAGGACAGCTACTGGTTCCCATGGGATCCCTGGGTGCTGATGGCCAGCCAGGCCTGCAGGGATGTCCCACCTGGCCACTGAGAGCTGCCATCCATGACTTGGTCTGCAAACACCACGTCTCCATCCCAGCAGAGGGGAGGGCTACAAATCCAAGCTCTGGAGGAAAGGGCACTTAGAGGGAGCGAGGGCCTCGGGAGCTCAGAAGCCAGGTGGCTGCACTAGGGGGCCATGTCTCATCTTCCCCCCCCTGCAGACGGAAGGGCAGCCGGTGGGGTCAGGCACTGGGGAGCAGCAAGGAGGGTGCTGGGGACCTGCAGGCAGCCCCTCTTCTTTCTCCAGCACTTGGCCTTGGCTGAAAGGACAAGGTCAGGAGCATCCTTGCTTGAGGTCTCTCCAAAGGTCTCTCCAGAAGGGAAATTTGCAGCCTGTCACCTGTCTTAATTAGACAGATTATCTAATTAAATTGCTCTTCCATTGGTATTCCTCTTTCTGGTGACAGATGGTGGCTTCCTTTCCCGGGAACTGGAAAAGCTGTGCATCTCTCCTCGTGTTCTGCCACGTCCCAGCTCATGACCACATCCCCCCCTCTTTGGATAACCATCGGCAGTTCACAGGGCCCTACTGAGGATTTTAAAGACACATTTGTCTGACAGACGAGTGGAGGGACCCTGAGGGACTGTACCACCTTCCCTGCATGAGGTGACCTGAGTCTTCCAGCAGTGACTTGTCTACAAGACAGAGGCAGGCCAGGGACCGTGGGCACAGCCCCTCAGGACCTCTGATGCCCACGCTGGCAGGGCTTCCCCGCGCCTCCCTGGGAAAGCACCGCCCAGGGTTCGCAGCTGACTTGAGCGATGGCAAGCTCTCGCTCGGATGGGCAGTGGAGCTGGGTAGGCCAATGTGCTTGTAAAGTCCTTTGAAGATGGGAAAGTCCTGGCATGAAGTTCAGGCTGGCCTCTTGCTTCTCCTGCTGCCCCAACATCAGCCTGTTTGCTCTTCCAGACCTCCCAAAGCCCATCGCATTATCCCCTGGGCCTCTCTCCGGGTCAGCAATCTCACTCCTCTGCCACTATGCTTCTCCCCACTCAGTCCTGACCCACGTGTATCCTGTCTGAGTGGGCTTGGAAGGTTTCAGTTGCTGGTTCTTGTTTCAAAATGAAAAATGGGGGCAGCAGGGGGAAACAATCGCTACTGGGGGAGGAAGGCTAGGAGAAATAGAAGAATTGGAAGAGGTGTGGGGCAACCCCTCCTGGGAACACCTGCTTCAAGTGACCCCCTCACCACCAATCTCCATGGAGCCCCAGGGAGGTACCGTCACATCCTGGCTCTGGAGGAGAGGTGATATTCTTAACATGACTTCTTATGGTATTTTGGCCAAGCATCTGGTCCCCTCTTCCTCTCTGTGAGTTCCTGTCCTCTGCAATGAGTGGTGACCTCAGCTTGCTCAATGAGTTGTTGAATTCAGAGATATGAGACCTCCCCACGGTCCCTTCTGGGCTAGTGGGCTACTACTTGGTTCATTTCCAAAGTCTAGAAATAACCTGTTATTTCAGAAGATCCTTCCCAATCTTGAAATTAGTCTCCTCAAAGGTGCTATGTTTGCTTGCTGCTTTGACTCATACACTCCCTTCTTCCTCTTCCTCCAACCTGGAATGCTGTCAGCCCCTAATTTAACCACGGGTTGATGGGGTGCTATGAGGTTGCAAAGAACTGGAGAGTCTCCAGATGAACAGGTCCCCCCTGGATGAAAACAAAGCTTTACACAGGGTGGGGAGGTTTTGCCACTCCCTACCTTCTCAGCTCTCTCTGGGGTACCTCAGCAATCCATTTCCATTGCCCTCTTATCCCTCAAGCTTGCTTTTGGGAACACCTCTGTCCCTGGATGTGCTCTGAGCAACTGTTTCCTTGCCAGCATGGTCCCTGAAAAAGAAGCCTTCCCTGATCCCGAAAACACCACAGAATCACAGAATGGTTGAGGTTGGAAGGGACCTCTGGAGATCATCTAGTGCAACCCCATGTGCAAGCAGGGTCAAGTACAGCAGGTTGCTCAGGGCCATGTTCAGTCAGGTTTTGCGTATCTCCAAGGGTGGAGATGCCACAACCTCTCTGGGCAACCCGTGCCAGATCACCCTCACAGTGAACTCTATTTTTTTTAACGTTTAAATAGAATTCCACATATTTCAATTTGTGCCCTCTGTTCAGTGCACATCATTGCCGATCCCCCCTTCCTCTGCATGCCCTTCCATGTTTCCCTTCCCAGCCCTGCTCCTGGACACATGTGACAGCCTTCAGGTCAGGTTCTGCAGCAGAATGTGCCCCCATCCCTGGCTCTGAGATACACCAGCCCCTGGCTGTATCCTACTCCCTGGGAGCGTCTCAGCTTCGTGACTCCCAGCCCCCCTGTCCTTGACAGCCTTACCCCCTCCACCACCTGCCCCAGGAACCACTGTTCAATATGAAGAGCAGCAGTGCTGGGTTCTGCTTGCAGATCAGCATTTATCTCATGCCAGGCTCCATCCCTCAGTATCCAGCACACATCCTTAAACCTTTTGTATTCTGCATAAACACCTTTGCCCAGATCTTCTAAAGGGCCTGGCAAGAGAGGAAGCAATAGTCTACAGAGAGGATGAAAACTTTGCATCGTGGTCTTATCCACTCATCCTTTGGGGATGCTGGCAAGTCCGGCTGTGCAACACTGTGTGAGGCAAACTGAGCTATGTAGGGTCTGCACACATTGCAAAAGGCCAACGTGTGTCAGTGATAGATGCAGAGCCTTGATTTCCATCTTCCTGAGACTCCAGCTCCCAAGCTGGGTCCCACAGAACATCCCACAAGCCACCCCTCACCTGCGGCATCCTCCCCGCAACTGGAAACCCACGAACCACCCCACCCACCACGGCTTGCCCTGCCAGGCAGAGCCAGGCTCCCGGATCCACACGCAGGGAGCGAACACGCATCCATCCAGGAGGAAGGGCAGGTGTGGATAAATTTGAAGCGTAAGGAGGCGGAAGAGGACTCGCAGCCTGGTGGAAACCAGCTGCCGGTGCTGGGGTAGCCCAGAGGAGAGGCAGCAGCACGGCGAAGGGCAGAGTCGCAGGAGCTGGGGGGGAAGCTCAAATGGGGAGAGAGGGGGGGAAGCCGGTGAAGAGCATCCGGAGATGTAAGTGAGGTCAGGTAATTCCTCATATAGCAATTCCTGTGCGGCTCTGGGAACACACAAACAAGGCTTTCCTTCCTCCCAGCTTCCTCCTCCTCTGCAGCTCTCCTTTTCAGGAGAGGTGGCTGGCTGGACCACTCCTCCCGCATCGCTGGCCGCGTCACTCGGGGTGACTCACCTGGCCCTCGCTGTGCTCCACAGCTTCGCGCCTCTCTGCCCCGCCACGGGCACCACAGGCACCATGGGCACCATGGGCACCACGGGCACCACGGGCAGGGGGTCCCGCCTGCGACCCACGCAGGGCAGTTGCTGGGGGTGGCCCAGGGTGGCCGGGCAGGTTTGGGCAGAGGTTGCAAAGCACCTGCTTGCCTCACAGCGCTGTGAGGTCACGGCTGCTATTTCTGGCTGGGAAAGCGCAGGAGAATAGACCTGAGATCTCCCTGCAAAGCCACAACGGGCACTTGACCAGGTGTCAGCTCTAGCGCTGGCGAGCCCGAGTGGCGGTGTTATTTTAGGGATGTATTCTTTCCCTCTGCTAGGGCTATTTTTGGAGGCTGAGTGGGTACCAAAAGGACCCGGATATGTTGCAGATAAGGGACCGATGACATTTTGGCGCTTGTGTTCCAGCCACAAACACTGCTCGCAAAGGCAGACCCTGGGAATAGCAGCACTCCCAGTGGCAGCAGCATCCTGGACGCTCTGCCCTTGCTGCAGGCAGCAGGGTAGGGGTGCTGTGAGCTTCCCCCCAGCAGTGCTGCCCTCCACGGCTCCACGGTTCCCGCTGCTCTGCCAGGCGTCAGGGGTGCCCCACAGCAGCACTGAGCCCCAGGCTGCCGCTGATGGGAGATCCCATCCCCTGGCTCTGGAGCAGGCAGTGCACATGCCATGGGGATGGGGTTATGGGCCAAGGGGGTCTGCATCTGATGGGGCTGGGGCAAGCTCCTGCTCCTGAGCCACAGAAGGGTCTGAGATGTGAGTGCAGTCCCCTGTAACACAGAAAAGGAGGGTCTTTGTTGCAGGCAGCTGTGGTACACGTCCTTTTCTTGGAGTTAGGGAGACAGGGACTGGGTGGGGGAATTTCCTTGGTGCAAGTGTGTCAAGGAGAAGGCTGTGACCACTGTCACTGCTCTCCACTGCTATGCATGAGGCCAGGGCTTAGCGAGATCCTCAGCCCAGTCTGGCTGGGACACCAGCGTCGCACAGGGCCAGGGACTGGGAGACCCAAGGGCTTTGCCCCATGTCGGAGGAGCGGGTTTCCTGCCCCAGAGCCATGCAGAGAGACATCCCACTGAGGCTGGCCTTCCCCAAGGATGAGGGGCCGGGGCCAAGGAAGAGCCCTTGGCGCTGCTGACCCACACCTTCAGAAAGGGAAGCATGTGGGGGCTTCCTTGGGACCCGAAAGGTGCCATGGATGGGGTCATGGACAGGGGCAGCTCGTGATTCTGCAAGGCAAAGGCTTGCACGTTCCTCCCGGCCCCGGGTGAGACCAGCGGCCAGGCCCTCTGGCCTTTTTACTCAAAGTTTCCATTTGTGCCCATGGGACAGAGGGCCTGTTGTGCACGCAGGGTGTGGGAACAGCCCCCCTGGCATTTCGGGGTGGCGGGGGGGAGAGCTTTGAGACAGCGGCAAGGCTGGCGCCCACGCTACCACTGCGTGCTGCTGTATCTCCATGGCCACCCTCGCTCTGCCGCGTTGGACAAAGCTCCAGCAGCTGGGGCCAGGATAGAGGACATCCCCCTCAGTTGCCCTCCCCAGAGCTTCTCTGTGCCAAAAACATTGGTGTTGACTTACAGCTGCCTCCTCTCCCCACCCCGGGCTCCCCCAGGTCTCCTTGCACCCCAGAGCTCCATGCAGGGGGCTCGGGCTGAGGGA
The DNA here is from genome assembly GCF_000687185.1 of Egretta garzetta. Taxonomy (NCBI): domain Eukaryota; kingdom Metazoa; phylum Chordata; class Aves; order Pelecaniformes; family Ardeidae; genus Egretta; species Egretta garzetta. Next base: position 3,132,705 of record NW_009258549.1, read on the forward strand.
GATGGAGGCGCAGCGTGCCGGAGGGGCGGGAGCTGTGCCATAAGCTGGGACTGAGACGACTTGTCCGGGCTGTCTCCAGCGCAAGCCTGTGCATAAGCCTTTCTGAATCTCCGTCTTTGTTCCCCTCAGTGGCGTCAGCGGCTCTTCGCTCCCTCCAGGAGATGATTCTGCTTCCGTCGCTGCCGTTTCCTGTGTTTCTCTCCCCTCTCACTCCCGTAGAGCCAGGCAACACCAGCACAAAAACAGGATTCGAGCTGCTGGAGAATTACTCTGATAACAATGACTGAGGAGACAGTCCACTGGACAGGACCCTCCCCGGAGCCAGACTGAGCAGGGGCCCCTGCCAACCTTTGGCACCCCCTCTTCCCCATCCCCTGGGGCTGCCGGTGCAGGGGGGGGTGGTCAGGCAGGGGAATGAGCAGCCAGAAAGGGGAAATCCTGGGTGATCCGCTGCCCACCGGCAGGTCTGTCCCCCCCCCACACCTTGGCCATGGTGGGCAGGAGAAGCAGCTCTGACCGTCCCCACGACAGCTCCCGTCCCCGAAGGTGGTCAGCAGAGCAGCAGGGACCATGCTCTCCTCTCCCTTGCCAACCCAGCTCCATTTCCCTGGGGACAGAGCATTTTTCAGGAGCAGCCAAGGGCATTTGCACTCTGGCTTCATCCCTGAGCAGAGGTGAAGGCAACTCTGGCTTGCACGCAGGACCGAGGGATCTAATGCCTGCAAACATGCTTCTATGCAGCAGTAGCCTTGAACCTGAGTGCCCATCCATCTGCCCCAGGCATGCCCAAGAGACAGCTGGGATTGCTTAGCATCCCAGATGGAGACTAGAAATTCAGGGAGCCCAAAAATCTCCTCCTGGATCTAGCCATGCATCTGGGAGGAGGTCCCATCCCTGGCTGCAGCCCTCCCAGTGGGCTGGTGGAGCCATGGGGGGGGAAGCATCACCCGCTTCGCTTCCTGCAAAGCCGGCCGGGCGCAGCTGAGGCAAGGGAAGAAGGGGCCTGGGCGAACCCGGCTGATGTTGCCTGAGATGAGGCAGAAGGCGCAGGCATGCACCGATCCACCGGCAGTTCTGGAGGCAGAGACAAGCACCGGGAAGGAGCCGCAGAGCGGGAGCGCAGCTGGAGCCCGGAGAGGACACGTCTGTGGCCTTGCACCGGCTTGTTGAACAAGCTGGGTCCGTGCACATGCGGGTGTCTTTGCCGCCCTCCCCCCTTGCATGCTCACCCCTAACTGAGCATTCCCAGGGACCTGCAGCTCAAGGAGGTGACAAAAAATTACTCTGGGTGACAAAAACCACCTGAGTGACGTCTCCCCTGGATTTATGGCCTGGAAGCCACACTGCCATGCTCCACTTCAATGGGGCATCTGCTTCCCGCTGGGGCTGTGGGTGCCTTGGAGGTGGTGCATGGCAAGAGATGTCCTGGAGATGGAGGAGCTCAAAGAAGTCCTGCCTGCTGCAATGCTCGGCTAACGCCCGCCTTGCAGAGCAAAGCTGGAGCAGGACGCTGGCTCCAGCCTTACTGATCCCTCCAGCCTTATCCCTGGCCTTGCTGCTCCAAGGGGAGATGACCACTGCCCTACCCTGCAGATGCCCAGGAGATGCAGAGGACCTTGGAGCCACTGGTGGGACCGAGGCCAAACGTAGGCATGAGTCTGTCCTGCCAGGGCCAGGGGTTTATAATCCCCTGGTTGCCAGCAGTGCTGCTGATCTGTAAATTCCTGGCCAGGGAGGAAAAGCTGACTTTTGGCCAACACAGGAGGTCTCTGACCAACAGAGGCAGGAAATAGCTATGGTGAGCAAATAAATGGTGCAACTGTAGCTCTGCCTTACATGGGCTTTGTGAGGAGTTTTCCTTTGTTTTTCAGGTTGGCTATTTATACTGCAGAGCGTGAAAATGATGTCAGCAAAGCCTCTGCTCTTCGCTGCGGAGAAAACCAGCCCCGAGAATTTCTGCAGGGCTGAGAGACCTCCTCAAGCAGCGAGACTCGGAGGTTGTTCATAAGGCTGGCGGAGCCGGCAGGAAACCCCGGCTGCCCTGCGAGTCCCAGGGAGTCCCCGCTGCTTCCACACCTCCAGCACAGGGGACGGTTGTCCCAAACCCATCTAGGATATGGCTCTGCCCCTGTAGAAGTCTGTTTTGTCTAAGATAGACTCACAAAGCCCTCCCAGAACATCTCCAACTCCCTCCCAGCCTCCCCTTTCTCACTGTCTTTATTTTTTGCCCCCTTTTTCTTTATCCTGTTCTTCATCATGGCCTTCAAGGGTTTCAGCTCCGGCCTGCTCAGCCCACTGGTATTGCCCCAGGTCTGCCCTGGGAAACAGGGGAAGAGGGGACAGAGCATCCCTCTCCTTGTGATCCTTTGCTGCTCTCCTGGGAAAGCCCAGGAGGTATTTTGGAGAGCTGAGCTCCCAGGTGGGCCATCCCCATGCTCACATGAGGTGGGAAAGCACAAGTTCAGCCTAGAAGAGGAAGGTCCACTAAGTTCAAGCTGCGCCAGCGTGGCGGTGGATGGTGGGCAGCAATGGCTCTGCTTTGGGGAAGGAGAGGAGGAACACACTCTCCCTTCCCACCCCGCTTGTCCCCTGCAATGAGGAGCAGCATTGACAAGCCCACACGAGCCGCTCAGCAGCCAGCGAAACCTCAACCGCCGGTCCCGGTGCCTGCGGGCAGGGGCGACCGGCAGCGGGGTGGGAAGGGAAAAGCCGGTGCGAGTTCAAGGGTTGTCGGTGTACTTGAGACGAGAAAAACTCTTGCTGGTGACACATGCATCAGGTGTTTCCAGACGATAACAAAACCTGCCTGAGGTCATCGATATTTAATTAGCAATGGGCTTGGTTAAACATTATCCCGGGGGCAGGAGGGAGGGGAAAAGTGCTGAATTGAAGAAAGAGATTTAACTCTTTGCAGAGAAAGAGGAGGAAGAGGGAAGGTTGCCTACAAGGAGAAGGGTTCTCCATGGTTGGACCCCATCGGGCTCAGACATTAGGCTGGCTGGAGGAGAGGAAAAGCTTTGGGGTACACATGTCAATCAGGTCTCCAAGAAAAAGAGGCGCTTTGCTCCCTGGAATCAAAATGAGCTAAAATTGGAAGCTCAGCACTCCTGCACCCCAGCGGCCCCAAGGTGGCTGAGCACGGCTGCTGGAGCAAAACGCCAGTGAGTGGCGAGGCCGGTGGCTTGTCTGGTTTCCCCGCTGGAGCCCTCCCGGCTGCGGCCGTGCCGGCACCTGGGGTGCCGCGGCGCTTTCTCTCAGGTGGCTGAGTCACAGCCCTGCTGCCTGCACAGGTTCACACCTGGGTCCCTGCCTCGCCGCCGTCTCCCCCGTTTCCTCCAGTGGCAAGGACCTGGCACCCATCCCATGCCCCCACCCAGGGGAGACCCAGCTCGGCACCCTGGGGTGAGGAGGAGGAGGAGGGAGGCATGGGGGGGGGTGGCCTTACCTAGGGTTTCCCTTTGGGAGGAAGGCTTGGGTTGAAGAAGAAGGGACGCCACAGGCTCAGAGTGGGGGGGATGCACGCGTGACACCCCGGCGTGCTCCAGGATGAGATGCTGTGAAGGTCTGGCTCGCTCTGGGTTGCAAGAAGCAAAGCAGCATGCAGTGGAGGGGGAAAGACACGTTGCCCAGGGAAGGGAACCACCTTAGGGTTGCAGCTTTTGTATCCTCACGCTCCCTCCCCAGCCCCGGCTGGCACCGTGTGCAGCAAAGGAGGGGAGCAGGCTCTGCAAAGGAGCCACGATTAACGGAGCCGGAGCGTCCCGGTCTCCGCAGGCACCACGTTTGGTTGCAAGGGGGAAGCTGTGGACCCTTAATCAGGGAGCCAGCGCCCGACTGCACGGGGCAAAGTGCTGCCATGGCACCTCAACATGGAGCAGGGTAGGACCCAGGTGAAACAGCACTGAAATCCCTCTAGGACCTGCCCCTCTTGCACCCGCCCCACTCCGTCCTTCCCTGGCCCCTCGCTGTCCCCCTGCTACTCCCTGCCACCTCCTCCCCTCCAAATCCCTTCTTGGCTGCCCTGAACCTGACACCCATAATTACCCCGAGATCACAGGGACCTGCTGAAAGAGTGAGCGTGAGCCAGGCTGGGGGGGGGGGACACACATGAAAAGCAGCCGCAGCCCCTGCCTGCAGCCGGGCCCCCCTCTGCGCCAGCAGCCCCCCGGCACTGGGGACACCTGGGGAAGGTGCTTGCTGGGAGACAGGAGAGGGAATGTGCTTGGGAGATGGACAGGACAGCACAGCCTGGCTTGGGATGTGGCCAGCTACAGCTCCCGCTGACTGGCCAGCCGGCATCCCTGTGGCCTGCTCCTGCCCCCCAGGGAAACAGTGAAGTTGGGCTGGCATTTGCCCACTGCCCCCTTTGCTTGCCGGTGGCCAGGTGCCAGGGGGATGCTCCCACTCCATCCCAAGCAGAGTGTGGGGGACAGCCGGCCTTTGCTGGTGCTCAGTGTCAGCCCCCAGGGGTGCTGTACGCTGTCCCTCCTGCATCCCTGGCAGCAGCGGTGGCGGTGTCCCACCAGCAAACCCCTGGGAGGGATTCCCGGAGCAAAATGGCCTTTGGGGAAAGGGTCTGGGGAGATCTCCAACATGGCAGCGTGGCGAGGCACAATGGCTGGGATGGGGTCAGCAGCAGCAGGTTCCCACAGCAAGGATGTCATCCCCACCTCTGCAGACAACCTGCCCAGTGCAGCCGTACCTCATTCCTGGGACCTCACTCACCCCTCATCCCTGCTTGTGTCCAGGGCCAGGCACCAAGGAAGAGGATGGAGGTGTGGGACAGAGAAATAAACTCCTGCTGGGCACCTTCCCCTTGCCAGGAGCCGACGTATTGCTGCTTTCTTGCCCCCAGCTGCAGTGACATCCGTGGGCACACCCTGCATGGGAGCCATCAGACGTGGTGTGGGTCCTCGCCGAGGTCCCTCGGAAGCAGGAGAGGGGATGAAATTGAGGTGGAGAAGGTGCCACAGTCCCAGTCCTCCTGCACCCCTTGCCCACGAGCTCTGAAAATGGAGGGGAGGGGTGGGAAAAATTAGCAAATCGCCCATTTGGGGGCAGAAGAAAGGAGCAGCAGTGACCCTCCAGGTCTTCAAGCAAAGAAAGAGGCTGCAGCCCTGGGCAGGGTGGAGCAGCGAGGCAGATGCAGGGATTTCATCTGCAAGGAGCGAGGAAATGTCCCGGAGCTGTTTGATCTTATTGTATGGAGGGAAACAGGAGTGGGCGTCCAGCCTTGCTGGAACCAAACAAAGATTATAAATACCTTCTGCCATCAACAGCTCCACGCTGACCTGGTCCAACAGGGCCCCGGTTGCTGGCTGATTCCCAAGGGGAAAAATGAACCTTGGTTTCCCTCCAGCCCTCAATCGCTGTGGTGGATAGGAGCAGAGTGCACGGCAGACGGTTCCAGCCATAAAGCTGGGGGAGATTTGTCCCTATGGGATGATGGACATGGGGGGGGAGCCTCTCCCACCAACTGCACACACGGCCGTGCGCGGCAGGAGCAGCCCTTGTTGGCTTAATTCAGCCTCTACCGCCACTGGTGTCAGTAAAGAAGTTAAAAAAATATGTATTCAAAAAGCCCCGCGATGTGGCAGCTGGGCACGAAGCGATGCCTGAGCCCAGTGACAGCCTCCAGGAGGTGTCCCGGTGTCCCTTACGGCACCAGGCTGAATCTGGGCGTACACCTTTTCCCACTTCAAATCCTTGGGTTTGAATTCAGTGCCATACATGCTACCGAGAGTGCTGCCCGGCATCAGGGTGCTTTGGGACTGGTGGGGGGCCGAGCCCTGGTGCTGCCTCTTGAGGGACACCTGGGAACCCTGGGGACCTCGGCACAGCAGCTGCCCCCATGGGGGACAGCCACATTTTGGGGAAGTTGGGAGGCAGTAGGAGATAAATTTAGTCTCCCCTGCTGTGCCCGACAGCTACCACAGAAACACGTGATTCCCCAGTACCATGCTGGCGGGCAGGGGGGGTAAGATGAGAAGACTTCCCAAAACTCACGTGGGCTCCCATAAGCCCTGTGCCCATCCAGGGAGCAGTGCTGCACTGGGACCACTGACACGCAACTGCAAGGAGGCTGTGGTGGCCATAGGGATGGGGGAGCTTTGGGTTTGCCTTGGCACGGGGCGCTCAGGGTGCCCGTGGGGCTGCAGTCCCAGAGCAGGGCTGCCCTCCACCCCCACACCCGCCAGGCAGCCAGGGCCTGACCTCCATGGGGACCCATCTCCCCGCCGCATCCATCCCACCCCCCCCAGGTCCTGCAGGCACTTCTAAGGGTTGGTGAGAAGCCAGAGAGTTGTCAGGTACAAAAGCAGTTCTCAGGCCAGGGGGGCTGCAAATCAAACACATGCCGCGCTCGGAAAAGCCCAGCGGAGCTGCTCTGGCAGAAAAGCTGCCGTGCGGCGCGTGAACCCAGCCGCAGCTCCCCCTGGGGCAGCTTCATCCCCTCTCCAGCATACTTGAAGCTCCCTGCCTGTCACCGGGATCAAAGGCAGGGGCCAGGGCGGGAGGCAGGGGTGTCAGCTGGGCCACTTGTGAAGCTGACTGCAGGAGCCAAGACCTCCGACTTGAACCCGCTTTTTTTTGTGTCCCCCCCCCCCCGGGCGTTCTTACATGCTTCTAACATCTCCACTCCAGCGTTGCAGCTGCGTTTCGTTTCATCTCCGATGCGGGAAAGAGGCAGTGCTGGAGCCAGATGCACCCCAGGAAGGCTGGAAAAGCGGCTCCCCCCACCCCGCCAGGGAAGCACCGGATCCCAGCCCCTGCGCCGCTGGCAGCTGGGGAGCAACGGGTGCTGGGGGTGAAATCCAGCCCTGCTTCCCAGCCGTGGCCCTCCTGGCACCAGCTGGGACAGGCATGTTCCCACGGTGCCTGGTGCTATTTTGGAGGGGTCAGGGCTGTGCCTGTCCTCCTGTGGCTCTGAGGTTGGTCCCAGGCATCATCAGGGCGCGGGATCTTTTCTGAGTGGACAGAGACATCGTTGGCCATTTTGGAGCAGGGAAGATGCACTCAAGCAGCACCACCATGGCACTTGGGGAGCTGCAGGGGGTGAGATGACCATGCCAAAGAGACAAAGCTTAATTTTAAGAGAGGGTGGTTTAAAAAAAAAACAAACCATAAGCCATCCTAAAACCAGTTTCTGGGCTCTCAAGGGCGCTGCTGGACCTGTCTGACCTGCACTGATTGCTGCCTATTGCACTGGGGACTGTCCCCCAAAAGAGAGGACGGATAGTCCACAGGAGCGGGAAGGCTGGTGGGGATGAGGGCTGCCGGGCAGACCCAGGCATTGGGAGCATGAAGCTTTGCTGAAGCCAGCTCAGCCCTCCCCAGCTTTGCCTCCCTACCCACACAGCTTGACAGGGACCTCCCAAAACCTGGACCCCAGGAGCCACCCAGCATCGCTGGGCTCCAGAGGGCCCTCGGAGGGAGCAGGTACCCCTGGCTGACCTGGCCTCAGCTAAGCAGGGTTTTTCTCCAGGCCAGGCCCACCAACAAGCCCTTGGGGACAAATGTCCCACACACCATCTACAGAGAGAGGAGCGCCACCTCCTGACGCTGGGTGTCCTCTTGCCCCCAGGATTCTGGGATGGAAAAGGATTAAGAACCACTTTTCTGGAGTTTCCCCCCCACCCCATCCAGTGTCTTATCAGTCAGCAACCAATGCCTCAAGAATAAACAAACCCAAGCCTGGCACTGGGTCCCCAAGCTGAAGCAGCTCCTCCTGCTCGACACGAGCCAAGCACCTTCAGTGAGGACAGTGTTTCTTCAGAACCTTCTGCGTAGGTGCCAATTTGACTAAAAATTCCCTCCACTACCATTGCCGCTTCAAAATCCATTCACCAGCTCCCCAGCTGCCTCTGGAGCCCTCACCACAAGGTTTGATTTGGTATGGATGCTCATCCCCAACACCTGACCGTTTATCCCAGTAATCCCAGTTTGCCCTGACATGCCTGACTGGCTCGATCGAAGCAGCAGTAGCAGACAGGGCTGGCTTAGAGCCAGGCACTTGCCAGCCAGCCAGCACATACACGGTTTGAAATGTCCATCTCCAAGCCAAGCAAAAAGACCACCAAAGAATCTACTGAGCAGGAACAAACCTCAGCCTTGAGCGCTGCTCATAAAACTGCGGCCTCAAGATGGACTGAGGTTGGAAGTTCCACTTTCCTGCATGGGGGAATATTAATTTAGGGCTCTTCTCTACCTACCTGCCTATTTGAGACTTGTGAAGGAAAAAAAAAAACCAAACCCAAACCAGTGGGTGAGAGCTCTCATTACATTTGGCTGAAATCAGGCAGCAGGTTCACATGTCAAATGAGGCTGACAGGGAGCCCGCCAGCTTGTGCAGTCATCAGGCCTGGTTTCTAGGGGAACAAGGTAAATGTTTTTCCTCTTTATTGCCACCTTTTAACACTTAAGAGGTTCTTGCACATCACCACAGGAAATATTCCCTACATCTACCTTTCCCCCTTTCAATTAGAGCAAATAGCATCAAATCGGGTCTGTCTCAGAGCAGCTCTGCATGTGGCTGCGCGGCGCTGGGGGGTTACTGCCTCCATCCCTGCCGCGTCTCCAATTATGGTCAGCAGAGGATACAGCAGCTCAGTTATCCAAATTTACACGAGCCCGTCAGGCTACGGCCCGAAGCACCAGTGATCTCACTATCCCGCCTGGAAGCAGACAAGCGCCTTTCTTGGTATAACGCCTCAGCTCCCCGAGCTGCAATGCTTCCGTCGGGACTGGTGCTGTTCCTGGAGCCAGTCCCCCGCGCAGAGGCACTACAGTCCCCTCCCCGTCGGACTTGGCCGGGAACACTGGCCAAACTGGGGCAGGCAGTAACCCCCCACCAGTGGCACTTTCAGCTCTCCCTCCTCCAGGGAGGGTGGGATGCAGAAGTCATCCCCACCCCCTCCCCAGGCCAGCCCCTTTCCCATCACCAGGCAGAGCCTTCAGCAGGGACAGGGAATGGGATTCGGGAACACCGAGCCCCTGCCAGGTGGGAGTTTGTCACCTTACCTGCCGCCTTCTGCTGCTCTGAATCATAGAATCATAGAATGTTTTGGGTTGGAAGGGACCCCTAGAGGTCATCTAGAACAGCAACAAACTGCATTTGTGAGCAGCATGCAGGTGATGTCCCCTGTCACAGAGAAACTGGAGGGTTTCCAGGGCAACAGCCAGCATCAGCCACCTAGCTAAAATTCAGCCGTGTTTCAACCATCTGAAGTAGTTTCACCAATTTCAAACCCTCTTTGAAGCAAAGGAGCTCTCCAGCCACCCAGCAGCTGATTAACACATGGAATAATACCTCAGGAATTGCCAACACCTCGCGGGCTCCTGCTGCTTTACTATTTCACACACCCAAACAGAGAAGCCCGGGGCCACCCCAAAATCTTTGCTCTCTGAAAACAGCGATGGCAACTCTCCCGTGACCATCACCAGGCAGAGCCTTCAGCAGGGACAGGGAATGGGATTCGGGAACACCGAGCCCCTGCCAGGTGGGAGTTTGTCACCTTACCTGCCGCCTTCTGCTGCTCTGAATCATAGAATATTTTGGGTTGGAAGGGACCCCTAGAGGTCATCTAGAACAGCAACAAACTGCATTTGTGAGCAGCATGCAGGTGATGTCCCCTGTCACAGAGAAACTGGAGGGTTTCCATGGCAACAGCCAGCATCAGCCACCTAGCTAAAATTCAGCCGTGTTTCAACCATCTGAAGTAGTTTCACCAATTTCAAACCCTCTTTGAAGCAAAGGAGCTCTCCAGCCACCCAGCAGCTGATTAACACGCGGAGTAATACCTCAGGAATTGCCAACACCTCGCGGGCTCCTGCTGCTTTACTATTTTACACACCCAAACAGAGAAGCCCGGGGCCACCCCAAAATCTTTGCTCTCTGAAAACAGCGATGGCAACTCTCCCGTGACAGGAACTCTGCTGTGAGTGGGACGCTCACGAATTTGAGCTTTACCTGCTGCTTTGGTTTGGCTGGTCCCACGCACAGGGCCTGCAGGCGGAGTACCAGACTTGACACAGCTATGTATAAACCAAGAGGCAAAAGTTAATTTCTTTAAAATATTTATTTTTTTGGTCTGAGAGCACACAGGACACGAGACCGTTGTTCCACACATTAAGCTGTCTCCTCTTTTGCGATACGATCTTTCTTGAGTGGTCCCTGAAAAAAAAATAAGAAGAAACTATGTAAACAGCAGCCTGCACCAAGGACCGCACCGCATCCTGATCACGAGGCTGTAATTTCTTCTCCTCTTGATGCAGAGAAACAAAGGAAAAAAATGCCCTCAATGCTGCAGCCCGTTCTAAGTCCCAAGCCCCATCCCCACAGCTACAGGTTTTGGGGGAAAAGCCAAACTTGGTGCAGCATGTCTGCGCCACATTGATGACTTCCTATGTAGCAGAAGAAATGCTGGTGCCACCTTGTGGGGAAGCTCCTGTGCAGCCCCCAAGCAGCTGAACTGCGCTCTGGCCCAGCAAGGGCCTCCCACCCAGGACTCCCCCCTTGCCTTCTCCAGCAAGTGACAAACCCAGAAGGCCACCTGCATCCAGCTGCCAGCGCCATCCTCCGGAGCTGCTCCCAGAAGCGATGCCCCGCAGAGCCCGCTCCCCATGGGTGTCAGATACCGCTCAGGGTTTGTTCCATGCCTCATCACTGAGCAGCTTGTGCCCAAACACGGCAACACCCCGCAGGCACCAAGCGGTGTCGCAGGGGAAGTGAGACCCCAGCCCCCCCTGCAGGTATAACCAAGTTGGCAAGGTAAACCCTCTCAACTGAAGCTACACTCTTTGTTTCATAGGAATTTTGGCCCTGTGGCAGCCCAGAGGTCAAGCTACCAACTGCCATTAGCAGAAAGATGATACAGAGATACACAACACCAAGCTGCCAGCTTCAGAAAGTGTCCTTACCATGAAAGCCTTCTTCTCCTCAGCTGTCTGGAAGCGGCCATGACCAAATTTGGAGGTTGTGTCAATGAACTTCAAGTCAATCTTCTCCAAGGCCCGGCGCTTGGTCTGCACAAGCAAGGACTACAAACGAGAGATGCCAGTGAGCACGCAGCAGTGCCCTTTCGGCCTACCAGTATGCTGGCTACTTCTTACCACCTCTATGGCTAACACCTCCTACATCACTCTGACCTCACACTTTCAGCAGCTATAATGTGCAAGGAGCACCTCCCAATAAGCCAGCCTGCACCTTCAGCCTTCAAGGCTGAAGAATGGTCAGCCCACACCAGGAGGTGAGCCCAAGTCTGCCTGCCAGCGTGCTTACGGTCCAGAATTCTTGACCCTAAAGCACATCCTTACAAACTGACCTGGACCAAATTAACCAGGGAAAGGACCCTCACCCTACTCTTGAGGTCATTAATACAAGGTGGGTTGGCGTGCCTGTGCCCAACAACAGCTTCTAGGCTTTTCTTTCTAGCTGGCTACATGAATCCCCACGGCAGCCAGCAACACCTGTAACCAGGGGCAGCGCAGCCAACTTACGCTGTCCCAGCCCACTTGAGAGCAGGCTGCACTACTCACCTTGCGCAGGGTTAGGACCCTCTTCTTGGTGCCAACAACACAGCCTTTCAGCATGATGAAGTCGTTGGTCACCTCACCGTAGTGGACGAAGCCTCCCTGAGCAAGGAGAGGACAGTCAGTGCTGTGTGCAAAGCAGGACCAGTCATCACATCTGCCTACAGCCTGGCGCTCTCACAGCACTTCTGGGTCTCAGCCATTCCCACATCCACCGAAATCCTGTTTCCAGTGTTACCTTTCACTGGCTGAGTTTTGTGATACAACTTACTTGCTGCTTTAAGACTTTTGCTAAGAACAGCAGCAACAAGAAGAGGCCGAGAAAACAGCAAAAGCTGCTCTCCCTGCTAAGTTAGTCCTTATTTACGAGGATGATTTCTAGGTTTGTACCATCCCTCTATACTATCGCCACACATGGAATGCAATTAGCAAGTTACACAAGTCAATACTGAGAATGACTAAGCAACACTACCTCCCACAGCAGCCCAGTTTTCCCTCAAGGGCTCTTCATTCAATCATTCTGCATCTTGTATCAGGCCAATTTGCCTCTTCAGATTGCAGCTCACAAGCAGACTCTGACCATACAGCTGCGACAACTCACCAGAGGGTTAATGCTCTTGTCAGACAAGTCGTAATCAGTCGATGCGTTGTTTTTGATCAGCTTTCCATCCTTGATTTGGTAACCCTGGCCAATCTTGTAGATCTAAAAAGCCAAGAATTTCTGCTTAGCAAACAAAAGGCAGGGGAAAGGGCCCGTCATCAGCCAAAACACAAACAATTCTCCACAGGATTGGAGAAAAATGCCTGTTGCACTTTGGAAACAGGTGGCCATACAAGAATTCTATTGTTATCCAAACGTAACAGACCACAGTTACCACCCCCAATATTACATTCAAACAGAGTGAAACCACCAAAGCAAAAACCTCTCTGCTATTCGTTCACGTCATGCAGTGAGTGACCTTGGCCAGCTCTCATTTCCCCCCAGCAGTTCAGGGACACAAACCTTCTTATTGATTTCAGTCCGATGGTGATACCCCTTCTGACCAGCCCGGGCCACAGAGAAAGCCACACGAGCAGGGTGCCAGGCACCAATGCAGGCCACTTTGCGCAGACCCCTGTGAGTCTTGCGGGGCAGCTTTTTGGTGTGCCAACGGCTGGTAACACCTGGAAGAAAACAAAGTGGTGTTGCTAACTGCTGTCACCCTGAAATGTCACCAAGTTGTTTTAACCAGAGCTTAAGCCACCTTTCAAGGTGCTGTCCCTGGGCAACAAAGAGGAAGCCCAGACTCGGCATCCCCAGGAATTAACCCCATTTCCTGGTGAAGCACCCTGCCCCTGAACAGCCCACGCTCCCTCCCCGGCTGTCCCCAGGTTGTGTTCTCAGAAGGAAGGCAGCATGGAATGACTCCTCACGGATGTCAGGCGCTGTGCCCAGCGCTCATTCCATGGTCTCATCACCGAACTGTGACAGCAGTAAGGATTTACCCCTTCAGCTCTTCACCCACACACTTAGAGAACTTCCATGCATTTACCTTTATATCCCTTGCCCTTGGTGACTCCAATGACATCTATCATCTCATCCTGGCCAAAGACACTTGACACAGGCACCTGCTGTTCCAGCTTCTCCCGGGCCCAATCCACTTTCTCAGCAACAGTGCCACCATTCACCTGGATCTCCATCAGGTGAGACTTCTTCTGCCTCAGGGGAAGCAAGCGCATCTAGGAAACAAAAGAGTAAGTTTAGCTCCTGCTCTTCCAGGATGGACCTCATTAACTAGCCCGGTATCATTCTAGTCCTGGCCTAATCCCTTTTTCTAACTAAATATATTATTTTCCAAGATACACAACTCTGATATACTAAAATAGGAGGTTGTGCACTAAGGGGAAAGGCAGTGTTGTGGTTTAAATGACAAGTCACACTACCTGGAAGTTCTTCACCACCCACAGGAATAGAGAATTAACAAGTGTCCCTAACCCCAGAGCCTCCAGCCAAGAAGGACAGGAGATAACAAGGGGCAATGGTTTTAAACTGAAAGAGGGTAAATTTAGATTGGACACAAGGAAGACTTTTTTATTATGAGGGCAGTAAGACACTGGAACAGGCTGCCCAGAAAAGTTGTGGATGCTCGATCACTGGAAGTGTTCAAGGTCAGACTGGATGGGGCTTTGAGCAACCTGATCTGGTAGATGTCCCCACCCATGGCAGTGGTTGGATCTTTAAGGTCCCTTCCAACCCAAACCAAGCTATGATAAAGCCTGCTACAGCGAAGGACACTTTGGGTACAGTCACATTTACAGTTACTTCCACTATATTTAGCACCGAGGGACTGATACCAGTACCCACAGCAGCTGCAATACTACTATTGTTGCTGTATGGGAGACAAATTCTAGTAAAATTAGGAATGTTGTAACTAGACATCTTATTGCACTTACCCAAAGCCAACCCAAAGATTTAATTAAATCTTCCAAGAAGGTCTGCCAGAGCACTGACATTTAAGGGAGACACCACCACACCACTCAGTAATAGGCCTCCTCCAGCTGAGCAACAGAAGCCACCAAAAGCCTCCGAGTGTTTGCAGTCCCTACAGAACGCAGCCAAAAATGATGCTGACCACAAAAATCCCAGAGTCAAGTGATCAGCCTGTTAATTAAGAGAGCCCATGTCTACCTGGTATCAGCACAGGACCGAGTCCAAGGAGTTCCTATTATGGCACAGTCTCTTTTGAGCTCTGTTTCAGAAGACTGCCAGTGGTTGCTCTCAAGGCTCCTCAAGCATCCTGTGAGCACATGCTTTGTACAGAATGAAGAATGCTAGTATTTGTATTACACCTAACAGTTAGTATGAGGCTGCAGGGGAGGGCAGAAATCTCCCTATAGAGATGGATCAAGCTTTATCCTTGCTCTTAGTTGTTTCCACTGTACACTGCAGTCAGGTGAAGTCCCTGGTGACTGGAAAAAGGGAAACATTGTACCCATTTTCAAAAAGGGTAGAAAGGGAACTACCGACCTGTCAGCCTCACCTCTGTGCCTGGGAAGATCATGGAACAGATCCTCTTAGAAGCTATGCTAAGGCACATGGAGGCCAGGGAGGTGATTCGAGATAGCCAGCATGGCTTCACCAAGGGCAAGTCCTGCCTGACGAACCTAGTGACTTTCTATGATGGTGTGACAGTGATCAGTGACAAGGGAAAACCAACAGACGTCATCTATCTGGACTTCTGCAAAGCCTTTGACACGGTCCCCCACAACATCCTTCTCTCTAAATTGGAGAGCTATGGATTTGATGGGTGGACTGTTTGGTGGATAAGGAACTGGCTGGATGGTCGTGTCCAGAGGGTAGTGGTCAATGGCTCGATGGTCCGGATGGAGACCGGTGACGAGTGGTGTCCCTCAGGGGTCCATGCTGGGACCGGTGCTGTTTAATGTTTTCATCAATGACTTAGACAGCGAGATCGAGTGCACCCTCAGCAAGTTTGCAGATGACACCAAGCTGAGTGGTGCGGTTGACACACCAGAAGGACGGGATGTCATCCAGAGAGACCTGGACAGGCTAGAGAGGTGGGCCTGTGTGAACCTCATGAGGTTCAACAAGGCCAAGTGCAAGGCCCTGCACCTGGGT
>NW_009258549.1:3148305-3151453 GCF_000687185.1 Egretta garzetta
CATTCAAGGCCAGGTTGGACGGGGCTCTGAGCAGCCTGATCTAGTTAGCGGTGTCCCTGCTCCTGCGGGGGGGCTGGACTAGGTGACCTCTAGGGGTCCCTTCCAACCCAAAACATTCTATGATTCTATGATACACCTCAGTCCTGCAGGCACTTACCTGAGTGTGAGCCATGACTCTAATAACCTGGCAGTATTTCTTCATGCTATTGAAATCTTTCTCCAACTGCTTTTTGCCTTCCTCATCTTGCCATTTCTTGCAGTATTTGGTGAAGGCCTTCTTCTTGGACTTGTGCCTTCAGGAGCAGAGCAGAGACAAGGTTTGGCTAAGCCCTTCATCAATCCCCCAGGAAGTGGGGACGAGCGGAAGGAGCTGCCACCTCAGCTGGTTTCGGCTCATTGCCAGCTTCAAATAACTTTTCCACTGGCAAGCGGAGCCTGGAGCTCATCAGACAGAGGCAAAGCTGCCAGAGCTGAGCGGAGCTGCCATGAATCCCAAAGCACATTAACATTCACAGTACAGAAGACAAAAGACTGTAGAGAGATGTCAAACAGTAACAGAAAAAACAGATCTTTAAAGCAATTGTCAGATGACTGCTATCTGCTTCAGAATACTGTAATTTCCCCTCCTGTAAGCCCAAGCCATGCCAGTCATTACTGTAACACCCCTGAGATCACTACTGCTCTACTCTGATGTCTCTTCAGCCTGCAAAGTTCATAAACAGGCCGTGAGCTCTAGACACGCTGGAGCCACACTTGGGCAACGCATGTACTTTGAATCACAACATTGCCTGCAACAGTAATCAGAAGTCACACTTGTCCCCTTTCCTGAGAAAACAGGGCTACAGTCAGGACTCGACACTCAACAACAAGCGCCAGAGGCGATTTCGTTATGTCCGCCCGTCGAAGTATCATCACACGTAGCCTGTTAAGGAGATCTCAGGCAAAAACCAACACCAGCACTCCCATGCCAAGAAGGGCACTAACATTGCGCTGTCACCCTCCCAGAGCCACTCCTACAGCCTACTCCATTATTAGGCCAGTTAATCAAGGGCAAACGCTAATTGCTTTCTGAAAAGCCTCTTCAAAAAGCTGTACTAGCATTACCTGCAACCCAGCAGAAAAAACAAACCGTGGCATGAGATTACGGCAACAAAAGCCCTGCTCTCTTACCAGTTCTTGTAGAAGCGACGCTTACACTCATCGCTGATGTGCTCAGCAAAGATGGTCTTGAAGCTGCGGAGACCACGGGGAGTCTGCACGTAGCCCACGATGCCCACAATCACCATGGGAGGAGTCTCTACTATAGTGACTGCCTCGACCACCTCCTTCTTGTTCACCTCTGAATGAAGACAGAAATACAGCACAACAATTCACACCAGCATCAGCTACTACGCATTACCTGTACGTTCTCACTCACAAATCCTTTCTGAGAAAGACTGAACGACTCAAGTTGTTTTCACAAAGGCAATGACAATGCATGGTGAAGCAACTGATTTTAAGTTATAATTTAATGCCTTGCAGAAATTTGAGGCTGGCTCAGTAGGGAGCACAAAGCCTGATCGGCAAAGTGCATGGTAGTGAGTAACAGAACTATACTCAGGACTCTATAATCAGTAAAAAAACCACTAATGGCAATTTACTTATGCCCACCCATGGAGAAGAGGACATCGTAAGTCACCTGTTACAATACAGTATAACCAAATCATCAGGCCACTGTGCATCTCAGAACAGGTCCATTAGCAAAACAGTCACTGCCAGACATGAAGTCTTGCTGCTGGGACATCATACACATTGAAGTGGGAGGGGTTTGGGTGCTTTATACACCACCCACTTGGGGACTGAACAGTGTGGGGAAGTCAAACCAGGGCTAAAACCCAGAGCTACTAACAAACAGGTCATCTTTCACCATTCATAAAGAAAAATATCTCCTC
This sequence comes from Egretta garzetta, assembly GCF_000687185.1. NCBI lineage: Eukaryota > Metazoa > Chordata > Aves > Pelecaniformes > Ardeidae > Egretta > Egretta garzetta. The sequence continues at coordinate 3,150,237 of NW_009258549.1, forward strand.
TATTCAGAGGAACATGAATACATACTGGATCCAGGTCTGTCCACTTCACGGACAATGTGGGTCATGCCAGCTTTGTACCCCAAGAAGGCAGTGAGATGGACAGGCTTGCTGGGGTCATCTTTGGGAAAGCTCTTTACCTTGCCCCTGTGCCTGCTACTGCGCTTGCGGGGCAGGAAGCCCAGAGACCCATGCCTCGGAGCTGAGAACTTGCGGTGAGACTAGAGAGACAAAATAAACATTCAGTGCTTGCTATAGATAATTCACTTATACCCACAAGACATTTTGCTTTCTAAAAATTCTTCTCAGTATCAGCTGTTTGGTTTCTGAATTCCATTATAACGTAATAAGAACGTAATTCTCATGCCCCAACCATGTCCTTCCAAGATTTCCTCAACATCCCCTCCTTTTCAAGCTTATTTTCAGACATCTTTAAGTCCCACTCTTGATAGGGAACCACACAAGCTGTAGCTTGGCCACAGCATGCCACCAGAATTTCAATGCACCCCAGAAGCCTAGAAAATGGAGAAGCACAGGTAACTTTACAGTATGTTCCAATGAATCAATAATGCCATGAAAATAAGCATTATAAAACCAATTTCAGTTCGAAAACCTGCAGTAAAACAGTATTTCAACATCCACCTTTGCATCAGTCACTTTGGGTGTAAGTGCAGGGCTTTGTTTTCCCAAGCTGTTCTCCTCAACTACCAGCCCTGCAGTCTCCCTCTGCACAACCTGAGAGGCGAGTAAGACTGGGTTCTACCCAGAGGACTCTCAGCAACAGGCCTTAGTTTAAAAAAAAATACTCAACACAAGTTGCCTTAAGCAGATAAAGTTTACCAGTCCCCAAAAAGGGCTTTCTGTTAGCATTACGAATCTTGTGGCAGGGCCCAGAACTAAACTTTGACAGCAACATAAGACTGAAGGCTGCCAGCACACCACCTTCTCACAGGACTGATGCAATCAAACACGAAATTGGATCCTACAGATGAAATGCGGTGAACGCATTATCAGGCTGACTGCTTCGCGTGCTCGCACCCCCCAAAACGGCCGCACGGCACTAGTAGGAGGGCACACAGCAGCCGAGTCTCTGACCGCGCTTCCGACCACGGCGACCCGCCGGCCGGTGGCTCTCTAAAGACACCCCTCCTTCTAAAAAAGAAAAAAAAAAGGGACAGCAAACCCGCGCCGCGGGCAAAGCTCCCCTCTGGCAGCACCCC
>NW_009258549.1:3151735-3155369 GCF_000687185.1 Egretta garzetta
GGCCCGGCCTGCTGGGCCGCGGGGGAAAAAAAAACCCCGAATATAGAAAATACCTGGCAGCGTTTCTTGCAAATTGAAGTGCCCCCACTGACGGGTCGCAACGGCTAATGTTATGTCGTAGTTTAAAAAACCAAAAGGAGAGGGAGGGGCCTAATAAAATCCACGCAACTTCTCACAAAGGCGTTCGGCTGCGGTTCTTGTATCGCCTCATGCGAAAGCACGACGTCCCTGTGACATCGTTCAGGTGTACGTGACGTCAGGAAGCGTGTCCCGCGGCGGTCCTCCTCCGTGAATAGACTGGGTCTGTCTTTTCCACAGAAGCAACGCGCTCGCCCCGAGCCGGGAGCGGGCACCAGCCGCATCCCAGCGCGGCGTCTTAACGGGTTTCAGCCAAACATCTCCAGGTGGTTGAGATGGCGCTGGGTGCGTCACGGGGTTATCTGTGGAAAATAACCAAGCCGATGAATCCTGATCCCCCACCACCACATCCGGAGGCCGAATACGTAGATAATAAGGGAATAAGTAAATAATTTTGTTTTGTTATAAAGAAGCTTAACCCACCAGTGCCTGTGGTACCACAGGGGATGCAAACCCAGGGCCGTGGAGATGATGGTACCTGGAGCTGGGCGGGCTGGAGCTTCCCCCCCGCCCCACAGGGCACCCGGAATTTGCCCTCAGGATCTCCGGGGGCTTACAGAGAAGGGTGCATTTGACAAACACAGCACCCTGGGGTGGGGGGTGCCCCCGGGGGTGGCTCCTGCCCTGCCTCCCTCCTCCCCACCAGGGACTGTGGCACCGCATGGAAGCCGCCCAAATTCCCACCGCAGGGATGCTGACCTGTAACATTGCAATGTACGTGCTGCACGTTACGGTGATACCAAGTTATGCAAACATTAATTAAACAGTTCAAGCAAACACCTGCCTATAGAGCTGAACCCTGCCGCCAGCAGCACAGGTGTAACACAGCGAAGCCGTTCAGCACGGGGAGGTGTGTTACCCAGCTAGTGTGAAATAATTAAGGAGGGTATATCCAAGCATTAAACACGCTTAATGAACTCCCGGAGACCTTCCGCCTCCTCTACCCAGCTCCGGTCCCTGCAGGTTAAGTAAAACCCAACACTGGAGGCTTTGCTGGAGAGGCTCTGAGTGCAAACCTGCATGAAAAAGCCCGTACAGACCGAGAGGTGCTGCGTTTGGAGGATGTTTCATTGCCTGCCCTAATCTGGCAGACAGCAGGAAGGGAACCAGTACGAACTGGAGGGCTGAGGGTCCAGCCATGTTGGTGCTGCAGTGCATCTTCCCAAAACAGAGCTGCCCCATCCCTGGAAACATTCAAAGTCAGGTTGGACGGGGCTCTGAGCAACCTGGCCTGGTTGAATCTCTCCTTGCTGATTGCTGGGGGGGGTTGGACTGGATGACCCTTAAAGGTCCCTTCTGACCCAAACTATGGCTGGACGTGATGGGGGAGTGTCCATCCCCTACCTCCAACCTGCCCCTCAGAAGATGCCCTGCAAAAGGACAAGGGATGGCTGCTCACTTTTTAGGGTGCTACTCCTAATGGGTGACCGAGGGTGGGCTTTAAATGCTCTTTTATCTCCCCCGTGCATTTCCCTCTAGCTCCTGCACCCAGCTCTTGAGTCGCGGAGTTGATTTGTAGACTCTGCCAAGAAAATGCATTCGGACTCGGTCAGAATGAAATGGTGCTAGAGGGGGGGTCGAGCACGTTCCCCGTCCCACCACTCCGCCCTTTGCTCCCTTGCTGCTAACCTGACACTCTTGCATAGGTGTGACCCGGAGGTGAGCAGGACATAAGCCATCTAGCCGGTCATTCCACTTCGCCAGCCTGTGTGCTGACGGTCGGGTGCAGCACCATTGCTCCGCCTGGGTCCGGAGCAGAAGCAGCTGGTTTTGCTGCACATCCTGGCTTGTTTGGCCAAGGTCCAAACCCTGTTCATCCAGAACACTGGAGCATTTCGGACACCTATTTAAGAAAACCAAACCTCTCCCCTCTTCATTTATCTCCCCTCCTTCATTCACCTCCCCCCAGTTCATGGGGATTTATTTAGCTTTCAATGTGGGGACTTTTGTATTTCTGGGGCTTTCGAAGATGTCCTGGCGCTGTAAGACCTTACAGAGTGCTCACAGCATTCCCACCTCGCCCTTCGTCCGGCTGCTTCCAGCAAAGCTGCTGCCTGGTTTGAGTTGAGTATCTCCCCAATGAAGAGCTAGAGACGTCCCGTGGCATGGCCCGGTGAAGGCGCAGTGCAGAGCATCTCTGCTCAGCTGAAGGGTTTGAGCAGTTGGGCTTCAGTTGCGTTCAGACTGAAGCAGACAAGCAGGCTCAAAAGGGTTTTGGCTTCCGCTGCCAAGTTTAGGGGAACCACCTTACAGCCCAGGGCTTGCTTTATAATTTCAGTCCTATTAAATACAGATTATCGGGGACTCTGCAGAAAGCCAGCGGACCGCTGATATACAGATACTCTGCGCAAAAGGCACAGACCAAGGAGTTTGAGCCGCCCCTAAAGCTGGATGGCTTCTTTCCAGGCATCCCTCCCTTCCTGGCTGTGCCGGTGGCCGTGATAGCATCCTGGCTTCTATCAGTAATAGTGTGGCCAGCAGGAGCAGGGCAGTGATCGTGCCCCTGTACTCGGCACTGGTGAGGCCGCACCTCAAATGCTGAGTTCAGTTTTGGGCTCCTCGCTACGGGACAGACATTGAGGTGCTGGAGCGTGTGCAGAGAAGGGCAACGAAGCTGGTGAGGGGGCTGGAGCACAACTCTGATGAGGAGCGGCTGAGGGAACTGGGGTTGTTTAGCCTGGAGAAGAGGAGGCTGAGGGGAGACCTTATCGCCCTCTACAGCTGCCTGACAGGAGGCTGCAGTGAGGTGAGGGTCGGCCTCTTCTGCCAAGTAACAAGTGATAGGACGAGGGGAAATGGCCTCAAGTTGTGCCAGGGCAGGTTTAGGTTGGACATTAGGAAAAATTTCTTCACCAAAAGGGTTCTCAAGCATTGGAATGGGCTGCCCAGGTGAGTGGTGGAGCCCCCATCCCTGGAGGTATTTAAAAGACGGGGAGACGAGGTGCTTAGGGCCATGGTTTAGTGGTGGGATGGCAGTGCCAGGTTAACGGTTGGACTTGATGATTCAGTGATTCTATGTGGTGGCCCTGTGCATCCCGGGAAGCCCAGGTGGCTTCCAAGGCTGCAGCCTCAAGGATGCAAGGTGTGTTTCTTGCAGTCTCTGCCTCACAGAGTCAGGGGGTCTCCCCAAAATCTGGGCTCCCCATGTTCACAAAGGCCCTTTTTCCTGCTGCCCCCTCCCAGGGACGCGGTGCCTGTAGGGTGAGGGCTGTCACAAACGAGAGCCCAAGGCTTTGCTGCAGTGCGATTTTGAGGCTCCCCAGGCACCTCTGCCCCGGGGTGGGTGCAGGCAGCAGGGAGCACCTCTGCCTACTCCCCGTGGATAACGGGGTCTCACCCAAGGGGGCCAGCCTTACCCCTCGGGGTGGGGGGGGGCTGCAAGCGGCGAAATACTTTAGTGGGCTGCGCAGCAGAGGGGCAAAGAGGGTAGAGGGTGCGAGGGGGTGGGGGCCTGGCCCCGCACTTCTGCTAGGCCCTACCAAAACAAAGCAGAGCA
>NW_009258549.1:3155880-3173143 GCF_000687185.1 Egretta garzetta
TATATATAAAATCACCATGTTACGCGTTATATACCATCATTCTCTATATTATTATTATTATTATATGCTATTATGCATTCTATAGTTATTACTGTATATTTTATATATGCTTGTCTATGCATATGTATCCACATAGATTTGCCGGTGTCCATTGATACATGTCCGCACATCCAGATCCATACATGCACGGATAGATATGTATATGCCTCCATAAGCATTTATGGCTATATCTCTGTACATGTATGCGTGTATGTTTGGTTATGTATGGATCTATTTCTGGGTTTATATGTCCCCATATGTATATATCTCCATATATATCTCTCTCCACATACATGTGTGCACGCAGAGATGTACAGCCGTGTGTACATATACATCCGTGTGTATGGATATAGGGCCATATAGATATATAGGATCATATGGGGTGAGAGCACTCTGGTTTGGGGTTGCTTCCCTGGGGAGGGAAGGGGTGAGCCGGGTTGGACTGTGACCCTGCTTCCACCTCAGCTCTTTTGGGGGTGGTGGTGGGATCTTTGCATGCTGGTGGGTTTACGGCAGGTGCGGGGAGGCAGTGGAGGGTGGGGTGAGGGGGGAGCTGGGGGTGATGCTGCAATCCTGGCATGGCTCCCCAGTGGGTTCGCTCTGTCATTTGTGGGGAAGCGAGCAGGGGGAGAAGTGGGGGGTCTAACGGGGCTGGTGGGGAGGGTGCGGGGGGCCAGGGGGAAGGTCTCTCCCTCTTCCCGTGATGCTGATCCCATGGCTGCCCCGGGGGGCTGGCGCGTATGTGCAAGAAGGTCAATGGGATTAAGGGAGCGAGAGCTGCAGCACCGAGCTGGCGGGGGGAGAGATTGAGGTCTTGGCCGGGAGCGGAGAAGGGAGGGCAGGGAGAGAGCGCGGAGACACATGCGCACCAGAGCTGTGAGGAAAGGCGTCAGGCTGGCTTTGGGAAAATAAAATAAAAGCAGTGCCAGGAGGAGGAAAGGAGGAGGGAAAGGGAAGGTGGCCCAGCTTGCTGCCGGCCGTGGGGAGGCAGCCTTTGTGCTCCTGTCTGGATGGGTGGGTGATGTCCTCTCTGGGTGACGTGACTCGGAGGGTGGCCAGAGAGCCCCAAGACAGCTGAGGACGTGATTAACGCGGGCAGTCTGTCCATCCGTCCATCTGCCTGAGCTTGTTTACGCTACAGCACATCATGCCAGGAGCAGGCTGGCCGCGCCGGGGCTGCCTCTGGGTGCAGGGCGAGGGGGTACGTGCACCCCCCCGCGCCTGGGCGGGTGGAACGGAGCCAGCCCGCGTGCTTGGGGATGATGGACGTGATGTGACCTACAAAGGCTCTCCCATTGCTAATATCTGTGGCAGAATTTCCTCTGTCTCTCTCTCCCTTTTGGTCTGGTGGTTGGTTTTTTTTTTCCCCTTCATCCGAGCACTGCGGGATTTTGGCTTCCCAGAGGCACCAGGTGAGGGAGAGAGAACAGGAAATATGTTTGTTTTTTAATTACGCACCTACTCTGTTCTGGAGCATCTCAGACAATGTCAGCTCTCTCGCTGAGCTCATCTCTATGCCCCAAGGAAGGAGTGCTTCCCAGGGACCAGCACCTCCTTTGGGACCCTGCGTTGTTTCCCCCTGCCCATCTGACCTTGACAGAGGACAGGACGGGATTTACCCCAGACACTTCACTTGGCCATGGAAATTAAAGTCCTTTTGCAAGAGCTGGAGGCTCTCCAGGTCAGCAGTCCAGCAAGGACCTCTTCTCTCCCGAAATACGAGTTCCTTCTCCTGCTTTTCCACCAGCTTGGTCTTGTCTGGCCTCCCTAGCATGTCTCCCTTTGCAAAGCCAGGGAGCCACAAGCTCAGCCCAGATATTTAGTTGTGGGTTTGGTCTTTTTTTTTAACTTGAGACCAAGAGGGGACCTCATGGGCATTGAAGTCCTGTCTCAGGCTGTCACAAGGATCAGACCCGTTATGGCCCCTTCCATAAACTTGTTGAACTTTGCTGAAAAAAGACAAGCTCATGGGTTTTTTGCCCCTCTCACTCCCTCTGGGAGAGGGTTCAGTGGCTCCAACGGTCAGGGCCTTCCACTGTAAATCTATTCGTGGCTGGGTTTTTATCCATTTGCTTTTGTGCTCTTGTGCCCTTCAGTTTAAACAGTGCTTTTCCCTCCCCGGTGTTTTCTCCTGGGTATATTTATAGACTGCGATCACATCCGCACTTAGCCTTTCTATCGCCAGGCTCTACGAGCCAAACTCTTCTGGTGGTGAAGGGCTGTCCCTCCCTGTGGTCTCTGTGAGAGTCCTTCCTGTCACCCACTCTGGCATGCACTGGAAGCACCTTGCCTGCCATCTCCTGAGATCCCATTTGCCTTTATTTTGCTCGTGGCTTGGGTGGTCCGGCATCTCCCTGGGGCAAGCTGGAGACTCCTTTCGGCTCATTTCACGTGATGAGCTTTCACCGAGAGCAGAAATTCCCATGATCGCTTCCCCAGGCAGTGACCTTGTGCTCAGGTCATGCTGCCTTTTAGCAGACTTTATGGTGGCACGGAGGTGTGTGGCTTTCTACCAACAGGCAGCAAAACTGGCTCCTGCCCAGGGAGTTTGCAGCCCAACTGAGATGGCGGCAAATCTCCAGGGAGAGCTGCAGGATTAGGAGCAGATGGGGTGACCGAAGATTATTTATGTTGCTCCTTGCTGAGGCAGAGATGGGATAGGTTGGACAAGGCGGATGCTAAACTATGGAAAGAGGTTAAGCAATTCTGGAGTGTCTGTCCACTGTGACAGTGTTGTGAGGCGGCTCAGGTTTCTTGGGTGCTTCGGAGGTTGGGCACAGCAAAGTATGTGTCTCCCTACAGAAAGGTTGCCTGGCATGGGTGCTGGTGAGTGGTGGTGGTCCTGCAGAGCACCCGTGTCACATTTGGAAGTTCAGCCTCAGTGTGAACCATTTCTCTGCAGCACCTTGTGGCACAGGGAGGCAGCCCTATGGGGCAGTCCTTCCTGAGCATCTCTGCTGAGGGTGCCTCCAAGGGCATCTGGATCTTGCAGTGAGGGGACTTGTCCTATTCGGCTGGACTGAGGCTTGCCAATGAAAGCAATGTGCTGCTGGAAGATCCTGGAGGCTTCCGCACCTCTCTGTGGGGAAAGGCAGAACAACTCCCTCCCTATTCCCAGCAGCGGTGAAGAGAAGAGAAGGCGAGCAACTTGCCCTGTTGCAATGGGTGACTAGGGTTTACTCCCAGTCCTGGGCTTTCAAGGCATTGCTCTACGCCATGCCGTGTGGCTTGCCGCCGGCTACGATACGGAGGTGTGCTGTGAGCTGAGCTGCATCATACAACTGGTGCTCCACAGTAGACAAGACATGGGTGCATGGGTGGGTTTTTTACCACGTTAACATATAGACCTGCCTTCAGCCTTCTTAGGTGACCCAACAGCTGGAGCTACTGGTGCTACAGCTGGAGCTTGTGGAACTGGGTGACCCACACCAAGCTTGAGCTGTGCTACGGGTGCGTGGCTCCAGGATGGTTCTTGAAATAAAGCAGGCGAGCGTGGGTACGTTCCTGCAGCCAGTATGGGGGAGCTGGGAGGCTCCTTTGCAACCCGCGGGTGTTGAATGTAGCGCTGGCTCCATAAATAAGTAAAATGCTAATTGAAACAGGTTGTTCCAGGCACTCCTGACTGCTTGGAAACCTGCTTGCTGGAGAATGAAGTGCTGCTCCATGTAAAAGCCTAACAAGGCAAAAGTAACTTGCTTTTTGGAAGCAGGCCCAGCTAGGTGGCTTGAGTGAGAGTATTTCCAACTGCAGCTGTGCAGGCAAAGCAGCCCATTAAGACTTGCCACATGGATTCAGACACCAAATCTCTGTCTGTCGCCAAGGGCACTGTCCCTCCAGAGGGAGGTTCGGTGAGGAGAGGTGATGCCTCTCCTCCATCTCCTCCTCCATGAACTGCTGCTGTTGCCACCACGTCCCCTGTCCGGTGGGAGCACGCAGAGGTTTCCAGCAGGGATGAAAAGTGCTGTCCTCTGTCTCTGCAGGCACATCCCAGGCCACTCCAGCTGAGCAGAGAAGGCAGCCTCACCACGATAGGCTGGTGCCTGCGAGCTGGAAGGTGGAGGCAAGCCCTGGTGTAGCAGGAAGCCCCATCTCCTGCCTCACTGGCAGATCCTGGCTTGTCGTGATGCTTGCGCTGATGCCCTGCTTAGGACACCCTTTGCTTCTTCCCCATGTGCTGCCCTTTGCCACGTGGAAAGGACACCCAGTGTGGGCTTGCGGTGGCAGTGAAACCGAGCCTTAGAGCCCAGGGGCCACGTTAGTCTGAAACTAGCTGCAACCTCCACCCTCTTTGTGTCTCAGCTAAACTTAGCTGAGATGTTCCCTGTCTTTGTGGACCATAGCTCATGCTCTCTGCCTTTGTTCCTCCATGTGATTTTTGCCCCAGCCACCATGCTCACTAGCTGCGTGCTTGCAAGACACATGATGGGAATGATGAAGGAAACGTGGTGGTTCAAAGCACGTGCTTTCAGTCCAGCCCTAGGTACGGTTCTTCATGGGATTCCCTTCCTTGGGTTGGCTTCAAAAGGTTTTTTTGGGGATTGCTGTTACTGGGATTGTGTGAGAGGCCATGTCAGAAGATGAGCAATAGATGTGCAGAGCCACGGGGTGATTCGGGGTTGGATACAGCAGGTCATGTTGTTTCCAGCGTAGCATTTCCAGGAAAGATCTTGCAGCAGGAACAAATCTCTCGTTACTGGCATTTGCAGATAAAAATCTGAGAAATAGCACATAGGGACCAAAGGCAGTCGGAAATATGAGCGAAAAAATAAGATAACCATATGTAATCTGCTATTTCATAACATGAGAGGGACACAGGTGAGGAGCAGAGAAACTGCATGGAGATGAGACATAGCTGAGGCAAACATTTGTGGCCAGAAGACAAGGCAGTGGAGAGGACGAGCGTGGCTGTGAGAGGAGCAGACGCAGGTGGCGATGGAGTCCTTCACCTAGGTTGGCACAGCCAAGCCAAGGAGAGGTGTGTTGCTAGAAAGAAAACTGGACTCTTCCTCCTGGAAAAAGACACGACTTTTGGGTGGTCACTTCGCTGACCTGGGGCAACGTAGGGACCATCTGGAAAGCACAGAGGGACCTGGCTGCCACTGTGGAGGTGTGGCCATGGGGAGCTGTCACCAGTAGCGGTGGGACAGAAGAAGCTGTTTGACCACAAGGAGGGCACGAGGCCTGCGGGACCAGATGGAGCTTCCTGAAGTCGTGCTTGGGGACACGGCCTTCTGTTGCACTGGTGGGCTTCTTCCCACGGCAGAGCTCTCCCTCCCTCCCCGGGGTGGCAGGCACAGCCTGGGCTGTCCCGGGGTGCCCCGGTGTCACCCAGGGCTCAGGCTGCTGCGGGGGAGAAAGATTCACCCAGGCACAGCTCTGGCAGGAGGTGGAGGGGGTAATGGCTGGGCCTGTTGAGCCTGTCCCAGATCCCGTGGCAGGAATTAGGGATGCAGAGCCTTTCTCCCCTCCATCACCTGCTCCGGCTCAGCCCTGGCTGGGGAGCTGGGGCCACGTGGCTGCTGGCCAGGGAGGGTGAGCTGGAAGGGAGATGCTGGCATACCCATGCTCTTCCCCCATCCCACGCTCAGGGGAATGGGGTACAAATGGGCAGGGGGAGGCTGCCCCCCTCCAGCACCCACACAGGGCTCAGTCTCGCCACCGAGACTGTGGGCAGGAGTCGCCCGCTGCCTGCGTGGTGCCGGCTGGAGGGAATAAATAGAGGCTGCCTGTTTCCAAGCTGCCAGTCCCATGCATATCAAAAGCTGCATATGTTTTCTTCAAAACGAACTAAATACAAGTAGATTTAATGATGATGATAATAACAATAATCCATGTCTGTGCAGGGCTCTCCAAAGCTTTCCAGAGACTCCATTTGTGAGTGGCTGAATGAAAAGGAAAGCCAGATCATCTCTGCCAGTTCATCGTTTGCACTCTCCCCTGCTCTTGCTTGCTTTAAAAACAGATTTATTCCCAGTCATTACCAGATCGGACACAGAAGAGGTTATTGCATCGTTCTGCCTGAGGTGGATTTGATTTGAAGTCCCACGAGGAATATTATGTCACCAAACTATTTCCTCTCTATAATAGAATAAAAAGAGGGTTTGGGAGAGGGAGAGGCAACACGCAGTGCGACAGAGCCTGTGACCGGAGGGCACCGCAGCGAGCCCAAGCAGGCAGCTCCACAGAAACCCTCTTCAGCCTCATCCCCGCTGATCATGGGGATCTCAGGGACGGAGTCAGGAGGCAGCGTGATGAACTCCTGGGATGACATGCAGGAAAATCCTGCCGGAGGCTGGCTGTGCTGTGCGTCCATCACATGATGCTCAGGAGCATCTGATGCACGGCTGGGGATGGGCAGCGTGGTGGAAAGCCTCACATGATGCTCAGGAGGTTTCGCCTGGCTTTCTGCAGGGCTGAGCCTGCAGCGGGGAGGTGGGGAGGGACCGGAGAGCCTCTCATCTGAGGGCTCATCTCTCGCCTTTGCCTCTTGCAAAATCAGATCACCCAGTTCAGTGAGAGGAAAAAAAATAGGTCTTTTATGGTGGGATGCAGCCTTTTGCCTGTTCTGCACTTTTCTCGCTGTAGTGAGCCCTTACACATCCGTAATGGCCAGCACAAGCCCCTTGAGAAACCGGGACAGGGACACTCTCAGCCTCTCCCCGTCTTCTCCCTGCAGTGTTAGCATTACATTCATTTTGCTGCATCTTTTGGCAAGTTGTTCTGTCTCTGTCAGCTTTGCAAAGTGCCTGGCTCTGGGCTTCGCTTGGTGTCTCAGGGCTCTTTGATGAAAACTGGAGTCTAGGACAATCGTTGCAACAACCTGCGTGGATGCAATGTTCAAGGAGTGGTGAAGCTGAGAAAAGCCGGGTCCCAGCAGCAATGCTGCGTTGGTCAGGTCTTCTCCACGTGCTGTTTTCTGTCCATTTGTTTGAGCGTAGCCAAATATCTTACTGCTTAATAAATGCGCACCTCCAGACAGGCTGCACACCTGCCCAATGAACGTTGGTCTTCGAGGCTGAAGGAAACCCTCTCGACCTAAAAATCTAGTTACTTCAAGCCCTGTTAACTGACTTAAACAGCCTCACTGAAGAAATGAGGCCGCTGAGGTGCCCAAAGCTGGGGATGGCTGGCTGGCTTCCACCACCGAGCGTAGGAAAGTGGCTAATGATCTCCCACTGCAGCGCAGAAGGATGGGCTGTGTTTGGGAGAGTTGGGATGCCATGCTTCGTGCCCGCCTCCCAGTGCCTCAGTGCTCAGTCAGGAGAGCCTTCTTCTCCTCGCCTCCTCTTCGTAGCTGGATGCGTATTTTGGACCATTCGCCCGCCTCCCAGCGCCTCAGTGCTCAGTCAGGAGAGCCTCTTCGTAGCTGGATGCGTATTTTGGACCATTTTATTAGTGGCTGTAGGCGAGACCTTGTGCAGCGAGGACTGGCTATGCCAAACAGGTAGAAGGAACGAGCAGCGGTAACACAGAGGCTTGTGCTGGTGCTGCTGGCATTTCTCCAGAAGTGCTGCAGATGTGGTGGGAACGGGAACGTGAATGCTTCATCCTTGCAGACTTGGTGCTTTGTTCGTAATCCAGGCAGCGTTCAAACTGCACCTGCTGCCTGGATCATCTTTGCACAGGCATGGATTGTGAAATCAAGGATTTAAAAACCACTCTCGCTTTTGCTAAGATGACTTGCTACGTCAATGAGCTTCCACCCACCCACCCCCCTACCGACAAGAAGTAGCTGCCATGGAATAAGTGTGCAACAGTTTCTCCTGAGGGCTGTGAGATCTGGGCTCTCATAATCGTATTTTTTTCTAGAAAATTGTTTGTCTGTGCACCCTTTGCAACAGCTTCTGGGTACAGACGTCACAGGGATAAAATGGGCAACGCTGCCTGTCGGCAGCAGCAGCAGCGATCGCCTCTTCTTCTGCTGTCCAGCTCTGCCTGTTGGTCTGAAACGTCTGGTTTGAACCTGCCCCTTCTTGCCCAATCTCTGCTGTCCAGTCCAGCTTAAGGCTTCTGTGCACAGCAGATCCTCACAGCGTTCTGCTGTGCTGCACAGGCAGTGGTAGGCTGGCAAAAAACCCTCTCCACTGCTGCTAACCTTGTCCTCTCTGCAGCATCAGAGCTGATACCAGTAGTGAGGAAAACTTGGATAGGAGGAGACATCCCTTAAGCTACTGTGCTCTGGTCCATAGAAGGCTTTCCTAAGGACAAAGAGTCCTTTGGGATTGCTGTTTCGGGACACAGAAGATAAGCATCTGCAGTGACCTGTTCTGCTCACAGTGGGAATACCCTGAGTGGAATCTCACCGGAAAACTCCTAAAATCAGATGCTTGACAGTAAATCATACCTTGGGCAACTCCAGTCTATAAACGAGGTTTCTCTTCATAGGAGAGGAGTTGTGGCACCTTGGCTGACTGAAGGCGGAGGAAGAAAGTTAGGAATGCCACCTCTGCTTGAAATTTTAGGGAGAGGGAGAGGTCCTTCTGATCTCATGACTCTGAGCTGTGTCTTCACGAAGGGCCAACATAGATAGGTATAAAGGGGCAAATGCAAAAAGCAATGATTCTGCTTCTTCACTTGTAGATGAGAGCCCTAGCAGGCCAGCAGCAAACCCAAAGATAAGAGCAGAGGGAAGACGTGTATCAGGATATGAGCAGAGTAAACAGAGGTGTCTCTGGGTAGAGGCCATTACAGAATTTCATTCATCCCAAATGAGTAAGCAGAGGCTCACAATACGGCTCCTTGCAAGGGTTGACCTGGCTCAGGGAAATCGACATTTTACCAGTTTTGAGCCCTAAACCAAAACTGGACACCAGGCTGTGCCACTTTTGAGGCTGTTTCTCGTCTTCCAAAGCTATGCTTTTTGTCTAACGCTGTGGAAGACGGGGCACCCACTTTGCCATCCCAATATAAGGAGGTTGGTCCTTCAGGTGGCAGCATCGGTGCTGGTCACAGCCTCACGTCGGGACATCACTTCAAGGAGTCGGTCAGCTTCCCCTCAGGTTAGAGGAACATGGTGTTACTGCCCATGGTCCTCGGCACGGTGTTACTGCTGATGGTCCTAGGCAGACCTGTCAGCCCAGCCTGTTGAGAAGGTGTGCAAGGTTTCCCACTGAAAGAGCTTGGCTGTAATTGCGTGCAATTTTGCTGCCTTTCCCAACCATGCAGGCTGAAATTTTGAGGACCGAACTTTTGCTTCAGGCAGAGGAGATTTTTATTTTATTTTGTTTTTCACAGGTAATTTCTGCAAAGTATGATCAATCTCTGTTTTCAAGAAGAAGGAGGAGGAGGACTATTCAGTTGTTTTGCTTGCAAGCTTAAAAAGCTCTTGTGAACTTTCAGAGAACCCATACAGTCCCCATGCTTAAGACTGCTGGCTTCCAGCTTTTTTAGTTTGCTCTAGTGTGTCAAAAACATGCTCAATGTCAGCAACCCAAGTGTGACCCAGTTATGAGCCTTGGGGTGAAAAAATAGTGTCGGTGTCAGCGGATACTTGTTAGAGTTTGGCAGCTGAAATAGGGTCAGTGTTGAGTATCTGCCCAAGGGCTGTCGGGGACCGTGAGTAAGGTTTTTCCTCTGGTTCTTGGTGCCACAGGTCAAACAGCAGAGGTCTGTGCTGTGGATCTCAAGCATCCGACCCCACTGATGATAGATGGTGTATCAGGCTGATGTTAATCAACAGTTAATATTCCCTGCGTTCACAAAGCTGCTTCTCCACTTTCTACGTTGTCTGCTGTGTGCTCTCCTGGTGCTTGGTTGGGTTAAGCAGCACTGGGGTCCTTCTGACCTCGCAAACCCTCAGACCCACCTCCACTCTCTGCAAGAGACTTGGCCACCTCATCTTCTTGTGTGCTCCTTCTCCTTGGGGATTAGGTGGTGGTTCCAAGGGTGCCAAACAACTCCCAGGCTAGCAGAGTGCTCCGGTGACATCCTAGCGCACGTCATATGTATGTTCAACCCATGCTTGAGGTTCCATTTCCCATCTTGCCTAGGGCACTCGCAGGCAGCCTGCAAGCGAGACGTTCCTACCAAGGGTCTCAAGATGCCCTGCAAAGAAAAATACGTACATGCTGCCTTAATCTCCCCCTCTTTCTCCTGTGGCTGCGAGGGGAAGCTCTTTATTTGAGATGTAGGACTGGGGCTGCTGTAAATCGTTCTCTGCTTTGGTGAACTTGCTCTGTCAAAGAGCGACGGCCTCGTGGCAGGTGATGAAGGCTAAGCCTGTGAGCAAAGATTAGACTGGCAACTGCGGATTATGGCATTTCTACCTGGACTCATCCTTAATTCTACCTGATTTAAAATAACATGCTGTGGCAGTGGCAGTGACGGGTAGGGAAGACTCATGGTGGCCCTGCCAGGTGGACCTGGAGGGGGGACGTTTGGCTCGTGAAATCCTTGAGGAAGGTTGGAGTGTGTTGGCGTATGGGTGAGTGGGCAGGAGGATAGGTGGTGTCATGGGCTGGGCTGATGGAAAACTGGTGGAGAGAGGTGTGTGATGTGTAGGGAGGTGGAGAGAGCAGGAGCATGGCAGAATGGAGCTGGGGAGCTGTGGGCTGTGGGAGGGTGGGTGGGGAAGAGACCGTAGTAGCTGGGTAGATAAAATTAGTGAATAAATGCGTGGTAGAAACAATGAATTCCTAGAAGGGAAAGGAGTGGGTGGGAGAGTAAGTGCAGACTAAGAGGATTTCCGCTCTTTGGAGCCCTTGTACGCAGGCACCCACACCAAAACCATAGCCCAGTGTACATTCCCTGCCTCCTCCCTGTGTGTCTGTGGGAAGCCACCCTTACTCCAGACTGCGACTGCTTTATATCACTTCACATCAGATGGATAAAAAGGCTCAATCTAAAAGTGTCCTATTTTAAGTTAATCCTCAGAAATAAAATGAGACTGTCTCCCCAGTAAATTCCCTGTGGCTACAGCCCAGGCAAGGCAAGAGGGACGGGAGCTCAGTGGAGCGGAGAGGTGCCTGCGAAGGGTGGCTGTCCTGCGCAAAGCTCAGCTCCTTTGTGCTGGTCCATAGAGATGGGGCTTGCCCTGACCTGTCTCCTGCCTCCCTCCCCACCAGGTGTTCTCCATCGTGGTGTTCGGCTCCATTGTCAATGAAGGGTACGTGAACCGCCTGGACGAGACGCAAGAGCACTGCATTTTCAACCGCAATCGCAATGCCTGCAACTATGGCATTACCGTGGGGGTCCTCGCCTTCCTCAGCTGCCTTCTCTACCTGGCTCTAGATGCCTACTTCCCGCAGATCAGCAGCGTCAAGGACCGCAAAAAGGCAGTGCTGTCAGACATCGGAGTCTCGGGTG
This sequence comes from Egretta garzetta, assembly GCF_000687185.1. NCBI lineage: Eukaryota > Metazoa > Chordata > Aves > Pelecaniformes > Ardeidae > Egretta > Egretta garzetta. Next base: position 3,167,224 of record NW_009258549.1, read on the forward strand.
AGCTTCCTGGCCGGTTGGCCATAGTGCCCCTCTCCGCCGCTGGCAAGGGAGAGGGAGGGACCTTCTGCCGCCTTGCAGGCCAGGTGCCTGCTAGCAGGAAGGTCTTTGGGTTCTTTACTCTCTCAGGCCTTCTCTCTCTCTCCTTTTCTTCCCCTTTCTCTTCTTTTCAGCCAATCTGGCTGATGCCTCTCTTCTGTTCTCCATAGGAGAACACAGGCTCTCAGGGAGCCCTTTAGGCTCAGCAGGTCTTGCCTCCCTCCATGCTTGTGCTTGCCAAGGCCAAGTGTTGACGCCTCTGGAGATAGTACTTCTTTTCCAGCTCCAGGTGACTGAACCCCATATATTTTAACATAAAAAAAATGTTGAGGATTTCATGCAGGCTGACTAAACCAGTCCTCCTAGATTACCTGGCATTCCCCACGTAAATAGCTGTGCAGGACCTCATCTAGCCCTGAGGCTTATTCTAACTTACAGCCAGATCTCTCCATCCCCAGCAGTGTGTTAAAGTGACAGACGGAGCGATGGTGCGTGTGTGTGTGCACGTGTAAAGCCAGTCAGCAGCAGCGCGAGGAGGTGCTTTGCTCTCGTGCTGTGATCCCACATCGCTCTCCTGGCTTACTCTGGCCACATAGGCAAACTTCTCCACGTCAGGGTCCCTGAGCGGAGCGAGAGCAGGATCAGGTGCAGCATCTGAACTTGTTTAGGGCTTCTGGCTTGCAAGTTTGTTAATGGTTACCCCCTTGCCTAGCAGTCCTGCATACAGCTAGCAGGAGAAGGGGAAGGGGAAGGACTGAGCCCTGTTTTGCTGCCGCTTAGGAATGCCCATTTCCCTCGCTGCTGGGTATCTGGCTGCGCCTGGCAGAGAGGGGGAGTCCCACGCCTCCCCACCAGCTGCCAGTCTGGCCTCAGGGCTCCCCCCCACTTTCATACTTTTCCCAGGGGTGCAGGATGTTAATGATCCTTCATCACCTTTCCTCAGTTGCGTCCCTTAGCCCGTGCTGTCCTGAGCAAAGGCCAGTCTCTGCGCAACTGCAGGCCAGCTGCTTCCCGCTCTTCTGCAGGTCCCTTGGAAGGAATTGCTCTTCGCTTGTCCTTGCAGGACAGGGTTGTGAAGCAGTGGCTGTTGCAGAGAGCCCAGGTGATCGCTCCTGCACTGGAAGCCCTTCAGGCTCCCTCCCAAGGCCAAATGCAAGTCCTGTGATCAATCCAAACACAAGCAAATGAACTCTCCTGAGGTACTTTCTGCAGACACCTATTGTCAACCTTGACAATTTAGCCGTCAGCAAGCCTGCCAGCAGACAGGCTGCACAGTCGGAGTTTGGCCCAGTCTGCAACACACTGGTGGGTCTGGCAGGGTTGAACCTTACAGAGAAATGTGATGTCTTTATGTCCTGTTCACACATACCTTCTTCATGTCTCTCCCCATCCCCTTTGGCATGCTGGTGGTGGTCCATCCCAGCCTTCTGGGCATTCCTCTGGTTCGTTGGCTTCTGCTTTCTGACCAACCAGTGGCAAGCTTCAAAAGAAGAGGACAACCCAATGAATGAGGGAGGGGATGCCGCCCGAGCAGCCATCACATTCTCGTTCTTCTCCATCTTCACCTGGGTGAGTACAGCAGCCATGATCTTGGATCAAGTGTCCTCTGCGCTGTATTAGCTTGTGGGGAGTGGAAGGTGACTGGCTAAGAGTGATCCCCTCTGAGATCTCAGTTCACATGGCTTCTGAGAAGGAAAAGCAGGAGGGAAGGTGTTAGGAAGTAAACTTGGGAAACAAGAATTCAAAAACTTAAGTGAAAGAAGGTGCGACAGCATTAATAAGCACAGTGGGAAAGAGGGTCCCATATCCCAGTAAGGAGTGTCCTTGACAAACCTCTGAGATGACCTTGGACAAGACAGCTCCCCAGGCATCATTTTCCCTGTGCATCAGAAGACTTTAACAGCATTTTCACCTCACAGATACTAAGCAGAGAAGGGAGTTCCAGGCCAGGGACTGCACCCATCCCCACCCTGCTTTGCTCCCATCATGTTAAATGTCATCAGTGGCCACAAGAGGCTGCGACCCGTGTCCCTCTGGGCTTTCTGTCCGCACCCATGACAGAAGTGCTGCCTCACTGGGCCACCTCTTAGGAAGGTGATGGTGCTGTCTCTTAAGACTGCCCTTTCCCCAGCAGTTCTTTATTGCTAGTTCCCTGGGAAAACTGTGATGTGCAATACATAAATATCCCCCACGATTTCCTCCTGTCTCTGAAAACACCGAGCCCAAGTGATTTTTGTCTGAAGTCACAGGATAGTGCCAAGCAGAAAAGCATTTTAGGCCAGTCTCCGTGTGGCTTTATCTGCTCCTCCCCTGTGGGCCTTAACATTGGGTGGGGGCCAGGTAAGAAGGGTGCCATTAAGGCCACGAAGCTATCAGAGAGGAAGGGGGGCTGCAAAGGGTTGTGCAGTCAGCATCCTCGCCAAGGTGACACCAGGTGGCGGCAAGGGACAGCAGCGTGTGTCCCCCCACGAGCGGCGTCCTGCACTCTAGTGCTGCCGAAGGCCCCTTGCAAGCTCCAGCAGAAAGCGTGATGAGGAGCAATGCTTTTGCAGGGGGTCCCCCAGGACCCTCTTTGAGATACTACCACCTGCATGGGCTTGTGAGTGGCTAAACAGGCATCCTCTTCCTCTGGTGCCTTGAGGTTTTTATTTCAAACAAATGCTCTGGTTTACTCTGCCTTACTGATTCTCCTCCCCACACCCCTCTCTCTCCTCACAGGGCTTCCTCACGTTTCTGGCTTTCCGGAGACTCAGAGACATTACTTTTCAGGAAGAATACAACACCCTGTTCCCTAACTCCCCGTCCTTGCTGCCTGTTGCAGAGAGCCCAGGTGATCGCTCCTGCACTGGAAGCCCTTCAGGCTCCCTCCCAAGGCCAAATGCAAGACCTGTGATCAATCCAAACACAAGCAAATGAACTCTCCTGAGGTACTTTCTGCAGACACCTATCGTCAACCTTGACAATTTAGCCGTCAGCAAGCCTGCCAGCAGACAGGCTGCACAGTCGGAGTTTGGCCCAGTCTGCAACACACTGGTGGGTCTGGCAGGGTTGAACCTTACAGAGAAATGTGATGTCTTTATGTCCTGTTCACACATACCTTCTTCATGTCTCTCCCCATCCCCTTTGGCATGCTGGTGGTGGTCCATCCCAGCCTTCTGGGCATTCCTCTGGTTCGTTGGCTTCTGCTTTCTGACCAACCAGTGGCAAGCTTCAAAAGAAGAGGACAACCCAATGAATGAGGGAGGGGATGCCGCCCGAGCAGCCATCACATTCTCGTTCTTCTCCATCTTCACCTGGGTGAGTACAGCAGCCATGATCTTGGATCAAGTGTCCTCTGCGCTGTATTAGCTTGTGGGGAGTGGAAGGTGACTGGCTAAGAGTGATCCCCTCTGAGATCTCAGTTCACATGGCTTCTGAGAAGGAAAAGCAGGAGGGAAGGTGTTAGGAAGTAAACTTGGGAAACAAGAATTCAAAAACTTAAGTGAAAGAAGGTGCGACAGCATTAATAAGCACAGTGGGAAAGAGGGTCCCATATCCCAGTAAGGAGTGGTTAGAAAGTAAACTTGGGAAACAAGGATTCAAAAACTTAAGCGAAAGAAGGTGCGACAGCATTAATAAGCACAATGGGAAAGAGGGTCCCATATCCCAGTAAGGAGTGTCCTTGACAAACCTCTGAGATGACCTTGGACAAGACAGCTCCCCAGGCATCATTTTCCCTGTGCATCAGAAGACTTTAACAGCATTTTCACCTCACAGATACTAAGCAGAGAAGGGAGTTCCAGGCCAGGGACTGCACCCATCCCCACCCTGCTTTGCTCCCATCATGTTAAATGTCATCAGTGGCCACAAGAGGCTGCGACCCGTGTCCCTCTGGGCTTTCTGTCCGCACCCATGACAGAAGTGCTGCCTCACTGGGCCACCTCTTAGGAAGGTGATGGTGCTGTCTCTTAAGACTGCCCTTTCCCCAGCAGTTCTTTATTGCTAGTTCCCTGGGAAAACTGTGATGTGCAATACATAAATATCCCCCACGATTTCCTCCTGTCTCTGAAAACACCGAGCCCAAGTGATTTTTGTCTGAAGTCACAGGATAGTGCCAAGCAGAAAAGCATTTTAGGCCAGTCTCCGTGTGGCTTTATCTGCTCCTCCCTTGTGGGCCTTAACATTGGGTGGGGGCCAGGTAAGAAGGGTGCCATTAAGGCCACAAAGCTATCAGAGAGGAAGGGGGGCTGCAAAGGGTTGTGCAGTCAGCATCCTCGCCAAGGTGACACCAGGTGGCGGCAAGGGACAGCAGCGTGTGTCCCCCCACGAGCGGCGTCCTGCACTCTAGTGCTGCCGAAGGCCCCTTGCAAGCTCCAGCAGAAAGCGTGATGAGGAGCAATGCTTTTGCAGGGGGTCCCCCAGGACCCTCTTTGAGATACTACCACCTGCATGGGCTTGTGAGTGGCTAAACAGGCATCCTCTTCCTCTGGTGCCTTGAGGTTTTTACTTCAAACAAATGCTCTGGTTTACTCTGCCTTACTGATTCTCCTCCCCACACCCCTCTCTCTCCTCACAGGGCTTCCTCACGTTTCTGGCTTTCCGGAGACTCAGAGACATTACTTTTCAGGAAGAATACAACACCCTGTTCCCTAACTCCCCGTCCTTGCTGCCTTAGTGCCCCTCGCTGATGGGGGAATTTGGGGGAGGAGGTGGAGGGATGTGGCTGGAGGAGGTTACTGAGCACAGACGGTTCCAACGCCCTGACCATGGGTGTCCATGTGTGGTCACAGCAGGGCATGGGGTGGGAAGAGATGGGCCATTGAACCGGAGTGGGCCAGGTTGTCCACAGAATGGGAGATCTCCCTCTGGGGGAGTTGGAACTGGCAATTTTTCCTCTTCCTCCTCTGCCCCCTTCTCTCCCTCACCCATACCCCAACTAATGCTGCATAACACCGCTGTGCCTTTCTTTCAGTGACTGCTCAGACCTAATACTTCAGCCAGGAGATGCCCTCTGCCCCCACCACTGCATCTCCTCCATTTCGCCCAGCCCTCATTCCCCAAAAACCTCTAACCTGTCACCTACTAGACCGCTTACCTCTATCAGGGATGCTCTGGGATGACAAGCCGTGCCTGCTGGGGTCGGTGATGCTGAACCCTGTGCCCAGGCTCCCTCGGTCCACCGAAGGTCATCCTGCCTGCAGTTCCCAGGGCAGGAGGCAGCAGGACACTTGCTAACGGTCCCCTGGTCTGGGAAGCACCTGCCTTGCCTCCTGCTGCTCCTTCCCAAGATCTGTGCTGCTGGATGTTGTCCGGTGAAGGGGTTATGGGGGGTGACCACTACCTCGCTACTCCGGGTCAAATCCTGCTCTCTTTCCTGGCCTCTGCAGGCAAAACAGCTGTGTACATGGCAGACGAACCTTCTGTGGCGGAGCTGAGGCAGATTGCCTTTCCCAGGGGCAGGAGGGTCTGGGTGGGAGAACTGCAGGCTGTCTGAGCCTCTGCGACCTGCGCCGTGTCGGTGAGACCCCAGCGCCGGGCAGGAGGTGCCCAGCACATCCCAGCGGCAGCGGGGAGCCCTGGGCAGGCTGCAGGCAGCCAGCTCTGCTTGCAGCCATCCCATCCCATCCTATCCCATCCCTCCTCTCTCTGGGTGGGCTGGAGCTGTCTGTGGGGCAGCCTGAACCTACATGCTCTCGGGGGTTTTTCTCCAGCAAACTTCCAGGCGGGCTGCGCACACTAATCCGTAACCACTACTAACCCCACTTTTGTTTGTTTCTCTTTCTCGGTATGTTCCCCTTCTCTTTCTCCCCTCCCCTCTCTGCTTCCCATCTCTTCCCTCCACCTCCTCCCTTAAAGGTGGGCCAGGCATTCCCGGCGTATCAGCGTTTCCAGCTGGGTGCCGATT
>NW_009258549.1:3173185-3175389 GCF_000687185.1 Egretta garzetta
GAACGAGGAGGATGCTACAGATGCGGTGGGGACGTACCAGCAGCCCCCTCCGGCAGACGCTTTCGACACCGAGACACAGGGGTACCAAACGCAAAACTACTGAGCCACCGATGCCCCTTTCCCTTCCCCTTCCCTTCTGCCCCCTTTCCCACTGCCGGCAGAAAGCCAAGGCACAAATCAGACATGTGCGTAGTGGCACAAGAGGTGGCTCTCAGCTATGCTCCAGCCTTCTGGGTCATCTGTTTTTATTTATCATTTTTAAAAAAGGAAAAAAAAGAAAAAAAGGTTTCCCCATCACCTCTTCCTTCCCCTCCTCCCAAAACTACCCACCAGAACCAAATTCTTCCAAAATCTGTCACCATGTTGCGACAGAAAGGTCCCCCCTTCCCTCCTCGCCCTCCTGCCTCGCTCCAGAGGGCAGAGTCTGGCTGGAGGGCAGCAGAGGGGCGATGGCATCAGCAGGGCCAGGGAGAGGGTGCTGGAGGCAGAAAGAAAGGGGTGAGAGGGACCGGGGACCTTCCTGGAAGAGATGGTGTCACAAAAGGCTGTAGCAGATGTGGGAGCATCCCAATTAGGCTGGAATGCCTGGTGGCTCAGGGAGGGGGATGGTGCTGGGGTCAGCATGCAGGCGTGCAAGGGTGGAGGGGGGGCTGGAGGGGAGTGGGAATGGTGTCCCCTATGCAAAGACAAGGGGGGGAGCTTTTCTCCCCCTCCCACTAGTGAGGGAGGGGTGCTTTATTTTTAGAGGGTCTGGGGAGAAGTGGTATGGGGGGGAGGGGAGCACAGAGAGATAAAATGGGAAGGGAACGAGGAAGATTTGCAGGTACAATCAAAAACCACAGGCATGTCTGTAGGTTATAGCAAGAGACCTGGCAGAGCAGAGGGGCAGTGCCATGAGAGTCGCTCCTTCCCCAGCCCCCTTGGATCGAGGTGGATGTGGTTCCCCTCACCTGTACGTCCTGCTCACCACTCTTAGACCAGCGTTTGGTGAGGCAGGAGGGGAGCCATGCCCAGTCCCTGGCCTCCAGGCACAGTCCCCATGGGGAGAAGGATGGAGGAGGTGGGCTTCTAGGGTGCCCTGACAGTCCTCGTCCCCAGCTGGGCTGGTTCGAGGGGGAGAGGAGAGCTTTGCCATTTCACCCTGGGCAGGAGGAGGAGAAGAAAGGCAGTTTTACTCCTCAGGCCCTGCTGAGCCCTCCTCCATTCCTCTGCTACCACAGTGCAAAGCCTCTTGCTGACACCATCTTCATAGCACAGAGGAAAGGAGCAGGACTCCCCCTGGAAAGAAATACCTCTGCTGGGATGGCCAGCGCCTGTCTGGCTCTTGCACAGGGGTGCAACCAAGTGGGGAAGGGTCCTGCCCCGCGTGGCTGTGCTTTGCCTCCTGCTCAGGTGGGGAGGGGGTCGCAGCGTGCAGAGAATTGGTTGGGGCCAGACTGAACCCTCTGAAAACTGGTCCCACTGTCCTTGCCATAGACTATACCTTAGCGCGTCTTTGCAGCATCTCAAATCCTGTCTGTCCTTAAAGCCTCGCCTAGGTGGCAGCAGTGACTCTCAGACAGGGCTCGTATGGATATCATGCCGCGCTCCTCATGATTTTGCTTCAAGTAATGAGGCAGCTCTGGAAGCACACTGTTTGTTCCAGGATAGAACCAATGTCTATGCGTGAAGACAGTCCCTAAAGGGAAATAATTCAGCAATAGCCACCCGGACAATTCTACCCAGCACAGACATCTCTCAGAGCACAAGAAGCAGGGTAGGCCTTGCGACGGTGAGGAGCTCCATCCCCCAGGCAGCCACCCTGCTCCATGCTACGCTGGCTCCGGTAGCAGAGATCAGGAGCAGATCCAAAATCCATAGGCGCTTCCCTTGAGCGTCCAGCCTATTCCCTGTAGCACCCTTAGGAGTCAGGAGGATGGGACACAGGTCTGGCCTGTGGTTGCGTGCGAACGTCTCTTCTGGAGGACACCAAGGTTACCAGTCCTTGCCCTCCTGCCAGCACGACTCCTCTCCACCTGCCCCACAGCAATAGGGAAGGGGTGGAAAAATGTAGAGCTGCAGGCCCCAGGAGGGAAGGGGGGGCAGTTCTTCTCCGCTGTATATAGGCACCGTTTCTACCTGCTCCTACCAGCAGACTTGTGCTGCCGGTGGCTTTCCCCATGGCTTGTCCCCCCCATGGCTTGTCCCCCCCATGGCTTGTCCCC
>NW_009258549.1:3175421-3182542 GCF_000687185.1 Egretta garzetta
GGTGAGGATGGTAGAGGGGGTCCAGCGCCCCCTGTGAACACACCAGGAGGGTCTGGGCACACATCCCTTGCTCTGTGGCTGCAAGTGAAAGCAATACTGTAAATAGGAGGGGTATTTTTTGGAGGGAGGCCCCTCGGGCTTCTTTTCCTGTGGGCTTAGCCTAATATTTAGGCTTGGGAGGGGGTTACTTTATTGAGAGAGCTTCGTTATGACTGTGGCTGTGGGGGGAGCTCCCTCCAGCCCATCTCTCCTGCCGGGGGAGAGGAAAGAACAAATGATGAGGTGGAGGAGGAGAAAAATTAGTTGTACTCACCCAGACTCATCTGTGTCATCCTTCGTGCTTTCGTTTTGGGTGTGTGGAGGGAAGCAAGAGGAGGAGGAGTCGGCTATAAATAAGCAGCCCTTGGCACAAAAATGTGTTGTACTTTTTGGGAGGAACTGCCCATCACCTCTCCCCTCTCCTCAGTGAGGGGGTGAGGGCACCAGGTGCATGAAGAGAGGTACGGACCATAAGGAGGGGCTCTGTCTGGGGCTCTGTTTTGGGCTGTAGCACAGAAGCATCTTACAGACCCCCTCTCCCATCAGAGAGTTACGTAGGTGGCTAAACAACATTTGGGGCTGACTAATGAGCAAGCGTTTCTTTGTCCTTTTTGGCTCGCGTCCCTCAGGTAATCAGCTGATGGTGGGCTTGAGGTAGGAATGAGCCTCCCCCTCAGAGCCATCACTTCAGTGAGAGACAAGCCAGGAGGCTTCATCTTGGGTTACTGCCTGTCTCTCTGTCCCCTTCTTCCTTGCTTTGTGCTGTAGGAAAGGCATCGGTGTGGCAGGGGACACTGTAACAGTAGACACTCGGGCAACTTCTTGCTGTTGCTCATGGGAGCGGGCGTACTCTCCTTGGGTTGACTTGCTTTTAGCCTTTGCGGTGGCAGGTTGGTGGTGACAGACCTGGGGGTGGGACTCTCCTTGCCTGCATGCAGCTCTTAAAAATGCAATTTCCAGTGGCATTTGGCTGGTTCTGCAGCTGACGAGAGATACAGACCTACCCAAAGGGTTGGTTTATCTTAGGCACTTCTGATAAGCTGCTGCCTATTTCTGGTGATCGTAGGCAAGACCTGAGCAGCTGGCTGGAACATGTCCCTTTTAGATCCTAAGCGTGGGTGAGATCAGCCCCGCTCTAGGGATTAGGAGATCAGAGGGAAGGCTGTACAAGCAAAATGACAAGGTGGCTTTCTTCCCCCTCTGCCCATTTGTCCAGATTACAGAGGATTACGCATCCCCTGTTGGGAGCAACGGCCCCTTAATGTCTTCTTATGTTGTGAAGCCCCCAAGTGAGGTTTTGTGCAGGTAGGGGCTGTGAAGGGCAAGGGGATGATGAAACTTTGCCCCAGTTCTACCCCTGGCTTCGGTCTCCTGACATGTCCCCATCCCCGGCTCATGCACGTCCCCACCACGCTGTCCATCGCCTCATCACGCACCCTTCCCCTCCCCGTTATTCCTGGCAGTTCCCTCAGGGGAGGAGGCATCTTTGTCCCTGCACCCTTGCCAGCACTTGGGAGGAGCCGGGAAGGCAGCGTTGGGGGGTGGTTCCCACAGGAGTCTCTGCTCCTGTCCCCAGAGCAGGTACAAGGCAAGGAGCCCAGCGAGGCCACCTGACGCGGCAAGTCCAAACCATGCATCCAGACAACTGCCTGCTGCCTGCGTGGCGCCTGTAACACCACCTGGGCTGCCCTGCCCCTTCCCCTGCCGCATTACTGCCTGTGTATAGTATATATATTATATATATATATTTAAAAAGATGTATAATATAAAGCTATACATATATACGTATATACGATGACTCATGGATGGCCTGCCGCATACAGGATCCCCTGAGTGGTCTTGTCTAAGCCCGAGTGTCCCTTCACCCTTCCTCCCCCTCTGCCCCTCACCCCCGTCCGTTCCGAAATCCCACTACAGCAAACCCCGCCACCTCGGCACCTGTGTTTACAATGTCCTATATATTTGTGGTTAACAAAGTGAAGGTGGTAACTACTGGTGTCTCAATAAAGTTATGACGTTCAAAAATAACCAAACTATATGAAAAAAAAAAAAAAGGTCTGGATTTTCTTCTTTGTGGAGGGATGGCTTCTCTAGCTTGGTTGGCTACAAGAGCAGAGCTCCTGTGCTCCTGCACAGCCGGCTGGTGAGTTCAGTGACATTCGGTGGCCTGAGTGGAGGAAGGAGACCTAAAGAACTGCCCTTACTGAGATACACATCTCAGGGGGAGCTGCTGGTTGCTTGTTTTGCTTGACCTACATTTAAAATCATACACAACCTCCAAGTGTCTCTTACCTAACCAGCAGGAAAACATGAGGAGGAGCTTGATGTGCTGTATTAGAAGTGGGCTCTCACTGTGAAAGGGATACGGCTACAGGAGGCGTGGATGGGGGATATGCAGGAATACAAGGTACAAACCTGTATGAAAATAAACATCGGTATTTCCGCACCCGGGGAAGCAGATCTGTTTATTCCTCTGTTCATCTGTGTGTGACCATCGTTCGGGTGGCTAGCAGAGCACTCATTTTCAAAATGTAATCAAAGATGGGGAGACGAGAGCTCTGGGGGCACTGCTGAGGGTGGATGTCAGTAACTGATAGAAAGGCCCACCATTAGAAAGGTTCTCATTTCAACTGGCTCTGCAGGAAAAATAAAATTCAAAATCCCATCCCGTGCTGATGCTTAGGTAAAGCTTCCTTCTCATCCCCCTTTAATTAGAGCCTGTCACCCGAGTACCCGAGTATCACGTTTCCCAACGCTCGTGCAGTTTGAGGACGGTGAGCAGAGGCACACGATGGTGAGCGGGCTGTATCCAGTCCTCCGAACCGTCTCCCCTCGTGGAGACACAACTGAGCAGACACGCGCTGTAGCTGCACGTCAGATGATAATGCAAAAGCGTTGACATACCCATCTGTTCCTTGATTAATCTTTGTTTGGAGAAAGACCCTTCCTACAGTCCCAGCTTTTGGGGTGGCCGTGTTGTGCAGATACCATGCCCACAGAAAGGCAAATGTCTGTGCTGGCAACAGGTGGAGTTAAAAACTGGTGAGACAAAATGTTGCCAAAAGCAAGCTTTTAGGATGAGTAAGACTCCAACATCACCAGTTCATTTGTTTCTTCTAATCATTTGAAATCTCTGATTTTGCTTTCTGGTATTTCAAGCTCTTCTGAGTCATGTTTTGAAGCTTCTCCCCGCAGCCATGTCACCTAGAAACATAATTCTATTATAAAGTTTTTTTTGAAAAAAGTTCACATAATCCCGGGACTCAAGGAGATGAGACCTTGCTTAGTTTATCACAGAATTCAATAAAATCAGATGCTTTGGCACAACTGAAACAACCCCATTTCCCTCCCTCAAAAGCCCAACTGGCCTAAAGCTCTGTACAAACCCTGTTTTGCAGCAAATTTTGGCTCGCTCTCGGGGAGGATCAGCACTCCCTCACTGTTCCCCCTTCCCCTGGCAGCAGCTCCCCATGTTGGCTTTCCAGCTCTCTGGAGGGTGCTGGGGGAAGGAAGCTGCTGTCTCCTTCTCTCTGTCTCCAGCTCTCTTTCTTTCTTTAACGCTTGTTCTCTCTACTGCTCCATCCCTACTTCTTTGCCTTTCCAGCCTGCCTGGAAACAGCGGCCTGTGGGGGGAGCATTAGGGCATCTGTGCCTGTGGGAAACATCAGGCTGAAGGTGGTAGAGGTAGCTGGGGAGAGCTGCGATGCCACCGCCTCCACCGTCCCGTTCTGTACTGGTCTGCCACAGGCACGGAGCAAGTGCAGCAAGGTGGCTCTGTCAGAGACACCCTTCTTTTTTTCCACGTCACCTCATGCAAGCCTTGCCAAAAATCAAGACTTCCCGTTGCAGCCCCAGTCTCTAGTATCATCACAAGGCAGGAAGAAAAATCTCCCTAAACATACCTCACTTGTGATCAGTAGAGAGAAACTAAATGATGTGATGGCTTCTGCCAGCCATCCTGTCATTGCTTCCCGTTGCGTGTGGTTTCTGAGCGCCTACAAGAGCCCTGCACTGGGGCTGCCCTGTGCTCCCCGCTCCCCACGGCACGTTAATCAATCGTGGTGTTCATCTTTTCTCCAGCAGCCCAGCAGAGTGATCATCTTCCCCTTCTGCAGAGAAGACATCAGTAGGAACAGGAAGGCAGTAGTACAGCTTGGCACCTGAAATACCGTGTGTATAATCCCTAGCACTGGGGCCAGAGAAGCAACGACAAACAATAAATACACAAAGAGGGAGAAGGAGAGCGAGAGAGAGGGAGGAATGAGAAATATGGGAGTTTAACACAAGAGAGGGAGCTGGTAGCCACTGAATCGTATAAATCATTTACTGGTGCATGGATGATGAGGTTCAGTGACCAACATCCTGCATTCTTGGGAAGATTTTGGCTGCATGAGAATACAGCGTGGCAATTTCTGAGAGGATTTGCTGAAGGCAAGAAGCATAAATAAAACAAACGAAACAATAAGCTTGATCAATACAGCCAACAAAAACTCGGTTGGTGCGGTATTTCATCTTGAAAGTGCTGCATAAAGCTATCGTCTCTGTGTGAGCAGATATTCATGAAGCAGCACACAAGCCTCGGTGGCACCTTCCTTTCGAGGGCTGCAAAATGCTGGATATTCATTCAGCACCGCAAGCAGCCTCATTTGGTAAATCTTGCTCTTCCCTTTCTGCAGACCAAGGATTTAATTGCCTCGCTCAAGGTTAGGGCAGAGGCTCGGTGGCAGAACCGCAGGAATACCCAGGCAGAATCCGGCACAAGCATTTTCACCAAGGAAAAAATGTTTTGCAGCGGGTCTGTGTTCCAGCCCAAACAGGCCGGAAAAAAATAAACCGGAGTGACAATGATTAGTGATGGTGAGCTGAAGCCAGACATTTAAATCAGGAACAGGGCACATTTTTAACTGCAAGAGGTGACTAGTCATTGTACAAACAAGGAAAGTGGCAGCTTTTCTATCTCCTATCTTTAGGAAAGTAGTTTTATTCTCTCATTGAGATCACATTCTGCCCTATTGCACCCACACACAGACTCACTCTTGTGAGTCTCAGAAGGACTCACTTATGGATATAAGAAGACAGAAATGACTCCTAAATTCCCAGTCCTGCAGCACGATACACGCTGGCAGTCTCTGAGCACACCTGAAGCCTTGCTGATTTCAGCGGCGCTCTGAGCAAGGACAGGGTCTGCCTGTGCTCATCAAGGTGCATGACTGCAACCTTGAACGTCATTAAATAAGCATAAGCTTCTGCTGCAATGCTGAAAAAGTGACATCGTGTTTTAAAGCAGAGAAACTCGCCTGTTGCTTTTTAATGGCATGGACAATGCTGTGCTACGCAGATTTCTGCTGCACCGGGAATTTTTCTCAATACCGGTGAGAAAACAAATCTTCACTAGTACTAATCTGTCCATTCTACTTTTGCTTTTAATGCAGACTCGACACTCATTCCTACAATTACTACTCCCACTCACAGCTTTACCTGCAGGAATACTGCAAATGAAAGCAATGAGCCCAGGCTTATCCATACAGCTAAACATGTGGAAACTTGTTTGTAGGCTGAGGTTCTAAATTTAGCATTTTCTTCTACCTTTGGCCAACATAACCTTTAAAAAAGTAACTCCGCCTGTGTACCTAAGTCTGCTTGAATGGCTGAACATTTGTGAGCCTTGCGTGAAGGGGAAGGATTTGAAATCTTTGTATATTTGGAGGAAAGAGATGCAACAAAACAATAGACAAAAGATTTACAGGAAAGGGAGCTGGAATCCTCCAGCAGGATCCCCTGCAGCAAAAACCATCGTTCCATAGAATAAGGTTAATTAACTGGCAATTATTTCTGAAGTGCATCTGAATCTAATAAATTTGCATCAAAGTTGTCATTAAAAGAGCATCAAGCCACTGCTGGAAGTCAAGACTACTTAACACTCCCACCCTCACCACAACTGCACTGCTACACGACCGAAACTGCACATCTCTCATGTTGGAGCCCCTTCAGTCTCAATTCATGCAGGGAAACGTGCTCTTCCCTGAGCCCCCTGCTGCCACAGCCTGTCCGCTGGCCACCACTCACTCCAAGACATGCCACTCACACACCTGGAGGGTTCTTCCACTGATTTGTAACATAAAAAAGCAGTGGGAACAATTCTTGTGTCTTCCCTCCTGCTCCAGCTGAGCTGGTTCAGTGGAAACTGTCCCTCCTGAAACAGCCTACGTCAGCCTAGAAAGGTTCTTAAAGAAGAGCAAAATCAATTATCTTTGGTTTGGTCTGTATCGTTCAGGCAGGCGCACAAGAAATTTTATTGTTGTGCCTGACTCCAGATGACCGTGGACTGCTCCAAACTGTGGTGGGTATTGAGAACCACCTGTCAGCTGTTCTAGACACCTTCCCAGCTCTGGCCTGAGGGCATGGTCCCACTATGTTCTTTTTACGGCCTGTAAAAGAGTGCGGGAAAGGGCTGCGGAGCACCTCAGCGGGAGACAAACTCCAAGCTGAGATAAAGGGAGGCCTCTTGTGGTTTTTAGGGAGCAGCAGTGCAGCTGAAGGCTGGTATCTTGGGCTTTCCTGGGCTTGGTGTTCCCTAGGGGTTGCACAGAATGTGCCGTGGTGCTAAGAAAAAACATTTCAATGCCAGACTCCCTCAGGGCTCTTTGGTGCCCATGTCCAAGGTGACCCCATTTCACAGGATCCTCACGACCCTGCCCTTCTTCCCTCCCCTTCCACACACGCTTGCAGTGGAGGCCAGAAGGTGCTTCTTTCTCCCGCAACTGAAGGCCTCAAGGTAAAAAAATACGTCTCCATCCCCCGTAGACGACAGCAACGGGCAACAATAGGGAAATTTTGAAAAACGTTTTATCAGTTCCGTGGGATTTCTCTCCTCATGGAGGTGAGCTGCCCACGCGCTCTCCTCCGGCCACACAGGCAAGTGCTGGGGCACCACCTCAGGCTCGCTGTACCACAGGGCCTGCGGGGGGGGGTGCGCATTCCGGGAGCCCCAGAGGGCTCCACAGCATCGCTCAGGCCACGTTTACAAGTGCCCTCAAAGCCGAGACGCCGTCGCGGCCTTAAGGCTTGAAATCCGCGCTGGG
>NW_009258549.1:3183191-3214656 GCF_000687185.1 Egretta garzetta
CCTGCGGCCCGGAGATGGCGGCCCCCGCCATGCCCCTCTCGTAGCTGGCAGCAGCAGCGCCCCAGCAGTCCCCTTGTCCGGGGGAAGCAGAGCCGTCCCCGTGCTCCCGCGCCAGGGATGCGTGAGGGTCTGATGCGCCGCATGAAGAGCTAGGGCTGCGCTGGACCGAGTGCCAAAGTCGGGTGCAAATTTCACTGCTGGTTTTTTTGTTAGCGAGAGCTGGAGCTGCAGCCAGAGCTCAGCGGGAAAGGAAGTGGTAAGTGGTCCAGTTCTGCAGCAGGGAATATGGAGTTATTGGCTGGGGCGGTGTGCTCCCCTGTTAGCAAAGGGAGAAGGGTTGAGAAGAGGGTGGGGGTGGACTTGTAACCCATGCTGGACCAGGATCCTCACTTCAGGCTGCTTGAAGTTTACGTGGTCTCTGTCCTCTCTCTGCCTCCCAGGAGCAGCAGCCCAGTTGGACAGATGACTTACCATCCTGCCATCTCTCTGGGGTCGGCTCAGCCCCGAACCGTTCCTACAGTGCAGATGGCAAGGGAACAGAGGGTCACCCCTTGGAAGATAACTGGTTAAAATTCAGGTAAGTGGGTTGCACCTGGGACACAGACTCCTGCAGAGGAAAGGACAGGTAAAAGCGGTATTTAGTTTGTCACGCAGGACTTGGAAGAAGAGGGTGGGGTGTGAGCATGCAGGAGGTGTCTGGAGGAACTTGTTGCATATGTCTGTGTGGAACTTGTTGCATATGTCTGTGTCTCACAGACATCTGTGACCTCTCTGCTTCTGCCCTCTTTGACAGGAGCGAGAACAACTGCTACCTCTATGGTGTCTTCAATGGCTATGATGGCAATCGAGTCACCAACTTCGTGGGTCAGAGGCTTTCTGCAGAATTGCTGCTGGGTCAACTACATGCAGATCACAGTGATGCTGATGTGCGTCGAGTTCTCCTGCAGGTAAAGAAGCTTTGGCTGGGAATGGCTCCTGCTTCTCACACTACCCACCTCTTCTTTTTATCACCAGGGGAGCAGCATCTGGTTTCTGTGGGGGTTGGAAACATCTGCCAATGGTTGTGATTGCACTCATCCTGAGCAGCTGTAGGGCTTTGTTTCACTCCCGCCTCATACCCATCTGTCCCCCTGGCTCTGTCAGCTCGCTGCTGAGAGCTCTCCAGGAAGCTGCAGCTGGGCTTCACTGGACATGCAGCAACAAGTCAGCCTGTGAAGGAGGTGACAATGAGTGAAAGGGGGAAGTTAATGTGTGGGGAGACAGATTTGTGAGTGTGCTTTCTTGAGTGATGGACAAGTTCTTACAATCAACGCACAAAATCAGATAGGTCTCTGACATTGCTTTAATGTAACTTCTATGTTATTGTCTCCTGTTTTGAGTAATTGCAGATTGTTTTTACAAGCTGTTAACTAGTTGCACTAAAATAATTGCCTTTCAATGTGACACGGCAATCCTTGAATGTCTCTGTGTACAGTGATCAACCACACTGAGCCAGTCTTAGGGAGGTAGAGATGGGTAGCCTCGAAGGTCTGTAGATATTGGATGAGAGTTCAGTTTCTCTTTATGGCTCTTTTTAGGCTTTTGATGTGGTAGAAAGAAGTTTCCTGGAGTCCATTGATGATGCCTTGGCAGAGAAGGCCAGCCTGCAGTCCCAGCTACCAGAGGTAATGTAGCCTTAAGAATAGAGATTGCTGGATGAGTCTTGGGCATATTAGTCAGTCTGGTCCAAGGGAGGCTGTAATTGAAAGTTATTTTTCTGTAGCTCTCTTTTGGAAGCTTGTGTGAGGTAAAGCAAACGTCTTGGTCCATCTCCCAGACTTCCCACTGTTCGTACTGGCACTAATTAGACCCTTCATCAGTTATCTTAGTAAGGAACTGAACATATCATGGAGAGGAGTTCAACGCCATATGACACAGATGAGAGGCAAGGCCTCAAATTAGCATTGCATCTGGGCAGATGTGGATTCTGTTCTTCAGGTGAACTGGACTGTCACCTCCAGAGACTTATCGGAGCAGTGTTGTTTGTTAGGACTGAACAAACAATTGCATGTCTTGCAGTCTTGGCATGAGGCTAAGATATGCCAAGATGAGTCGTCCCCCCTACAGAATTTTGATTCCAGCTGTAGTTTCTGTGTTGTGGACTGTGTGTTTAAGCCTCCTCCTCATTTTGGGTTCCAGGGTGTCCCTCACCACCAGCTGCCACCTCAGTACCAGAAGATTGTGGAGAGATTGAAGGCTGTAGAGCAGGAGATCTCTGGAGGAGCCATGGCTATTGTGGCTGTTGTTCTCAATAACAAGCTCTATATTGCCAATGTGGGTGAGTTGTTTTTTGTCAGCACCTCAGTCTAGGCATTTCTGAGGATGGCTGCGGTTCTAGGAAATGAACAAAAGATTTGAATATGGAGGACAGTTTCCTTGGTCTGTGGCCAAGGAGCAATACGCTTGTTACTTATAGGAGCACTTGAAATCAGCCTGGCTCTTTATCTCTGCAGATGTTGGCTGATGCAATGTTTATGACCAAAGAACAGAGGGGAAATGGGTTGAGAGGCAGTACTGCGGGCTCACTGAGAAGTGGAGAGCTTTCTTGTGAGGTACCAGCTCAGGCCTGGATGAAGAGCTGCCTAGCAGGCCTACTATGCTGCTAGCAAGGCTACTTTTTGGAGATCACGATGAGACAGTACATGAGCCTTTCTCTTCTTTTCTGTCTTTATTCCCCTCTCCTCTTCCTTTTCCATTTGTTTATGTTCTCCCTCTTAACGGCAGAGCTATCTGGTGCCTCATCTCGCTGCTCCCACTGCAGGTACCAATCGGGCACTGTTATGCAAGTCCACGGTGGATGGGCTGCAGGTGACTCAGCTCAATGTGGACCATACGACAGAGAATGAGGATGAACTTTTTCGCTTCTCCCAGCTGGGTGAGTGTTGGGTTTCATGTTCTTATATGAGACCATCGTATGCCTCCATTATTTGTCTGGGGCACTGGGAATGACTCGAGCCACTGGAAACAATAAATAACCACAAAAAGAAGCTTACTGTGGTTTCAAGTGGCAAGCTCAGTGCTGCCTTTTCCCATATATCTAGCCACTGTGAGGCTACAGTGTAAGTTCAGCTCACTGAACCAGCAGAAACCTGTCTTTTTCCTCCCAAGTTTTGAGAGTTAGTTTTGCGTCTTGAGTGCCAAACTGACGTTGATTTGCCTTCCAGCTGTGTGATTGCTGGAGTTGATAGGAAAGCGGGAGTGGACACACGCAGCCAGAGGGTAGAAGTGGGATGGACAGTGCATGACTGCTGCTTTGGAGGCAAACCACAGTTATGCTGGGTTAAGTTCTGTGTGATGCCGCACCCCTGGGATGGTGTGTTTCAATATCCTTTGTACAAGCTGCTGCAAAGAAGGCAGCTACGCTTCACACTGAGCCAGGCCAAGCAGTGGCACTTACTGCTCTCACATCAGTAACTATTGAACTCCAAATGCTGACATTTTGCTTTAGGCAATTTCCCTTTTCCTTTACAGTGTTTGACATGTTTTCTTTCTTGGTCTAGAACTAGCCCAGACCACTTGTGTGATTGCTAGTGTTGAATTCTTCTTTTTGAGATACTTATGTTCTGTACCTTTGTTTAGGTAGATCTAACTTAGCATTCTTCTTTAGGTTCACCTGGTAGATACATTATTATCTGGTGAGGCTGTTGACATGGTAATTTTCTGCTGCTGGGTCTTGTTTTATTCTATTTCTCTTCCCTTTCCTCTTTCACTCGTACTCCTGCAGGAGGGGTATGTGCTATGAAACAGAAGACTGAATACAAGAATCCTGGGAAAGAGACCTTTTGACTGCCTTTCTGCTGCCAAAAATGCAGAATTTAGCTGCAGTCTGTAGCAGAATAGGGATCTGCTCAAAATACTGACCTTAGCTGGCACAGCAGTGGCTCTCCTGCTGGCAGTCCCAGCAGAAGAGAGAGCCTGTGGAGCAAGCCAGCGTGCACGGGCCGTTTTGGGGGCCCGAAGGAGGTTGTTGTAGAGCTAAGTTGAAGCACTGTGGTAAGACGTAGTGGGGACGGCATTTGTCATGATGGTGTCTGTGTCGCACTGCTCCAGGGAGAAGGGAGGGAGAGGTCTTACGCCTTTGTGGCTCTTCACCCAGCACATTGCAGCTTGTTCAGTGATCCAGGAGAGTTGCTGTGATTTAGACGCAACCTCTCTGGCATGCTGTGAGCCTCCCTGTGTTTGTGTCTGTCGATGGCGTGTATCCCCCTGCCAGGAGCTGGCAAATGAGCCAGGCCATGTTGATGAGTCAGTTCTGGTCTGCAGCAGATGGCAGAGTTGTGTCTTACTGCTGGGGTAGGTGTGGAGCCATCTGTGCAGTGAGGCTTGGTTTGACTTGGAGGGAGAGTTTCAGTTGGACCCCTGCCTTCACCTTGTACTGAGGACAGCCATCCCTAGATAAAAATCTCAAAATAACATTTTCTGCCTGTTAGCTCTAGGTATAACTGGGAAAGGGGAATTGCCAGAACAGACCAGGTAAGTGGCTCATCTGCTCTGAGTCCTGCATCCAGATGGTCCCTGTTAGAACCTTCTTCAAGATGGGATTCCTTCCTAGTCCCTTCCAGAGGTATATCCCCTTAAATTTATTTAAATAAATACTTGTTTGGTCATTGTCCTTATCTTAGGAGTAGCCCACATCAGTTTGAGCACTTGAGCAAACCCAGCACCTCTTGTAGGTAGTTCTGTGTTTCTCCCTCTGCAATCCAGTGTATCAGTGAAATTGTCATGTGGAGTTTAGGAGCAGGGATCTGTAATAGGTGGGAGAAAAAGCAGAATCCTTCACATACATTTTCCTCCTTCCTGCCTTCTCCCATCACGCAGTCCAGAGCTGACAGGCGCAGATGTTCCCCTGCCTTTTCCACGAATGCCTGTGTGCCCGGGCCAGCTGCCGCCGGTGGCTTTGGACCAGGATGTGGGCTTTGTCTCAGGGCCAACCATTGCATTCAGAGTGCGCATGTCGGGCTGTGTGTGTCTCTCTCCTTCTCTCTCCTTCCCAGATCGCAACTAATGAAAAGATGTCCCTTGGAACACAGGAAACCACTCTTCCTTTTCTCCCCATTGGGCTCCTAATGATTCTTTGGCATCTCATTTTGTCTTACAGTTCTCTTTAGCTGTGGATATTTCTTTTCTCGTTCCTGACAGTGTAACCAGAGGAAATCCTGCAACTTTCCCAGAGTCAATTAAACTTTCTTGTTTTTCAATCTGGCAGGCTTGGATGCAGGGAAAATAAAACAAGTGGGAACTATTCGTGGGCAGGAAAGCACTCGGCGCATTGGAGATTACAAAGTCAAATATGGCTATACTGATATTGAACTGCTCAGGTCAGCAAAACTCAACTTGGTGGTTTCAAGCCTTCCTTTTCTTTGTGACCCCTCCATTCTCACCTGCTATGTCACTGTTAAATAACACTGTTTCTTTCCAGTGCTGCTAAATCAAAGCCCATCATAGCTGAGCCTGAAATCCATGGAGGGCACTCGCTGGATGGGGTGACCGGCTTCTTGGTGCTCATGTCTGAAGGGCTCTACAAAGCGCTGGAGGCAGCTCACGGGCCTGGGCAGGCCAACCAGGTGAGCCTGCTCACACGGGGAACGTTCCCTTGGCTACTGACGCGCGCCGGCAGTGGCAGCTGCCCTCATACAGACGTTCCTCCTCATCTGTCCTGTGATTGCTGGGCCAGGTTGAATGCCTGTGCCACCCCATTCCAATCTGTAATGATATGGGAGATGCTTTGCCCAGCCAGTTCTTCTGGGCAGCCGTCTGCCCCTTAGGAGTAGCCCATTAAAGGGAATGGGATGATTCAAGGCACAGGGGCACACATCAGCAGGTGAGACTGGCAAGCATCCCAGTTGGACGAGTTGCCATAAAAACTCTTAGATCAGATGGCAGGAAAAGGTTTCTTCCAAAATCTCCTAAACATCCTTCTCTCTCTTTTTTTTTTTTTTTTTTTTTTTTTTTTTTTTTTCTCCTTTTCCCCTTTTTTCCTTCTCTGCTCAGGAAATTGCAGCCATGATAGCCACAGAGTTTGCCAAGCAGACATCGCTGGATGCTGTGGCACAAGCAGTAGTGGACCGGGTTAAGCGGATCCACTGTGACACTTTTGCCAGTGGTGGGGAACGCTCCAAGTTCTGTCCCCGGCACGAAGACATGACGCTGCTTGTGAGGAATTTTGGGTACCCCCTGGGTGAGATGAGCCAGCCCACGCTGACACCGACGCAAGGTTTGTTGGGGAGAGAATGAAACCAAATGGAGGGTGAAAGATAAGGTCTCTTGATCCATCCAGCACTGACCTAATACCAGGAGAGGAGATACTCAGCATAGAAGGAATTTTCTTATTAAAGGCATTATTGGCTTCTGAGACATGGAGTCTGTGAAAATTTGGCAGAATACAGTACAGCATCTAAGAAAGGTTGTTTAATATCAATTCTTGGGTTCTTTGGCCTTTCTTTGCCGCCGCGCACCCCCAGTCACTCACGTCTCGACTACATCTTGTAACTCTTCGTTTCTCCCTTCACAGGAGGTCGTGTCTACCCAGTCTCTGTGCCGTATTCCAGCTCCCAAAGCACAAGCAAGACGAGTGTCACGCTGTCTCTTGTCATGCCTTCCCAAGGCCAGATGGTCAACGGTGCCCACAGCAGCTCGACTCTGGATGAAGCCACCCCCACCCTCACTAAGTAAAAGTCCTGCTCTCTTGCTACCCGCGGTTTTTCCCTGCACCTCACACTGTGTAAAGTGGTTGAAAAGCAGAGAGACATCTGTCAGTTACCTGTCAATCATTCCCTTATCTGGAGCGTGGCCCTCCTGAGTGCAGTATTGACAGCCAGCATAATGTGTTAGCTGGAAAGCAATTGCGTGAGGAGTGGGAATGAGTAAAGTGAGCAGCTCTGAAGCCAGCTCTGGGAACATGCCTTGGGAGCAGCATCTGCTGCTGTTTGCGGAGGGCACTCTGGCAGCGAGCAGCCATTCTCTATGGATCTTCTGTGCCAAGTGTGTTGGGTGCTGTGCATGGAGGGAATGTGGGTGCCCTTCATTTTAATGAGGAAGAGGGGCTATGCAAGTCACCTGTAAGGCCACCGGCGAGGCTGCACTGCACAGGTTGGCGTGCTCAGAGGTGGAGGCCAGGGTAGAAAAAAAGGCTAAAGATTAGAACCAGATCCTATTTGGGTCCAATTTGCAGGATCATACTAGTTAGCGGCTCCGGTTTAGGTTCAGCGTTTGGCACAGGGTGTGTGTACACGCTGCGGAGTGAAGAAACTCTCTGGTTATTGTGTTCTGGTAGCTCCAGAAACAATGAGGCTGAAGCGCTTGAGCTGCTTTGGCTGCCACGCAGGCCACGCAAGAATAACTTCCCTTGCTGCCAGATTCTTCCCGTAAAGCTCGTACTGTATGGGTATGGGGAGGCCAGCAGAGTGTGTGCCTTCTTTTTTTTCTTCCCCCCCCCCGCCCCCCCCTCCCAAAAAAAATGTTTTTCCTGTTTCCTCTTCTCTGTTCCTTAGACGCCTGGTTGTACTTAAGGCCTTCCAGTTAAATGTGAATCAGATATCTCTGGAGTTCATCAATTCCAAGCAGTTCTCAACACTTCTAGTGCTCTGATAGAGCAAGAGGCTGCAACTCTTTACCTGTTTGCTGAGGATAGCTTGACCTGTGGAGATGCTGGCACTTGTCCTTTTCTTGTCCAAAGCATCAGACTGGGAAAAAATAAAAACGCTTGTGTTCCTTCTCTCCATAGCCAAAGCCCAACTGTGACGCTCCAGTCGACCAATACTCACACGCAGAGCAGCAGCTCAAGTTCAGACGGGGGTCTCTTCCGCTCCCGACCCACCCACTCGCTCCAGCCAGATGAAGATGGGCGCGTGGAGCCCTACGTGGATTTTGCAGAGTTTTACCGGCTTTGGAACATGGACCATGGTGAGCAGGGAGTACTGACTGTGTCCTAATGTGGAAATCTGCCTCTTCCAGACACCCTGCACTCGGCTGGGTGAGCAAAGACTGAGGGAAGCACGAGAGCGCTCCACCGAGGGCTGTGTTCTGCCGAGACTTAACTCCTATCCAGGACGTGCTGAACACTGGGCCGGGGAGCGCGTGCGGCCCTCGCCACACGCATGTTGCCTGTGCCACGCACTCAGTCCTGACCAACTGTGTTTCCTCGGAAGCCCTGTGAATAGGGGAAGGGGTCTTGAACGCAACCCTCGCTGCGGCTTTTTGCAAATAAAGATGCAGAGAGGGCTCCCCCTGGATAACGCAAGGGTAGGAGCCTGTACAGAGGCACTGTGTGTGCGCGTGTGTAGGTGTACGTGCGTGTGCCTGCGTGTGTGCGTGCTGTCATAATGTTTTCACAACTTGGTTCATAATGCTGTGATTCCAGTGTTCAACTCCATAGAAGATACCTCTATTTTGCAGAATAAATAACTTATAGCTACACTCATTGGCACCTGTGTGGTTTGCTCTCTTCCTTACAATGTCGTGTGGGGGTGTGACAGCTCTTCCTGGTGAAACCCTCTATTCCTCCAGAACAGGGGGTTGCACCTTGCCGCAGCCCAGCTTCTGTGGTAGAAGTGGCCTGAGCCCTTGCAGGTGACTTAAAAGTGTACAGTCTTTGTCCTGTTGTAGAGGGCAGGTGGAGTTTGTAACGCGGTTTTCCTGTACAGGCTTCTGCGTGGCAGGAAGTTGTGTGTGGGTAGAACCAAAACTCCCGTGGTGCAGCTGCCTTCAAGATGCAGATGTGCACCCTCCTGTCGGTGCAGCGAGGCAGGCGGGGTCCTGATGGTCAGCCGGCTACGTGTTGGGTCAGCTGAGGCCTGGACGAGCTGGCGGAGGCAGCAGCATCACGGCCATCTTCTGCTTCAGTTCAGGCTTCTGACAGCAGGCGGCAAGCGAGCCTCTTCCCTCCCTGCTCCAGCCTTCCCCTTCAGCCTGGCTCCCGGGGGAAGGAGCCTTTCCCCAGCAAACAGGGAGGCCTCGGGGGTGACTGCTGTGCCACGGTGCCTGGTTGTGATAAGGCACCAGGCAAAGCCAAGAGAGGGCTGGAGGAGATTACAGGAGAAAGGGCAAGTGAGGGAACTGGCCCGGGTTCCCTGCCGGATATACTTTTGCTTCCAGGCTGGTCACTTTAGGAAGGAAGAAGGGAAGGGATCAGGATGAAGTAGCAGAGGATGCTACAGTCAAGGCCAGCGTGTAGCCAAGCCCTGGTGCATGCAGGTTCAAGGTGCTCGTGGCGTGCCAACTTAGAGAGGAGCAGAGGGGGATTTATCCCTTTGGATAAATCAAATAGCACCGAGTGCCCCGAGGCAAGAGCAGAGTTCACTGAGAAATACGTGGGCAGGATCAGAGCGGTGAGAAACGCTCGTTTCCTTGGAAGGCACAACAGGGATCCGTTGCACGTCGGTTGGTGGCTCTCCGCCACCACTCCCTCCAGGTCCCGCTGGCACGGCTTTGCCCTGCGGGGTTTCACGTGAATTGTGTGGGGCTCTCAGCTGCCGGGCTGCCTGCAGAACTTTGTGTTTCCCTGTCCTCCTGGAGTTCCCGGGAAGGCTGGGTGTGCTGAACATGCCGGCACAGGCACCTACTGTCAAGACCTTTCTAACCCTGCTGGGGAAAGTGGTGTTCAGTGGCGTGGAGGGAGAGGCCAGTGCGAGGTTTGGTGCCTTGTCCCCCAGGCTGAGCGAGGCAGGGGCTGGCAGTCCCTCACCCGTGTCCTCTGCCCTGCAGGGAGCTGGGAGTTCAGGTGTCTGAGCCCAGCCTGGCCTTGTTGTCCAGGACCACCCCAGAATGTCGTTTGACCTGCAGATCCTACCCTTTCCTCCAGGTTGTTGTGTGGCTATTTAATAGGATGGTGTGATCCTGGTATGGACAAAAATGGAGCTGAAGAGGTTTTATCCTATTCTGTCTTCCCTAATCTGGCAATGGCTTTTGATAGCTGTATAAACAAGTCTTTCTTGCTTATTCCCCCATCCCATTTATCTATGGTATTTGCTAACTTATACCAAGAACAGTTCCAGTGGGAAATATTCCAGCATGTGGATGCTCCAGATAAAAGTTTAAGAGTTGCCAAATGCACTTATATAAAGCAGATCACGCAAAACAAACTTATTCTTTGGCATAATTACCAGTTTATGAAGTACAAAAAAAAAATAAAGTGGGTAGGAGCGGGTGGATCACGCTAAGATGTGTCTGTACAGCCACTGGGAAAAAAGAGGAGGAAAACAGGTTTTCTGTGCGCGCTATGTAAGCCATGGCTTTAGGAGTCCGGGTCAGCAGGCTGAATGTTGTGTACAGGGGAAGGAGGCTTGCGAGTGAATGTCGGTATTTAACGTTGTCCTCGGGGGGTGATGGGAAGACGTAGGCTGTAACAACAGTGGAAAAACCTCCTCTTCCCTGCCCCTTTAAAATGAGGGAGTGGATGGAAGAGGACAGAACCAGAGTGATCTGGAGAAACAAGAGCAGGGGCCCTTTTGCAGCGTAGTGAAATTCAAAACCACTAGAAGCATAAAGTCCTAGGCAGAAAGAGAGAAAAACAGTGCAGCTACACACCACAAGCCTGCTGGAGAGGAGCTGGCAAATTAAGCTCTGGATATGCAGAGTAAGTCTGCCGTAAAGGCAGCTAATCTCATTTTTCAAGAGCTATCCCCCTGCGAGACAAGGGTAGAAATGAGAAGCTCTGTCCCTGGAACAGGAGAGACGGGGACGCTCCGTGTGTCCCCAAGCTGTGGGCGCTGGCTGAGGGTCGTTCGAGGAGCTCGGGCTGTGGCTGGTGAGGCAGGCTGGGAGAAGGTCCTGGTCCCGATGCTCATGGGTGGGCAGCCGAGCTGAAGCGGCGTGCTGAGGATTCGGCAGGGCCGAAGATGATGCAAAGGCTTTAGATACTCTTGGGAAGGACCGAAGCCATATGTGCCTCGCTGCACGCCAGGGGTGTGGAAAAAATCCAGCAAAGACTGGAAAGAGCTTTGCAGCGTCCTTGCTGCCTTTGAGGACCTCCAGAAATTGCTGACCAAAAGCGGAGGCCATGTCAGGGCTGGTTTCAGTGCGGAGCCAGGGCATGCGTTACTCTCGAGTCAAAGCGGTGCCTCTGACCTGAGCCATCCCCAAAAGCCTTCTCTGTTTGCGCTCCTGCTCCTCCCCAAACCACCGTTACCTCTGCAACAGGTGGAGGTGCCGGGGCGGGGGACAGGAGATGCCCCATCGTCCCTCCCATCCCTAATTTTCTGTCCCTCCTTGCTTCTTCTCCCCTGAGAAACCTTTCCAGCAGCCCAGTGGGGAGCACCCAGCGCCGGAGGCTCGGTGGGGCGTTGGTGAGGTGCCCTTGCTGGCAGCTGTCTGCACCTTCTGCCCCACCATACACCTCGTGATCCCAGGACAAGCAGGGGGGCCCCTGCAGCACTGAGAAAGGCCATTTTCCAAAAAATGCTCAGTGGGGTCGTGTCCATCCCAGCCTAGGGTGGAAATAAGCCATCAGAGGGAGACCTGGAAACTCCCAGGCTGCCTTGGAATATGAGGGTCTGCAACCCTTCGATGCCACCTGAAACTGCGGTCCTCACCATCTCTGCTGCTGAAGGATCACCGTGGACTTTTTTATTTTAAGCTCTCCATTAGCTGAGCAGCACGCCCATTTATAACAAAATCTTTAAATAGTGGCAGGATAGCCAGGCAGGGTCACGGCTGGCAGATAGTGCTCAGCTCCGGTACGCGGTCTGCGGGCAAGTAACGCGGGGCTTGGGTTTTTGGCAGCAGCTGAGGCATCAGCTGAAGGTTTGGGCTTTTGGCTCCTCTCCAAAACCATGGGCTGGTTTGTTCCCACTTGCCTCTTACTTCGCACTCGGTTGCTTTTGGCACACCTGGACTTTCCAATAGGGAAGAGGCAGGTGGTGAACAAGTGCCACTTGGTGCTACCAGTGATCCCTGGACCCATGCAAGGGAAACTGCAGCATCCTCGACCAGAGCCTCTGCTCCCTCAGCTGCCATGCTCTGAGGAGGAAGGAATGCATTCAGCTCCCCTGTCCCCCACCTTTTTTTTTTTAACCATGTTAAGGTTTTGAGAGTGTTAGGAGATAGCAGAAGGGTTTGTGGCACCACTGAAACAAATGCCGCAATTGGCCTCCTGTCATTGCGGGGCAGAGATAGCCATAGCTGAAGGGTGAAGTTGCCTAAAATACGTAAGTATTTTTTAATTTGATAGCTAGTAGATCATTGTTTATATGCAATAGCCTGATTTTTCCTTCCCTAGAAATTCTGAGGAAGGGCTTTAGAGCAACCCTGTGACTCACCTTTCTCAGGTTAAGAGCGGCGCTGGCATCCTAAAACGTCAGTGCTGTTAATGTGTGTTGTAAATAAACCACCAGGAGTGGGTTAGGTATTTTAAATCCTATAGCTCTTTCTGTAAGCAAAGGAATGTTATTCGGAGTATTCTGGCTAAAATTCAGCACGAGTACTTATATTCTGCCAACTCCAATCCCCTCCTGGAGTTTCAAATGGATACGATATTTATCTTCACTTCCCGTCTTAACTATTGTGTGTTGTCGCTGTAGGTTGCTAAACAACTGCTGTCTCATCGGTGGCTGTATTTTGCTGGCGAGTAAAGCGAGCCCCATGTGCATATGAACCATAAAGCTATTTGGAGCCCTTGCATAAGAACCCCAAGATACATGTAAGCTGTTAATATTTATTATGTGGAGCTGAGAACATCACTGAAGATGGAGGGATTAGAGTAACTGAGTTCAGGCTGTTGAACAGCCAGACAGAATGGAAGAGAAAACAAATGCCCTGGAGGAATAAGAGCAAAAAGCATGAGGAATTTTCTGCATGCAGGATTAGACTCCAGTGGAGCATGGACAGAAAAAGCCTGGGAATGCTCTGGAGAGCCAGGGTGGATAGGACGGATGCAGCGAGCGTTACGGCTTCTTGCTTGGAGGTGAATCTTCCCCTCTCCACTTCCCCCAGACAAGCAGCAGCTTAACCACGGGCTCGCTGGGCTGCAAGAGCTCTGTGAGAAGGGGCCCAGCTGCAGCAAGAGGCAGGTTGGACGAGGCGCTTCCGAGGCGTTTCCGAGGCGTGTAAGAGAGGACTCGATCTTCTGGGCTGTGCAATGCTTGGGCCTGGCCCTCTCTCTGCTAGGTGTTTCGGGAGCCTCCTAACCTGTTTTCTCTTTTTGCCTCATCCCTCAAGAACAGTGTGACCTAGAAACTCTGCATTTCTTCTGCTGGTTTTGCCTGAGCTGGGCAAAGAGCTTTTTTTTGCCTTACAATAACCAAGCGGTGGCGGGGAGCGACACCAGTCCTTTTCTATGGAGCAAGGTCCTCAGCAAAGCGGCTGCTTTGATGTCGAAAGGACTGGTAGCAAGGAAAGGCAAGGCTTGGAGAGCCAGAGGCTCTGGGAGGGCGGCCAACCCTACACCTCTCCTATTGGGAGCTATGAAAATGCTTCTGCCCAAAGCCCTTCTGGTTACTGTGGCACTAAGGTGGCCAACAGCCACCAAAACATCTCGGGAAGCTGCTGTGGTTTGTTTCCAACAGCAGCTGCAAGCCCAGTCATCCAAAACTGAGGTTCCTAGAGGTAGTCGGGCATTTCCGAACATGCAGTGCAGAGCTCCCAACCAAAGCGAAATCGGGCAAATGCGGCCGCCTCCAACCTCTGATGAGAGTCGGTTGCTTTGGAAAATTCAGGACTCCTTTCAAAGTACGGGGATCAAAGCCGAGCTGTTAGTGGTTTCATGCATCAGCGAGTCGGAAAGTCCCTTGCTCCAGCCAACGGCAACTGGCAGTCGAAGCAAGACAGGTAGCCGCTCTCGTTTGCCTGCCCGCTCCTCCTGCGCTCATCAGGGCCTGAGCTGCTCGACCCCTGTCCTGGCGGCAAAGCTCCTCAGCGAAATGGCCACAAAACTGGTGCATCCATATCATGGTTTTAACCCCAGCCAGCAACCAAGCACCACTCAGCCGCTTGCTCGCACCCTGCCCCCACCTCCCCAGGTGGGATGGGGAAGAGAATCAGAAAAGTGAGAAAACTCGTGGGTTGAGACAAGAACAGTTTAATAATGGAAAAAATAAAGTAAAATGGTAATAATAATAATAATATACAAAGCAAGTGATGCACAATGCAGTCGCTCACCTGCCGACCAATGCCCAGCCCATCCCTGAGCAGCGGTCACTGATCCTCGGCCAACTCCCCCCCAGTTTATATGCTGAGCATGACGTCATATGACATGGAATATCCCTTTGGCCAGTTTGGCTGTGCCCCCTCCCAGCTCCTTGTGCACCTGGCAGAGCATGGGAAGCTGAAAAGTCCTTGACTTTGTGTAAACCCTGCTTAGCAACAACTAAAACATTAGTGTGTTATCACATTATTCTCATGCTAAATCCAAAGCACAGCACTATGCCAGCTACTCGGAAGAAAATTGACTCTATCCCAGCCAAAACCAGGACAATCCATCACCTCTGAGGCAGCTGGGCAGGGTCCCCCTCCCATGGCCAAGGAGAAGGTGATTCCACATCGCCGTCATGCAGACGGGGACTGTACGAGGGAGGGGAGAGCCCCGGTGCCTTGTCTCGACCAAACCTCCACCCCAGACCTGCTGTGCAATCCCCGTGCAAGGGGCATCAGCTGCCTGTGTCAGGAAAGGGTCACCTCTGTGCCTAGTTTTGGGCAAAGTGGAGCAAACTGGCCCGGCCAACCAGTCTAGCCTTGGTTAAAGGTTTGCTGTGGGTGTCTGCTGTGGCGTGGGTGTGAGGGCAGAAATGAAAACATATCTGAATGGGCTCACCGGGTGCTCCTCGTCAGTTCGGCATGGAGGCTGGCCCCACCCAGCCCTCCCACCAGCTGCAGCATTTTTTACCTGCAGCCACGTGCTGTATGAAAAGGGAAGACGCTCTCCCCTCTGTTTGAAGCAAGAAATATGCAGAGAAGCAGCTTCAGAGCTCATCCCTAATACTAACAGCTCTTAAATGTAAATGAGAGTCAGGCACTAAGGTGAAAGAGCTTCTGGATATGAATTCTTCATCCAGGTAGTTCAATAATTCACTGGACCCCCCAGTCCCAACGTATTCTGGAGCCAACTCTGCTTTTCCGTATTGCTCCTGCTGTTAGCTCTTCCAGGACTTCTTAGCTGCTGTGGTGAGAAATATCCAAAATAGCTCCACAAGGGGATCTGGAGCCTTGAAACAACAACAGCAAAAAAAAAAAAAAAGGCTAGATGGGAAATGGAAAAGGTGAGAAGACAAAACCAACACACAGTCAATAAAAGCTTTCAGAGAAGAGATAAGAGCAACGAAACACAGAATGGCTTACTGCTTGCTAAAGGTGTGAGGGGAATGAAAAGAGCTTTTGCAGATGTCTGGAGGGAGAAAGAAATTAGAGAAGTGTATCCATTAGTAAATGAGCGTGTGAGTGTATTATTCATGGCTGCAAATATCTGAGCTGCAAAAGTGCGACATTTTTGTATCTATCTGCCTTTAGTGGCAAATTTAAGAATTTTGAATAGCAAGGAAGTAATTAAGACCTAATAAAGCAGCTTGTGCCTGCTGCTGCAAGTGAGGAACGTGGCAGCATCCCTCCCGAACTCCACAGGGCTGTTCCCCTGGATAAGGTTGCCCAGTGTTTGCAGAACTGCAGCTTGAGTCAGCTTGAAAAAACCCAAACAGATACAGCACCTTGACAGAAATAAGGTACAATATTCAGTGATTTAGCTGAGATGCATATCATTCACCATGGGCCTTCGTTTTTGGTAAGCCACCGAGGTCCTGTAGCCTTTTGGCACCAAGGAATCCTCACTGTCACCTCCTTGAGCCCTGGTGGTGCCCCTTGGAGGTGTGCACGAGGACTCTGCTGCACCTGGAAGCAAGGTGGGCGGCCAAACGTGCCTGCGATTTGTAGCTGCCATTGCCAACCCCACCACAAAGCGGCTGTTAATTGTTATGCTTGGCACCTCCAGACAGCCTGGCTGCATCTGGTCGGCCGCCTGCCAAGCGTGCGAGCAAATGCGTAGTTCTGGGGAGACGCGTTGTCGCGCTAATGGTCTTATGCGGAGCTTTAAGTAGGCTGGGGACCTGCGGCTCTCCAAGCTGGAGAAGCATTTCACTCTCCTCTAATTAGACCAATTTCTCAAACTGGGGTATTGGAGCGGGGCTGCAATTCCCGAAGAAAGGGACGGCTCCGCAGGCTCTTTGCCAAACCTGCTGTGGGCGAGGGAAGAACGTGACTTAGCAGGACCCCCCGGTGCAGGGGAGCTGGGAGGCATGCTGCCGCTCCGAGCCTTTTGCCGCAGCCTCTCCCACACCCCACGTCCAGATATGCGCCGGCTTTGTGGTTCTCAGGGCAGCCAATACCTTGTGACACAAAGCAAGACATGGGACAGGGGAGAGAGGTGAGGTCCAAGTGTTAGCCAGACCCTGCACCCACTGGGAAAGCCAGGTTTGTGCCAGTAGCAGAGAAATTAAGGTAGTTTCCAGGAGAAGAGCAGCAGCCACAGCTAGCGGAGATCCAGGGATGAGAGAAGAATATGTTGTGATTGACTTCATTTGAGAGGTGGCGGATGTTTATTGAACCACAGAGGCGTGGCAGCTTTGATAGGAAATTTCAGCAGAGAATATAAGTATTTCTGATAAAAAAAAAAAAAAAAAAAAAAAAGAAAGAAAATTGGCATGGCTATAAATACAGCCATGCAAAAGCACGCTGCCTGGAGGACCCGAACTGCAATGATAAATGACTGCTGAGTGCTATTTAGGGCACGGAGGCCTAAGGAAGTGCCAGCGAACTGAATATCTAGTCAAGTCTTGGCATCTTCACTAATGAGTTCAAAGGAGGATGGCGAAGGGAGCTGCTCCAGGCTCCCTACTTATCCAGGGCTGGTGAAGTCCCCACACTGGAAAACAGCTCTGAGAGGCACGAGCTGCAGCAGCGTCGCTGCAGAAAGTCCCCCAGGCAGCAATACCAGGGTCGTGATGGCCTCATTAGAAGGCACGTTCACTAAAACGGCATTGAGGGGATCATCTGGGATAGGGATGTGGCCAGGAGGTTGCACAAAAGCAGGCTATGCCACGTGAACTTGGTGGAGACAACCCACCCAAACATTAGGAAAATGCAACGGGCATGGAAACCAAAAGGGTTTGGTGGGACACATGGTGTCGGACAGCCTCCGGTGAGAAAGCCCCCCGGAGCTGGGCTGTCCAAGCAGCCTGGTCCATCAGTCGCTCTGTGCCCCTTTGAGTCCTTCTATTTATTTCTGCTAGCATGATTGAAAAAACAAGTCATGGAAGTGTTTTCAAATCGGAAAAATTCCCTTGCCAAACATGAACAAAATTTTGACTTTTTATCCCCGTCTGGTATGTAAACACATTTCAAAAGGCTGCAGCAGCGGAGGGGAAGGAATCTCTGCTCCAAGCCAGCTCCTGCTAGCCAGGAGCAGTGACCACGCTCCCTGGGCGCTGGCCCTTCTGCGGGAAAGTGCCACTCCTGGTCTGTGGGGAAGAAAGGGAGGAAATGGCTCCGGAGTTTGGTATTTGAACTTGCCTCAGACCACTGACGTAGTTTTATTGCTGGTGGGCTGAACTCTGCAGCATCCTCATCCTCCCGCCTGCCCCTGGGCTGCCCTTCAGTTCTTTTGGAGGAACCAGAGGAAATCAGGTTGAAGAACTGAGCTGGATTAAAAAATAACCCAGGGGAAAAAAAAAAAAAAATTTTAAAAGTGATTTTTTTCAGCCAGATCAGTTCCCCAGCTGGGCTCGGCGAACGGACTCACGTGCAGCCAAGCTGCTTGCGGCGCTCGGGTTTGGAGCCATTCCCACTGCGGGGGTTGTACTGTGGACAGGAGGCGGGAGAGGTTCAAGGGGGGCCTGGGAAACACGAGCAAGATGCAGCAAACTCCGCTCAGCCTTGCCAAACTGGTGCCTTGCAGGGGCCGCTGGCCGGAGGAGGCAGAGCGAGGTACACACCTCTGAGGGGTGGGGAAACCGGAGGGCAGAGAGTGCGGGTGGTGGCAGGGCAGGGATGTGGGCAAAACTGGGTTTTGCTACCCCGAGGGTAGGAAAGGGCTGAAGAGAGGAGGGTAGAGAGGGATAGCGTGGGCACAGAGAGCAGAGGAGGGCCCGAGTGACTGCGCTGCTTGCCCTGCTCCTGGCCACTCGTGGTGGTGGCCCAGGTGCCCAGACTTTCCTGCCACCAAACAGCTCTGAGAGCCAGCGCTTGCCCAGAAGCCAGCAGCTGGGGAGGGCTGTGGTGTGCTAGCGTGGGCTTGGCAGGTCGAGCGCTATAAAATGGATTCAGTCCCCTTCTAACAGCTGAGATCCGGGGAAAGATGGGCAGACGACCCCATCGGCAGTGTCCATGTCTCTGCAGAGCCAAGGACGGGGCTCCCTGGCCTCCTGAACTTCTCAGCTCCTGTGCGCTGGCTGTGCCTGTTCGCAGAGATGTACAGCAACGCCTCGCTCATCCCCAGCTCCCTCACTCTCCTCTCAAATCCCCAAATACCTCTTATTTTATCACTCCAGCAGCAGTGACGTTCCCACGAGGGAGCAAGCGCCATGTTCCCTAACCGAGGCATGTTGGAGAGACGTTTTTGCTCCCGCTTGCTGCAGCTACGCTGAGCGCCCGGGCTGGCTGGACCAGGGGAGATCGGCCCCATGGGGAGCGTGTCCTCCCTGGACGCTGAGTGCCCGGGCTGGCTGGACCAGGAGAGATCGGCCCCATGGGGAGCGTGTCCTCCCTGGGGCACTGACCTGCTGCTCCTGAGTAGGATCAGCAGTGGGGATGGAGTCAATTCTCCGTTATCCACAGCTCAGGGAAGGCAGCTGGGGCTCGCGGGGAGCTGGCAGGAAGATGGAGGAGCGGAAGGCATGCAGCAGACTTTGCACTACGTTTACTAAACATGTCTAAAACATGAGGCCAAACCATTTATTTATGCTCTGGCTGATGTGCAAAGTTTTGACCACAGTGACTGCTGCTAGAGAGAGACCAGACACCCTTAGAAAGGCCGCCAGCGTAAACCCCTCTGCTTGCCACATTCCTCCTACACCGGTGCAAAAGGCCACCGCGGCCTTAGGAGAGCAGCACCGCCGCACGCAACAGCGTGGTGCGAAAGCACGAGGCTGCAAGCACCAGCAAAGGGAAACGGCGCTTGGAGAACTGCCCTCAGCTCTTCCGCAGGAGCCTGAGCCTGTGTCCGTGTCCTGCCCTCCGAAACATCATTGCTTATTCCCAAATACCTGCAAAACTCTGTACCTGGTCACTGCATTAAACAGATACCTGAAGGCAGGAGAGGATGATCTACGTAAGGGGGTATGTGGGTGGAACAAAGTAGCTGTAAAACCACCATCACCACCACCATGGATCTTGCTAATTTAACTAAGCCCCTACATTTATTCACTGATCCATAAGGCCTTGATTAGAGATTGGCTAGGAAGACATTTGTTTTAGATTACATGCAGGGAAAATCTTGTGCCTCTGACAAGGCTCTGCTGTGTATCACTCCCAGGTGTTCAAACACCATGAAGCAGATCCCTTAATATTCTTGGGTTTGGCTTAAAATAAAAAGAAAATAATACCAGCTCCTTTCCAGTTGTGTTCTGCTCTTCCAGCCTCTGAGGTGCCCTGGGTAGCTTCTCCGGGCAGTTCTTTGCAAAACCCCCATGGCCTGAAGTTCACAGAAAAGTGAAAGAGCAGAGCAGGGGGGTGCTGCAGCCTGGGGACGTCGCCTCCTCCCCCTCCTCCCCAGCTCGGTGCTTTCCCCCATCCCACGGACACAAAAGGCAACATCACCAGGCATGAGCTTGTTCTGTCCTTAAGGCATCTGTGGTATTTTGGACACATGCATGCTCCACTCATCCTCCAGTTCCCGTGACCCATCCAAGGGGCTGGGGAGGGGGCTGCAGCCCCGGCCAGCAGTAGCTCCCACAGCTGCTGCTTGGCCCCGGGTGGGCGAGCCCTTCCCCTCGGCACTGGCACATCTGCTCGGCCTTGGCTGCGAGCAATGGGCTTTGCGCGAGCAACCCGGCAGCCCCGGGGGTACCCAAACTAAAACCGCACCACGGGAACGTCCCTCTGCATCCCCACCAGCTGCAAACAGGGAAGCAGGGGCCAGGGAAGACCTTTTTAAATAGAGTCTGCTGATTCTTCTTAAATCAGGAGGAAAGGGTTGATGTCTAAAACCTGCCTCCTTTCACCTGCAAGGATTGTTCAGTACAGGAAAAACAGGTTTAAATAAGGAAAAAGAAAAATAAAAGAGCACTCGAAAGGGAAATATTTCTGCAAATTGAGACTCAAAGAATCCTGGAGGTATTTGATCCTTGAACGGCTGAATGAGATGCCATTCTGCAAGGCGAAGCATTCGGACTCATTTATTTATTTAAATTGGCATCGAGAGGCTGCTCAAATTTGCCGCCTGCAGCTATCCATCAGCAGACAAGGGCACCGCGGGCGTGGGGGGACGCAGAGCCTGCCCCACTCAGTGCTTTCTTCGGGAGGGTTTTCTTCCACGCAGCGGGCACAGCAGCGAGAGCAGGGGACCGCCTACTCCCCAGCACCCTAGGAATGCATCCCCCTCTACTCCAGTGATTTCCCAAGCCAGTTACCATCACGTGGGCGGCGCTGTGGTGACCCGTGGGGATGGGACCGTCCTTCACTCCCCGTGACATTTCCGATATCACGTCAGATGGTGTTAAAACAGCCCAGCAGCAAGGAGAGTAATAATTCACGGAGCGGTTTGGCCCTCGGCCGACGGTGTGTACACACACCAGGGAAACCCAGTGCCAGGGCGCCCATGAGATGGGGCTGCCCATGGTGAGTTGCCCCAAAAGAATTTGGGAGGGGGAGTTAGCAAAAGGCAGGAGTGGCCTGTCAAACCAGTCCCACCTAAAGGTCTTATAGTGCCGGTAACACCTGTACGTGCCCGGACGAGTTGTCGGCAGGCTCCGGGATGGGATTGTAGACCCCATGCAGTGAAGTGGGCTGGCGCTGGTGGCTCAAACACACTGCTGTAAAAACGGGGTGCACAACACTTGGATAACTGCTCCTTCTGCTCCGTGGAAAGCAGGGATGGAGCAGTTTCAGCCCTGGCATGGGACAACATCCAAGGGAAGGAGCCAATAGCTCTACCGAGCACCCTGGTCTCCTTGGGGCAAGACCCCTTGCCAGGCAGAAGGGCTCTTAACACCAACCTGCAGATTGAAAAAGTCCTAATTTGGAGGTACCCACCAGCCCCTCTCCTGCTCCGTGACCCAAACACAGCAACCGCTGCAGCTGGTGGGGACAAACGGCTGTCAGGGCAGGAAGCATCAGGAAATGGGAATTAATTGCATGAGGTTTGATGGGTCCGCATAGGACCAGACCACCCCGTTTTTGGCCGCCAGCCTTTTCCTGGCCTCTTGCAGCTCAGGATGTATAAAACAGCCTGTGGGTTACTGCAGCCTGTCAGGACCGGCCCACAAATCAGGCAGCTAGGGAAGCAAGGAGAATTTTGTTTCCCGTCCTCAGCAGGCCCTGAGCTCAGCTGCCTTCAGAGGAGAGGTTCGGTGGTTCAAGGTGGAAATAAAGGTGAGCTAAACCCAATCCAGGCTTTGTTTAACCATGTTACGCTCCTCTCTCTAGGGCTCTGCTGACATTGTACATTTTTTTTCCGAACTAGCGCCAGACATTTTCTGTGGACACATTCCCAATGGCTTTCCAGACAAAGAGCTGTGATAAAAACCTAACCTGTTATGTTGTAGGGCACTTCCTCTTTGCCCTTGCATAAGCAGGGAAAGGTATTTATTTGGGATATTTACAGCTGCAAAGGAACAGCACCCGAGTAGAACACCTCACCAAACAAAAAGGAAAACCCCACAATTAAAATGCAGCTAAAGAAAACATGTGAAACCCGAGATATGGAACAAATCCCAGCTTGAATCATCTGGTTCCAAGACCTGCGTGGAGCCCATTGAGCTTGAGCTAATATCTATTCACAACATGCAAGAAGCAAAGACAAATAGGAATGGCCCGGAGCTAAAGTTACATGGTGCTGCACCCGGAGACGAAACCAGCCCCCTCTTCTGCTCCAACACCCAGTCAGGGCACTGGTCCTGCTCCCTGTGTATGTGCCTCCACGGTGCTGTCACTGTGCTGTCCTTGAACCTCAAAGCCCTTCTTCAGGGAGGGTGGGAGCACCACCAATGGCAGCACGCAATCTGGGGAGACTTTTGGCGACCAGACCTTGGGCTTGGAGCCCTGCGGCAGTGCCGGTGCACGTTGTGCCCAGAGGGTTGGTGGTTGCACGGAGCACCTTCTGCTGTCCCCACCCCCAGATCCCGGCCAGGTATCCCTCCTGCAAGGAACTAGCTGGAGGGGTAACATGCAGCACCCACTTAGGTGTTGCTCTCATGGTGGCCCCAAGCACTCTGTTTAATTCCCGTGACGCATCTGGGAGGGCGAGATGGAGCAAGCCTGTGTGGACCCTGGCTGCAGGGCTTCACAGTTCCTAATGACATGGGATGCTTTCCATGCACCCTTCCCTCTCTGCTGCAGTGCAAAACGAAAGCAGGTTGTGCTCATCCTCTTTTTGCTTCCTCCCGTACACCCATGTGGCACTTTGGGGCACACATACTACCAAGGCCTCCTTTGCAACCCTTAACTGACCCACAGGACTTGATCTGTCGGCAGCTGCACCCCAACAAAAAGAACCCTCTTCATCCTTTTCCCCCCAGCCAGGACAGCGCTGCTCCTGGCCGCCCTCCCCATGCGAAGACCTGCCTGCCCCAGCGCAGGCAACGCCAGTTGGGCGAGCAAAGGCTGGCTGATGAAACGGTCACAGTTCACCTGAGTCACTTGAGAAAAAAAAGGGTTACGGAGAGGTTAAGCCAGTAATTTTGAAAGTGTCCGGGAGGAGGCCAAGCCTGCTGGCGGGGAGGCTGGTGGTGACAGCTAGTTGGGCTCGGTTGCCTTTTAACCTCTCTCGGCTGCAGGCAGCTCAGATGCGATCAGACCTTTAGGAGCCACTTCCTTTCCAGGTCTCGTTTTGCTTTCAGGGTGTTAGTTCCTAATTTTGCACTTTTGGGCTGCCAGGAATCCATCCTGGCTTGGAAGATGAGCAAATCTCCAACGAGGGCTCCGTGCCTGCTCATGACATCCCAATGAGCTGGAGGGGGTTGTGAAGCCCCCCGTGCAGGCGCGGACGGTGGGTCCTGCAAGAGCGTGCCATGCCAGGCAGAGTGAGCAGCTCGCTGCAGCGTAAGCACATTAGCCCTGCAATAAACTGTCACCCCAAGCAGGGTTTAATAGTTTACTTAGATTAATGAGCCTGGGAGAGCCGATCCAGTTCACGCCCCAGCCCTGTGGTTCAGTCACTGCAGCCAGGGTGAGCACCACAGTTAAATCCATGCAGCCAAATTTCACCACATAAAAGGCTGCGGGGTCAGGGCGGTGCTGCTGACGGGGATCCTGCTGGCCTTCCCGCCTGTGCCTGTCACCCCTCCGGAGACAGTCTGAATGGTTATCTCTGGGATGCTTTGATAAGCCTCTGTATCTCACAGGTACTTCAGAAAAGAGCAATAAAATGAGAGGCTGACAGGACAGGCACACTAGGGGAGAGCAAATGACGCATGTGTTGTAGTTGCTGCTTGCCACACATAGACAACAGCCCCCTCCTCGGGGTCGCCTTTGAAGGGACAAGCAGCTGTTGTCACTCCAAGATGCCCCTCTGCTCCACGTCCCCATTTTCTCCTGGGGTGGAGGAGCCACATGGATATGACCTAGGTGCAAGCAGGGGCAAAGCAAGCAGCTCACCAGCATGGTGTGGGACAGGCTGGAGGTCTCCCCTGTCATCCTGACTGCTTCCCCAGCCCAGCCATGGGGCACCGGGCTGCCCCGGATGCTCACTCCTTGCAAGGGATGTTTCAGGTGCTGTAAATTCTTGCTGGTGCCTGCCTCCAGCTCCCCTCTGCCAGCAGTGAGGGAGCCATAGCTATGATACAACCCCTTCCAACATCGATAACTGCTCTCTGCAATGTTATCAAAGGCCTTATCAATGCATGCAGCTGGTGCTGGTTGCAATGAAATTGGTTTCAAGCCTGTTTTCTTTACAATTCCCTAGCTGGACATGCTTGTATCGGTCACAGGGGCCGCGGAAATTGATCCAGCCCCAGTCAAAGTGCAATCTCAGCAGCATTTTAACTCATTTGGCTGCAAATCCCATGGTGCCTTTGCCCAAGCTGGAGGCTGGACAAGGGAAGGCAGGGTGGCAGCGCCTGCTGCGCTCCCAGGGGAGGTTGGTGACAATGTGAATCAGCCTCTCCTTGCACAGGGTTGTGCTCACGGGGGGCTACAGTGCTCCTGGCCTTACCCTCATCCCCTCCCCAAATCTTCTCGCCATGTTGCTACATGGCTGGGGTGGATTAAAGTCCAGCCTGTGGCTTTTCAATAGATGTAATCCTGATGAGACAAGAAAAGATGCTGAAAAAGATGCCAAATCGAGGGAGCCTCAGATCAGCAGCAAGGGCTAAAAGGGGACGACAAATGAAAGCAGAAGGGATAGCTGGACTGGTGCCTCACCTGAGACTGCCGAGGCAAAGATGTGGTTTCAGGGAGGCTGTGGTGGTAACCATGCCATAGGGGATACTTCAGAGCAAGCTCCAGAAAATGCCATCCCAGGAGCAGTTCTGCAAGTGGATGGAGACGGCTGTGGTTTAATGCGGCTCCTCCACCCTTGACTCTTGGGAGTAAAAGTCACAGTTCAGAGGCGTTGGGGCCATCCCCATGCAATAGGCAGCCAGAGAAAACCCACCGGCTGAGGTGAGCCCACCTGGTCCTGGCCAACAGCCCTAATTCCCACAGAAAATGCCCAGGATCCCTTCCTGGGTGCCCCAAGGCAAACCCCTCCTGCGCTCTGTGCTGCTTGGCAAGCGCTTTAAGCCCCTACAGCACGAGTTAAAGTGCTGCTTCGCTGTAGTCACAGCAGGCTTCCCGTGGTTACTCCCGCTGCGTGCCATCCATCCCTTCGCCGCTTTCTCACCGCTCGCTGCCCCAGCGACTCTCCGCATCCCTCTGACTGCCGGCGGAGAGCACACCACTTGCCGAGTGGCTTTGCGGCTGAACTGCTGAGCTGCAAGTGCCCGCGAGAGTTTTGCTATGACTCCAGGCTTCATGTAACGGGGAGGATGTGGGCTCCAGGATTTGGCCACATCCAGACCGATGGCAGCTCCCCATGTTTCCCCAGGTTTCCTTCTTCAGCCCCAGAAGCTGCCGACTGCGTTAAACGCTGAGATCAGCCCCCGGCCCCGGGTCAGGGCCCCAGGGCTCAGACCCACATGGCATTGCAGTGCTGCGGCACCAGGGCCTTTCCTTCTCTGTGGGTGCTGGGCATGGCCAGCATCAGCAGCACCAGAAGCTGGTGGAGGTGAAGATTCATCTGGAGTGAATGGAAACAGCAAAATAAAACACCTCCAGGCTGCGGCCATCAGACAAAACACAGCAGTGTGCCATTTTCCTTCCCTCCCATGCTGGTAAAGTGACTCCAACCCACATCTCAGTACTCCCCAGTGCACAGCAGCTGCTGTGCTGGACAGGCCTTTGGAAGAAGAAGGTGTTTCTCAACATATCCTTGTTTTGGCTGTGGTTATTGCCTGGGACACTGCTGGGAGGGAATGATGTGCCTGGAGACACTGCCCCTGGTGAGTAACGTGAGATGGAGGTGCTGAAACTCAGGTCTGGCAGAGGCCCTGGGGTGAGGATTGAGGCCGGCAAGGCTGGGGACAGCATGCGCTGGTCTTGTCTTCCCCTTCCCCTGTGGGACCAGGGCTTCCTTCTCTGATGTGCAAGCACAGCTCCATTGTAGAAGATTTGGAAACTATACCCAAGTGACAAACAAGAAAACCCACTTCGCTGCATCGTGCTGCTCCTGCTTTCCCCATGGTACTTCTGAACCCTTCCTCGGGAGCTCCCAGCAGGCCAGGACCGCAGCAAGGTGAGATGCGAGAGGCAGATGAGATGGGGAGGCAGCAGGCTCAGAGAATGGGGGAGGTGAGTTGGTTTGACCCGAGCCTAGTTAAGTGGGGAGAAATACAGTGTAGGTGTCTGCAGCACCGCAAACCGGGGTCCA
Source organism: Egretta garzetta (assembly GCF_000687185.1). Classification (NCBI taxonomy): domain Eukaryota; kingdom Metazoa; phylum Chordata; class Aves; order Pelecaniformes; family Ardeidae; genus Egretta; species Egretta garzetta. The sequence goes on from NW_009258549.1 coordinate 3,209,269, forward strand.
GAGAGGGGTGACAGGTGATGCTGAGGGCTGCTGTGTGTGAGGAGGAGAGGGAAACGTGGTTCACTTTTCTCCAGGGTTTTTTTCCCCCTCATGTTGTGATAATTATGTTTGCAAGATCAAGTTAACACTCTTAAGTGTGAAGAGCAAAACTCAGCCCTGGGAAGGAAGGAGCAAACTGCCTCCTTCCAGGAGGACACCTGTGTCTCCTTGTCTGCAGCAACAGCTCTGTGCATCCCCAAATCTGTGCATTCAGCACCTTCCCAGAGCCCTTCCACCCCCTGTCATCACATCACTCATAGAGATGTGTTCCTTTTGACTTCTCCTTTATCTTTGTTTTGGCCAGTTCTGCACATTGCAGAAAAAAAAAAAAAAAAAAAAAAAATCCTTGGTTCCCATTGAAAAGTTTATTTGGTTTCCAAGACCTAATGGTGATGCCTTGTTGGCTTGTGCATCCATCACTGGGAGAGCTGGCAGGTGCTGACCCCCTGCAATCTGGAGGGTGCAGACTAACCTGAGCTCAAGAAGTGACAAGAGCTAGAGAAACGAAGGCAGGCAGTGTTCTCCTTTTCTGTTCGCTATTGCTCCGGAGGGGAAGACACCAGAAAGCCCCCAGCCAGGCAGCTTTTCTTCTGCGAGAAGGGGTTTGCCAGCACACTCAGAATGGGTGATGCAGGATAAGAGCATCCAGTGGCACCAGGACTCTCTGTGCCCTCCACTGCTTATATGCGACTGCTGTTGGAGACTGCTTCTGCCTTGCTGCAGAAATGCCTCCGAAGCCACTTCGGCATGTGTTTTTTCTTGACTGCGGGGTGGGTTTTTTTATGAGCTTTATGTAGAAACATAGTCTGTTGCTGCCAGGCCAAACTTTTGCTCAACTATTCCTTCACCCTTCTTCTGACAAGCCACCCTCTGTTGCTGCCAGGCCAAACTATTCCTTCACCCTTCTTCTGACAAGCCACCGCTGACGTGGTGTTATTTATATTTCAGTTGTTCTAGAGGAAGCGATGGAACCTCTGATCCATCAAGTGGTCTAAAGTCATAGCAAAATACAGTCCCACACAAAAGAGTTTGCAGGCTGGAGAGGCACGGCCTGAGCAGGTACAAGTAGCGTGACCCGGGCCGGGCAGGATGTTGGTGGCAGCAGAGACCCTCACCTTCGTGTTCACCACCTAGGGCAACCGTACCATGGCTGCCGCCCTCCTTTGCCCTCCCAGCTGCGGAAAGATCGGATTTTTCATGCTGCCCAGAATCGCTCTGTAGTAGGAGATGAGGATGAAACTTGATCACTTTGCCTTTAAGATTGCAAACTGAAAAAAAGCCAAATGCATTTCAGCAAATAATCCAAGGAGCAGCACTGCCAAAAACCCCTAAGTGAGAGCAAACAATCCTTATCTGGCAAAGTTTTACATTACTTAACACCAGTGCAAGTTTAAAGGCATTTGTTTGTTTCTGTTACACACAAGGCATCTTTTCTGGGTGGATCCTGTTATTAGGGTTAGTCCCGAGTATTTGCACCAGCACTTGTTCATCTTCCCACTTGCTCGACTACAGCCTGATTGCTGGAAGTGGTGATTGCCAGTGACTGTAATTTTTTGCAGATCTGAGGCCTCGGAGCACTCAAGGAGGAGATAAATATCAGTGTCTTAGGCTGTTTGCTGTGTGACCAAGGATAGAAATGTCACTTTGCTGTTTTCCTCCCTGCCACCAACTGCAAAACGAACAAGGGGAATCAGATTTCAAGACTGGTTGGCTCAAAGGAGGACTTTGTTTGCAGAGTCTAGCTCGAAAGGGTGTTAAGAGGACCGTAATCCCAAAGGGGGGGCGGGGGGAAGAGGTGACCTTTTAGTGATCTTCTGGGGAAAGGGCGACAGTGAAAGTTCGGCTCTGCGACCACTAACTCGGCACTGTAACTCGGTGTGAAGGAGTTAACCAAATGTCAAATGACTTGCACAGAGGGAGCCTGGCAATCACTTACCGGCAATAGCCACATGGTGAAAAAAAAGATTGCATAATAGTGACCCCGCCGGAAGTGTTTATAATTCCTCTTAGGAAAGGGACTGGCAGAGTTACCTCCTTCTGTAGCAGCAAACCCTTAGGCACAGCCCCTTGGAACTGGGTTCACGCAGAAGTGATGGAGAAGTGCCTTTCCACCCCCTGCCTTTGGCTGGCAGGTCGGAGCTACCCTGCTCCGCTGGGGTCAGTAAACCCCAGGCACATGCCTGACACCCTGCCCAGAGGCTCTTGCCCATGCCACCCATATTTGGCGCTACCCAGGAGGAAGAAAATAAGACCACGTCACAGATACCAGCCACTAAAACCTAAAAAACCACACAGGACAATGTTTTGCTTCAAAGCCTTGCACCTGGCAGCGCAGTAGCCTGGGGTGAGGAGGTGCAAATCGGCACAGGGCTGAGCACATCGCCACAGAGTCCACCTTGGCGTCAGTCGCAAACAGAGAAGTGTCTTGCTTAGCAAACAAGCTGAGCCCAGGGCTCGGTTGTGGCTGGGTGGCATTTTATCTTGCTTCTTCCACCAGAATCCGTTTGCTTGCAGAGGTTTGGCTTTTTAGACCATTTAAGGTTAACTCATTGCAATATGTTAATCGGCTGCTTTCCCGGCGGAATAGCCAGCAGGGGTTAGGGAGCGCGGAGAGCAGAGGTTGCTCTGCTGGGCGGCAGCGGGATGAATGCTCTTTGTCTTTGCCACACTCGTGCCTGGGGTCGCCGCACGCCCGGGACATCCCTGCAGGGTGCTCAGCTCCTCCATGGCCACGTCAGCCCCGCACGGCAGGCCCTGAGCTCAGTCCCTCTCTCTTGCCCCAGAGGGGGGCAGGAAGCATCACACACCATGCCAGGGGCAGTGTCTGGCCGCCCCGCAGCCCGCAGGCACACAGGGGCACGCTCTGCTTTCTCCCTCTCTTCCCTCCCCAGTTTCTGTCATCACGGAGCTCACCTGAGTTGCTTTAGGGTAAGAGCCCTTCCTTGCTGCCGGGTTCGGTTGAAATTGGCCGGTGGATTCAAACCATACCGTGGGTGGCTGATAGACAGGCAGATAGACAACATGATTGTGAGAGCTCCGTTTCTGTAAGAAATTGGGCTAAAAATGACTCCTTATCCCAAGGGAGCTTGTCCAGCATATCTCAGACTGAAGTATGAAAAGCAGAAAGAAAACACTACAGAGACAGCAATGGTTAGGGTGCTAATTCGAGGCCCACAGTCAAATTTCTCCCCTACCACAGTCTCTCTGTTTGGCTTCCAGCAAATCACGTAATTTTTCTAATTGTCTGTTCCTTTTTCGTAAAACAGAGCCAAAGGTTTGGGGTTTTCATCTTTTGGAGAGGATATGATGGCTAAGTAAATTAGAAATCATGAGGTGCTTGGGTACTACATCTAAGCCTACAGCCTCAGTCTGGTGCCACTGAAGCACAGAATACTATTAAAAAAAAAATTTAAAAAAAGAAAGAGTTCTGCTGTCTGGGCCCACAAACCCAGAATCACACGGGTCTGGAAACAAGGTCCCACTCGGGAGGAGGTACAGATACGGCTGCGGTGGGGTGAAGGAGGTACTAGCATGCTATTGCATCTGGTAAAGTACCAGCACGCGCTGAAACAGCAGCCCTCTGCATCATTCTGCTCTGGGCTTAGCCAGGGGAAGAAGAGCAAAATCCTGTCTTTCCTCACACGAAGATTGAAAGGCGAAGATAAAATCCACACCCCCCCCCTTCCAAATCTTTGCAGAGTATAATACAGGGGCAAACACCTCCAGGGAGGCTGTGGGAGCCTGTCTCTCTAGTTAGGACTACTTGGCGTGGCAAACGCTGTTTGGCACAGGACAGGGGGGAGCTGTGGTATCGCAGCTGCCTCTCCATGCACAGGGATGTTATTCTGCCTCTAGATTTGTGGTCTGATGTTCCTGAACGTTTGCAATCTCTGGGTAAGCCTGTAAGCCTTTAGTTTTATCACATTAACATGGAAAAGTGTTGGCTGTCTTCAAACCGCTCCGGGGATAATATTTGAAGCAAAGGAATAATGTTTTGTGAGAGGAGGAGGTCCAAAATAGCCATGTTTTCTCCCATTAGTGCCAACCATCCCTTCTGTGATGGGTGTTCGCTGGCTGGGGGAAATGAATCGGCGATTGCTGCCCATCCCTAATAGGATTTATACTCCCAGAGCTGAAATCACCCACACAAGCAAGGCTAATGCCGTTACTTGCCAGCCCTCTCAAATAAAAAAAAAAAAAAGCAGCCGTGGACTCGATGCAAACTGAATCATGGCTGCCAAATTCCCCCTGGGGGTGCAGGAGCTGAGGGCTCCCTTCAAGCCCAGTTTTCTGCTTAAGGAGCCATGGCTGTCCTGGAGAGCATCGTCCTGTGGGTGAGCAACTTCATCCCAGACCCACAGAGATGGGAATGTTGTCTCGCCAGCATGTTCCCACTGATATGCTGTTGCTGTCATTGAGATGGAGCCTTTTGGTGTCCTCGAGGACTTGCGCTGGTGCTGTGTTGTGTTCTGCCACAAAAATGACCTCCCTCGTATGGTGATGACTTCACTTGCGGTATTGTTGTCTTCCTCCTCCATCCTCATTCCTTTCCCTCAGTACTTCTGCAATACTCCCGAGGCGCTTCTGAATCCAGCTGATCTCTGGCTGTCTTTAGCCATCCTTCTAGCTGAGTTTGCAGTGGGGAAAATTCCCCTTCACTCATGCTGTCGCTTTGCCTGAGCTCTGACACAGTCTCCATCTTGGCCTTAAAACTCAAAATTAGGACGGCCCTTTCCCAAGGAAGCCCTCTCTGGTGCCAGCTAGGTAAGATGAGGAGAACAGGCAGAAGATCAGTCTGTAGGGCAGACTTTTGTGCATCCCCATTGGGTTGCCGCAAGCACTGCTCAGGAGGGCGGGAGGCAGCAGTTCAACAGAGCCGCCTCTCCCCTTCTCCCCAGCAAGCCAGCCATCTGATAAATGGCAGGTTGGAGGGGCGTTTGCACCAGTGCTTTGTTTTTAACGTGCTGTTTTTCCGAATTCCCATCAAGTCACGAGGAAGGGTGTACTCTGGTTCTGCTTCCTTTTGACCTCTCATTAGCTCTTGGCTGCAAGGGGTAAGGTCCAATGCTTTCATCTCAGCCTGTTTGTAGCGCTGCTGTTCAGCCAGGGGTGGTGTGGTGTGTGTTTTGATTTGGTTTGGCTTTCTTTTCCTTTCCAAAGATGGGCCTGATGAAGACGAAGGCAGGGAAAAGTTGAATTAAGAAAAGGCAGCTTTTGCAGTTGGGGCGCAGGATCGAGAGTCAGCAGACGCAGGTTCTATTTCTGGCACCGCAGCAAAACTTCCTGTATGTCGCTGGGCAAGGCAGCTCGCACATCTCCACCTCGCCTTGCCTCCCTCCCGCCAAACAC
>NW_009258549.1:3215791-3216627 GCF_000687185.1 Egretta garzetta
CTGCTCGGCTTGCGAGGAGAGCACGGGCTGGGGATGCGTGCCAAGCCTGCAGCAAGCGAGAAGGAGTAACAGGAGCGTGTGTGCGTGGGAGGGAGAATGTACATACAAATAGATGTGTATCATCATCATCAAATGTCCCCTCTCCCCCCTGCTCCATCTCCATGTCAGGTTGCTACAATCCCCCCATTGGAGGCGGGCTGCAAAGAGACCCAAGTTCTCCCCACTCGTGCGTGGCTGTCGGGTTGTTTGTGGGCTGGAAATAGCTGTGTGTCCTGCTGGAGTGGCATGGGCTGGCTAGCCTGTCCTGGTGAGAGTTTTTCTCCCTGGGTGAGAATGACAAGGGTGATGGGGAACGCAGCATCTGCTGCAGCTCTAGACTTGCTCAGGCAGCTCAGCAAGGGAGGGAGCACAGAGCGGGATGGAGAGAGGCTCCTCTCGGTGCCTCAGCCTGCAGTTTTCCTCCGGGGATTTCCGCAGGCTGCGTTTCAGTGAGCTGAGCCTGGGTTGCTCGGGAGCCCTGCCTGTTTGCCAGAGCCAAAGCTGGGGTCTTGCACCTCTCCCTTCCGCCCTAGGGCAGATCTTGGGTCAGGAGAGAGCCTACCCTTACTCCAGCACACAGGGTTGGTGCTGAGCACCTCCCCTCCCAGAGAATGGCCCTCCAGTTAACTCCAAATCCCTCCCCTTGAGTGGGAAGTTCAAGCCCATGAAAACACTCGGTGGCACCACTGCTAACAAGTATGACTTGAGTCACCAGCAGCCCTGTGCAAGCTGAATTTCAAATTTCCGCCTACTCCTGCCCCTGTCACCCCCACCCCAGCAGGCTGTGAGTCAGCAGG
>NW_009258549.1:3216696-3224026 GCF_000687185.1 Egretta garzetta
CAGGAACTCTTCAGGCCCCCTCCCCAAAAGGTGGCTCTCATGCTTTGTAGATCCCACCTGCAGAAGTGGTGTTGGAGTCCAGCTGGAGCCTGTGACTTAGAAGTCACTCCCAAGTCCCTGTTGCTGAAGACTGGTTGCTGCCAGCTCCTCTGGGAAGAGCTGAAATCAAGCAGGACCTGCCATTGCTTGACCCTCAGACAGCAGAGAGCCATCTCTGAGGGGAGGGAAAACCAGTGGGCTCTCCATGCCCCTAGCACACCTCCAGTTTCCAAAGCTTCCCCTAAACACAGCCATAGTACCTGTGCTGTTTTTTTCAGCCTCAGTAATAGTGCTGGGAACACATCATCCAAGCTGGGGTGGGAGAAGAGCAGTCCCGTGAGCTATTCCCGGGGAGCCTCCAGCCTCCCTGTAGCAATATAAAGCAAGCAGTGAATGAAAGCCATTGCAAACTGCAGAGCAGGAGTGAAGCTATGACTCTGCCGCTGCATGTCATAAAAGTCCCTGGAAGATTTATAGCCCCTTTACACCCTCAGGTGATTTTGCAGTAGTGGTAAGAAATCCACTGCAAGGTATAACATTCCCTCCCTGCGAGGACGCTCGGTTATTCCTGCATAGCTTGTTTATTAATGCCCTGGATATGGCAATTATACCCTTAGGAGAGGGGAGGGATTCTGGCTAGCTGCAGGTGAGTTTTCTCAACCCGCTTCTAATGCGGTGGCCCAGCTGCTGCCTTTTGTTCTGGCACACCTTTGGTCTGAGGTGCTGCTGATGCTCGTCTCCATCGGAGGTGCCCAAAGCATTGGGGTCCATTTCCAAACTGGCTTCAGGGGCTGAGCTGCTGTCTGCCTCCCTGCAAATGCTGTTTAAGGCTGGAGAAGAAAGAGCTGCCTGCGTGGCACGCAGGAGGTGCCTTAGCAAGGAGGTCAAGAAGAGGAGGTGGAAAATAGTGCGTGTATTTGCACGGATGTTAGCTTCAGGGGATGCTCACAACTGTAAACATTTATCTAGAGTACTTCTGCCTAACGTGAGACAGGGACGGCTGGTCTGGAGGGTTGCTGGGGCTGCTCTGTGGTTGCAGAGCCTGCTTAACCTCGGCCAGGCACACAGCAGCAAGCACAGATACACTCGGTGTGTTTGCCTCAGGAACGTACCTGTGAAGTTTGTATGCTCATGCATTTCCCATACACTTTGTGTTTACCTTTCTCCTCCTCCCACACGCAACTGGCTAAGTACGGTGTGACTTTGTGGCCTGCCAGATTGGTGTAACGTGCTTATTGTGTGGCTTTAAGGGATGCTTGTGTGACAAATGTGGGTGGGTGTTTGCTGGGTGCATGTAGCAATGCACGCAGGTCCTGCCGGGTGTGCCTACCATGGAATGCATGGGCTTTTGTAGTGTTTATGCCTGCAGTAAGTCTGGTGTTCATAAGCAGTCGGGGTACAGGAGTTGTTCAGGACAGTGCGTGTAGACGTTACTGTGCATGTTTGGTATGTGAAGGGCACCTTAGGACAGACAAGTTTCTCTGCCTGTCCCTCCCTTGCTTTGACCTGCAAGTGAGCAGAGATAAACTCTATCTCGTGGCAGGGTTTGTAGCTCAGTTTTCAGCTTGCTGTGTCTGACCTTCCTCCTATCTGGAGAACAGCACCTGCTATTGCAAATTGGCATCCTCTCCCCCCCACCCCTGCATTGGATCATGAAGGCAGAGGAAGGAAGTGGGGGAATTTGGTGATGGATAGGTAGGCAAGCTGGGCCAGCATTCATTCCTAAAGGCTGCTGAGGTTTTAGGTGGGGTTAGTTGCTCTAAAATGAGCCCTTTGTACATTGTTGGAATCTGTGACCCAATCAGTGGGATGTAGCCGGAGGAGGTGGTGCTAACGAAGGCTGGTACAGCTGACAATAACTCCAGCAGAGGATGGCGGAGGGGGTACTGACTGGCACAAGAGGTGCCTTCACATCCTTAGGTCAGTGTAAGGTGTCTCAAAGGGCTGGTTCCCGTTATCAGCCCTGGCTGTAGAAGCAGAAGATTGTGGCTAGTTGTCCCCACCTGCTTTTCCCTACTGTCACCCATCAGTTCTGCAGCAGAAGATCAGGCTGCGTTGCATCTGTCCTGATGACAGAATGGCATCTTGTGGTACTACAACGAAGCATTACAGTGGGCTCTGAAATTTGGAGAAGGTAGGCATGTGGGGCAGTGCAATGCAAGGGGGCATGGGAGTATGTATGAGGAATGCCTGCTGCTCCCCACCCTGGATGTTCATGGAAAGGTGGTGACACATCTGCAGTGCACACGTGGACTGTACTGTCAGGTCAGCGCTGCAGGCTGGCCTTGAGGAGCCTTGGCAGAGCTGCATGGAGGGGGCAAGCCTGGGATCGTGGGTGGCTTCATGTCAGGTTTGGGGTGCTTTAATAGAATTAGGCCAGTGTGTTGCTAGGGCTGGGCTGTGCGGTCTGGGTTGTGCAGCAGTAGCAATGCTGTGTGGGGTGCCAGGACCAGGTGCTTGTCCCAGGGATTAGGGCAGAGTTGCAATCACAGAGCTGCTGGGTTCTACCTTCTCCTGGAGGAGGCGTGAAGAGATGCCGTGTGCTGCCATGAGCAGCAGTGTAGGGTGCACAAGAGCACCCCGTGCCTCTGCCCCTGTGAAATGGACTCTGGTTGCAGCTCTTGGGAAGGCAGAAACATGGGATCTTTACCTTCCCTTTCTGATTTCTTTGTGCTCCCTGCAGTGCAAACCCTTTACTTCCCTCATGCTCCCGCTGAAGCACAACAGGTACCTCCTGCTCTTCAAACCTCTGAACACCTGGAACAGGGTGGGTGTCTTTCTGTGCTCAGAAACTTGCCTGGTAGAGCTGATCAGTGAAAGGGAGGGTAGCACTGTGCTTGGAGCTCTCATCAGGCAGGCTGAGGGAAGAAGCAGCGTGAAGGGAACTGGCTGCCTTACAAAAAGCAAGGGCATGTTCTTGAGCCATGATTTAGGAAGTGATTATTCCCAGCTTCAGGATAGCAAAAGTTACCTGAGCTGCTCGCTATGGGGGCCTTGGCCTTTCACATCAGATACTGTCATCCCCCCACCTCCCCGGGTTGAGTAGGCAGTTTGATGAGCTCAGTTAACATTTCCTGTTTACCTGGCTAGGACCAGGTCTAAATAGGCTTTTTTTTTTTTTTTTCCCCTAAAGAATCAGCCATGGCTGTGGGGTATGACCAAACTGAACTCTGCCAGCAGTCTTTCTCAGCCTGTAATGCACAAGCTGCAAGCAGCAAGAAGAGGTGGATGTGGCTGTCCAGCGGGGACAGCTCTTCTTTCTGAGGATCATCTCAATGTGTTGCGCTTTATGGCAAGGTGTCTCTCCAAGGGCCTCAAAGCGACCCATTAAGCTTCTTTTAATTAGGCAAGCCCCTTACCTGGAGGTAGAAAAGTGTCTCTCCCATTTCCCACCCAGGGAAACTGAGGCACGGAGCATGGCTGCGGCGTGCCCAGGGGCTCAGCAGGGGAACAACGACCAAAGTGCAACACTTCCTGTACTTGCTCCTCTGCCGGCCGTCTCGCAAGTCCTGGAGAGTGGGTGGGTGCGGGTGCCGAGCCAAGGGTTATTGATAACTTTCTAGTCACTGCTTGGATCCTGATGCCCTTTTCACCACAGATACTGCTTCCTTCTTGATCTGCTGCCCAATCTATAATCCCAGCTCCCTGCTGCCTTTCCCTAGGAGTGCTGTTTTCCCTCCAGTGTGCAAATCCTTACAGGTTTGGGCCAGGGCTAGCGAGCGCAATCGGACTCTGTCATCTCTTCAAGGCTTTGGGGTAATTTTTATCTCGGGCTGTTGCTGTATGTGTCTTGCATGATACCGAAGCTGCAGCGAGCAGATTTGAAGCATACCGAAAGACTAATGCAAATTAGACTGGCTTCGTAACGGCTTCAGCAACTGTGAAACCTGTGATCTAAACGCAGGTACTGCTACACTGACTTTATCTGCGTTAGGATCCCCTGTTCCGGCGTGCGGATACTGGAACTGAACTGAAAAACAAGAGAGGCAGCGTGGCAGAGACAGACATGAAAGGGAGTCTCTCTCCTAGACGCTGAGCCCTTTAAGAAAGAAGGGGAAGGTAAGCTAGAGCCCTGAGATTTTAAGCTGGTTGTGCTGAGGCTGAGGAGAGGGCTATGGTAGCGCTTTCGATTCATGCTTCCCCTGGCACGAATGCTTCTAGCTGGGCAGCAGGGAAAAGGAGGAGGAGGACGGAGGCCTGTGCGGGCTGAGCATGTTGGGCACGGACAGATCTCGGAGGCTGCAGGTGCCGGGAAAGGTAGGGCTTTGGAAGATGGGTTTGCCTGCGTGGGGGCTGAGAGCGGATGGTGCTGGCTGTGTATGAGGGAGTCCTGTTTTTGTGGAGCGTGTAGTGCGAGGGCTGGCTCTGAGGCAGAGCAAAGAGCAGGGTAGATCAGGAGAGCGGTGCTCTGGAGCGATCAGCCTGAGCTGCACGCTGTTATTTAACGACCCCATTGCCGAGGGAAACCTCGGTGGTCCTGATATGCAGGGAGACAGTGTCTCCCGAAGGCAAAGGAGTAGGGCAGAAAAGCAGTGAGATCCTGTCCGCTTGCAGCTCAGCCTTCCCTGTACGTTACTTGTGCTGGCAAAACTGTTCCCTCTTACTGCCTCTAGAGCGTTTTCAGTTCCCTTTTCAGCGGCCTGCCTGCCCCCAGCAGTCCTCTCCTCCCCGCCTCGCTGTGCCAGTGCTGTCCAGCTGCAGCTCTCGCCAGCTAACCACGGTCGATGGAGGCACGACGTACCGAGCAGCCTCTCTTTTCTTCTGGGGCTGTGCGAGGTCTCTGGAGAAGAGGTGGGTGAAAGGAGTCGCTGTTTCCCTTTCAGCGCGGTGTCCCCACGTACCTCCCGTCGTGCTGTGGTTCCGTGCGGGCCTGACAGTTAGCAAGGGGCCGTTGTGCTCTCTGATATGTGCTGCTGGCACAGAGCCTCTGTGGCCTCGAAATCCCTATCTAGCAGCAACGTTGGGAGCAAGGGTTGACCACACCTGCATTCAGCTTGGCCAGGGGGACGATGGGATTGCTTTTGCATAATTTAGCAGTCTCTTGAATTATTTATAGTGCAGTTGTGCTCTGGAACAGAATCTTCTCGCTTCCCGTGAGCGCTGGGGGGGGGAGAGGGAAGTTTGTCAGGCATCCAGAGTCTATCACTTGGCGAGGAGGAAGTGCTGTGGGTTTCCTTTCTGCCCATGTGTGTTCGTGTATCCCTCTGTGTGGCTGAACTGCCCGGAAGATCCAGTTCCGGTCTCCATGTTACTGGGGTATGTGGTACTGCGGAGCATCTCCGTGGCTTGGGACCCTGCGAGAGGTTCCTGAGTTCTGAGCCTCGTCTTTGCAGTAAAGAGATGGTGTCAAGCTGGAGACAGTGAATCTGGTGCTTGGGTTTGGTCCCTGACTTGGTTACAGTGCTGTGGCTGTGGATCTGGGGCAGGGATCATCAGGACTGCTCTCTAAAATATTCAGAAGCTTGAGAGCATTTTTTTGATTTTTCTTTCGAAGGTCCATCTTGTCATGCCAAAGTGGTGGTGGTTTTTTTTTTAGCTTTGGCATGACACGGTCCATTGGACTTTACAAGAGATCATCAGGACCTGAAGACTTGAAAGATCAGGTGGTTGAGCAGCAAACTGTGCAGCTGAAATTCCCATCATTTCTCAGTGATTAAACCCTGAAGAGCAACCAGTTGAGGGCAGAGGGAGACTGGGGCAGGTTGTTTTTCACAGGCCCTTGTGGCGGAGGAGCATCATGAAGGTGTGCTGGGCAGGCTGAGCACCCACCCCAGCTATGTATGAGCTTAATGCTCTTTGGCCCTCTGCCTCTCTGAGGCAGGTTGCTGTACCGTGCAGATGGGCTGTCCTGCTCCTGCCTTGCTTGTCCTGGCAACTTCAACATGAGCATGGCTTCCCCTCCGTCCCCCAGCATTGGACATCCTGCTTGTTCACCACCAGTTTTCACAGTGTGCTTGCACATTAGTTTTGTCTTCTTCCTCTCCTTCCTTTCTGACCTGACCGTGGCAGTTGACTTGTCAGAAACAGAGTTCACTATAAATGTTTGTGGTGTTGAGACCTGAAAGGGGAAGGAGGGAGAGGGCTGAGGATGGAGAGGGAGAGGAACTTGGCCTGTAATCAAGTGATTGTGGCAGTAAACTGCTCTGCCTACCGTACTGTTGAGCAGAAATGCTGTTTCCCTATTTTTATCTGCACAGTGTCAGTTTGTGGCTTTTGCATTTGAGGAAGAGTTAGCCAATCACCAGACGTCCCTTGGATGAGCTGTGCTGTCCCACCTGGCCCTGGCCTGGTTCTCTGGTTCTTCAGCCTGAAATAAAACCCATTCTTGCATTGAATGGCTTTACCTCTTGTCAGGGACATTGGCAACAGGCTAAATGCAAAATTCTTCCTCGTCCTTCTCAAGAAATGAGGCAATCTAAGGGAGGAACATGAAGACAAGTGGTTCCCAAACCTGTGCAATGTCCAGAGTGGCATTTGATTTCACTGATGAAGACTAGCTCTCTCCCTCTTTCCCCACAGACCTGCTCCCCGTCCTTTCCACTTGGTTTAATCTGGAGATCAGGGTACTGCTTTGCTTAGTGAAAGGGAATGTTTGTACAGAAGAAGTAAACATATTGTTGAGACCCAGGCCTGCTGCAATGCCTGTAAACAAGATCCAGCCATCTGTGGGAGGCAGAAGAGAGATTTATGTGACCCTGAGTTAAGTGCATTAGGAGGCTTTTGATTTCATTCTGGGAAACTGCCCCGTTTCGTGGTACCATATGCCTGTTACCGGCATAGAGCTGTTACTGAAGATTTGATTCATGTGGATTTAATCCGAGGGGCTGCGATGCTGCAATCAGAAGGATTACATAAGCAGGGGGTTGACTCTGTGAGCTGGAGCCCGAGGTGCTCTGCAGAGCCCCCGAGTCTGTGCCCTTTGTCCGCCCCAGAGGTGGGAGTCTGGGCTGATTCACTTCTGCCTTGGGGCAAGGCATTGAAGAGCTCTCTGCCTATCAGCGCTTTCTTTCCAAAAATAATAACAAAGTGAAGTGGCAGCGGGGGATCCAGGCGGCACTGTGTCGAGGTCTTGCCTAAGTCTTGAAAGAGGAAATGAAGAACAAAGGCGGAACAGACAAATAAATAAGGGTCTGTTCTTGGTCCAAGAAAAATTCCCATGGGTTCGTGTAACATTCTCGGGAAGACGCGACACTCCCAGGACTGGAGTTAGTTTTTGGGAAATAAAAGGAAAAGGAAAGAGGCGAGAGAACGAGGCGGGGGGGGGGCAGGGGTGGGGAGAAGGAGGGGGGGA
>NW_009258549.1:3224054-3233398 GCF_000687185.1 Egretta garzetta
AAAAAAAAGAAAAGAGAGGGGGGGGAGGGAGGGGGGGGGGGGGGGGGTCAGGGATGGGAAGAAGGAGGGAGAGACACCCTAGAGAAACCTCTCAGCATGGAGTCAGGTTTCTCCGGCTGTTCCCGGTGAAGAGGGGTTAATGCTCTTTGCATGGGATTGGCCAGTCACCAGACGTTCAGAGAAGAGGGGGATCTGGGGGCTGCCAAGCAGGACCCCTGTGGCCTGAAAGGAGGGGAGGAGGGGAAGGAAGAGGCTGGGAAGGCTCTTCCAAACAGTAATAGATCGGCTACTGTGGGAAAGTGAGTGCGCTGCCAAACCCCAAGTGGTTGGTGATGGATGGGGGAGGAAGGAGGGCGGGGATGGAGGGCCAGCTCTTCTCCGTGGCCGCTAGGATCTTGCTGCTGTTCCATGGCCTCTCTTTATTTATTGTCTTCATGGGGTTTAATTACTCCCCTCCTCGATCTGTCTTGGAGAGCTTTTATCCTGGGGATGCACAAACAACTGCCACCTGCTTCAAAAATAGCTGGAGGCAACGTGGTTTCTGCCTTCCTGCGTGGGTCTGTGCACTCTACCCATCACCATGGCATCGAGCGCTTCTTGCCTCCTTCCTTCTTTAACTGCCTCCCTCTGGGCTCGTGGGGGACCCACCCTCACCTTCTTCTGGGCTGTTCAACCTGCACCTTCCCTGCTGCTTGGGCTGTTACCTGGTCCCTGGGAATTCTCCTGCTTTCCTTTGGACAGGGTTTATCTGCGTGGTCTCTTAACCCATGGGCCCTCTGCTCCGAGGGTAACCCTGATGGCCCATTTTGGCGCTCTTCTCAGGATTTGTGACTTGTACTCCACTTGCTTGGCATACGTGGACTGCCTGCCAGGGTCTGCTTGGAAAGCAGTTACCTGCTGCTGCTTCTTCCAAATCCTTCCTTGAGCTGTGCTCCTTCCGTCATGGTGCTGGGAGGAGTTAGCGAGCTGATGGTAGTTGAACAGTGCTTAAATAAGCCCTGTAATTTTGAGTGTCTGAGGAGGTATCTACATGATACCACAGTTCTGGTGAGAAGTGAACTGGTGAAATAATTCAGAAAGTTTCTGCTGGTCAGCTGCTTGTTCCCATACCCAGGCACTTTTTTTGAAGTTTATTTTTAACCCAGTTAGATCGGCTGCTGATTTGTCTTTACAAAGCAGACTTTCATATGATTGACAACTTAAATTCATACAACTGACAACTGAGGGGTGGTGAGCTGTGAAGGTGGTGAGTGAGGGGAGAGAACCTATGAAACAAGAGCCTGTGCTACCACACGCCTCATGAGGTCTCTGAAAGTGTCATTTTCTCTTATCCTCAGACAAAATGGTTTTGTCCTGTCCCTCTGCAAGACACAGAGACTAGCTGGGAGTTCTCGTATACTTTTCCAATTACCCTGTGGCCGATCTGAGGACATAAGTTGTGGGGTTTTTTTTTGTGTAGTTGTGTCCCTTTTTCCTTTCCTATTCCTTATCTCACGATGGAGCATTCCTTCCCTGTAAGACACCAAAGTCAAGAAGTGAAATAACTAGCCAGCTCCATTTTGCACTGCTGTAACTGCTGTACGCTTGAAGCAGTGAGCCGCAGCGGTACTGTGTTTGGCTGAGAGAAAGGTCTTGGTGTGCGTGTACTGGAGAGTGCAATGAGCAGTGCCTCAGCTCACCCTCTGATGTCCTGAGATACCCGATCTTGGAGCCAAGTGGTGATGCAACATCTGGAGCCATCACAGCAGTCTTCGTGCAACCAGATGTTTTGAGGAGACAGTAAGCAGGGTTGAGGAGGAGTCCTTCCAGGATTTCAGGCATAAGTGAAGGAGAGAAGAGGAAAGGAGCTGTGCCACTTCTCCTTGAGCGGAAAGAGTGCCAGGACTAGTGGTGCTGAGAAACAGAAACTGAGGCTTCCGAGAGCGTCTGAAGGATCGGTGTGTGCTGAGGCATCTCTTGAACCATGGAAATTCCTATGGCGAGACTGGCTTTAGCTGGGGAGAGAAGAGCCTGGTACAGCTGAAGAATACTGAGAAGAATATTTGATAGACTCCAGTGGAGTTGGAAATCCAGCTTGAAGTTTTCTTTAGCATGCAGTCTGTACCCTTGTGATGTCCCAGTACTGCTTGAATAAAATGAAATTGGTGCCTCATAGGCCATTATTGGATTTCAGTAGAGTTTTCTAGTCCTCTCTGAGCAGATCTTCTTTTAAACCGGGGGCTGGAGAATTATATAATTATGCTGCTATTAGTATTATGGTAGTTACAGTAAGAACAATCTGTTCGAGTGGAGGGTTTTATAATGGACTCTGAAGGTGTTCAGATGCTGGTCTATTCTGCTGATCTTCTGGAAGATCAGTCTTGAGCCAAAATCCTGTCAACAAAGACCACTTTATCCCTAGGCCATGTTGTGCTCTGTATGGAGGGTTAAGAGCTTCTTCATCCCAGAGTGTACAGCTGTCTCGCTGTGGCTGGAGATGTGGCATCTAAAATAACCAAGGCGTAGTCCACCAAAGAGCAGGACGAGACACTTGAGAGAACAGTTAAAACAGTGAAAGTCCATGGAAAGTGCGGAGTCCAAAGGTACTGTGCTTCCAGAGTTGAAGAGGTGAGCAGCCACAGTACTTAAAAAGCTGGAGGCTTTGTATTGCATCCATCTTAGTTTCTACATGCAGCAGAGCGTAGCTACTGGCCTGGAGTGCTTTGGTTTCCTACAAGAGTGCATAGGAGAAGAGATACCTGTTTTCTTTTTGACCACAGGTGCTCCTGTTCAGTTGAGGCCCAGCAAGGCCCTGGCACACAATCCTGCGGCTAGTGGTTGACATGATGTACATCACGTGTCTGCCTTCAGTGGGAAGGGGAAGGTAATGCCTTGGTTTCTCAGCTGTGCTCTCACTCTTCCCTGGCCAACCTCACCTTAGCCTTGTGTAGATTCACCCTTCAGCTGTCTTTTTTTTCTTGATCCAGTTTTCTTCCTGGCTTGATGACACCCATTAGTGATGTGTGGATGGCAGCTCTGGAAGTCAAATGGATGCTATGGTGGCACCCTGTTGAGAGTGGTCACTTGGTATCTCTGCTCACCTTCCCATTGAAAGGGAAGGAAGATTTGTAGGACAAAGCATGGCTGTCCTTACTTGGATGCGATGCATGGCCTGACCTTACTTGGAGACTAACTGTGCTGGATGGCTTGCTCCAGCTGGTTGTGCTGGCAGCAAGTCAGGGGCACCTTGTGGTCAGTTACCTTGAAGCTGCAGAGGAAACACATAGCATGAAGTATTGCTGTTTTGCATTAGCGCTGTGGGCAGCAGTTCTTGAAAATTGCGGAAGAATGTTGTATTCCGTCCTTGAGACTTGAACGGAAGCTGATACGGACCTGCCTGCCTTCAAACCACCTTGTACTGTGACTCCCACAGAACTTCCTAAAAATGGCTTGCAGTCCCTGCAAACACCATGGCATCCTTCATGTCAGAGAAATGCTGAGTCCCAGCTGCCTTCTGGTGCATCCCGCTTCTCTCCACTTTCCCTGCCTGTCCAGCTTTGAAGGATAGTCTTCTCTTCCTATCCTTAAGCAAAGCGCTGTCCCTGAGCAAGTTACATTTCAGTTGTAGACAAACAGTAGGTTTTATAGTTTCTCTTTACTTCTGTGGGTGTTTGCAGGACAAAAGTAACTTGAGATCTTAGTGTTTCGGAGTACTGTGACCCCAATGCATGTTGTGATTCCTGTGCCCCATGGATGGCAGGTAGACCTTGTACTTCAGAAGTGTGGAGCCTGTTCATTTGTCTGTAGCTGGAGCAGAGAGAGTGAGTTTGGCCCTCAGTGTGGAGTGGGGGATGGAAATCATGCTGGATTTTAATCTGCCATGTGAAAGCGATTCTAATTTGAATTGTTGCTTTGTGTTGAAGTGTCTTGAGTGATGGGCAAATATGTTACTGCATGGGTGTTATGGGATAACTTTAGGCAGAGTTGATGAGCATCTCTGTATTGGGGGGGGGGGGGACCAGAAGCTTCTACTCTGACTTGTCCTCCACAGCAGCTTTTCTCCTCTAACCATGGGAGAGGTTTAGGGAGTCTTGAGTCCCATGCCCTAATGAGATGAAGTGTAGGGTATCATGCATCCAGCAGCTTGTTGCATGGCCTCTTGCCAGTGTCCTCCAGAAGAGAACATTAGAACTGGTGAACTGCCAGCTCTTAGCAGTGCATATCTTTCTCTCTGGCTCCTTGAAAAATCAGGATATGATTTCAGGATGATATAAATCAACTGGTCACTTGATATAATGGCAAAGTAAAATGGTAACAGGTGCCTGGGGATAACTCATATGCATACCACTTCTAGCTTTCCTCCTTCTCTGAAAGCCCTTCCCCTGCATGGTAGAGAATTAACTTCAAGCAAGGAAATATCAATCCCTTACAAAAAGAAGCTTTCAGCTTGTCTTGCCAAGACTGAATGTTGCTGAAGCAGTTTATAACTGCGTATTCCCTAAAGAGCTTTGTCTTAATGGAGCTGACTGTCCATGTTCCTTCTGGCTTTTTCCTTCTACTTGAACATTAAAGCTTTTCTTGCTGTTGTTTTTAACCTGACAACAACCTGACCACTCTCCCTGAGATCAAGTTGACTTTTTTCCCCCCTCCTCACTCAAAATTGTCAGAAGGGAAACAGCTCTTCTTGCTCTTTTCTGTGTTCCTGGTAACTGGTGGCTGCTTTGTGACAGAGCAGCTGGGGCTCATTTGTGATAAGCTGAGATGGCTCCCTAGCTGGTACCTCCTTTCTCATTTCCACCACATGTAAACGTTCTGGATGGGGAAGGTGGGCAATAACATCTTCCTCCCCTGCTGGCCTTGGTCTCCAGTTAGGTACCGTTCAAACACAGATCTTCCACTGCAGCGCTGATCAGAGGATATGGGAAGGGATACGCGACTGATGGTTTTTAGCATCTCAGCCTACCCATGGGGGCATGAGCCCTCTCCAAGGCCCAGCAGAGGAATCCCTGGCGTGCGACAATGGAGGTGGTTACCAGGGAAGAGGTTTTGAAGAGGACACAGCTTGCTTCTTTGCTTCCCTCCTTTTAGGAGGGGATGGGAAATGTGTTCATGTTCCCACTCCCTGACAAAGGCAACTGAGCAGTGGAAATTGCCTCCTGGGACGTGTCAGCAGCAGAACAGCAGAGGGTACTGCAGGGCCAGCTTGCTTTGGCAGAGCTGCAGAGGCGGGCTGTGCACACCAGCCCGGCTCTCCCAGGCACAGACTGCAATAACAGGGAGGCAACGCAGCCGTGCACGGGCTGAGTTTTGCCAGTGGGTGAAGAGCTGCAGAGCTGTGCGCTGAGCCTGACGGATATTGATGTATGCAAATGTCAAGTGAGGAAAATATGCTTTACTTCCCAAAACCATGTGTCCCGCTATGTTGACACAGCGCACCGCATCCCAGAAAGTGAAGCAGTGTGTTGAATGTCAAGAGTTACGACCTTTTGTCTGGGAATTTACCATGGCATGCAGAGCATCACAGCCATCTGGGAAGAAGATGGAGATGTGCCTTGTGTGACTCCTCCAGCACATGTCCTCTGTCCTGGGCTGGCCCAGAAGAAGCTGATTGCCCTGCATTTGTGTGTCCTGTAGGAACTGGAGTGAAACCAGCATTACCTGGCAACCATTGGGATTGCCTTACTGGAGCAGGCCAGCCATTCAACTCGCCTGGGTTTCAGTGTCTGAGAGCACGACCTGATGTCTGGAGGTAATGCCTCGGAGAAGGTGCAGGACGCCTGGTTGGAGAAAGCTGTACTAATTTACCAGTGAAGGACATTTTCTTCTGACAGCCAGTCGCTGCTAACAGTGTTTACAGCTGCCTTGTGCCCTTTTCTTCCTCACACTTTCGAGACAGAGCAGAAACTGGTGACATGCAAGGAAAAGGCACTGGATACTCCTTTACCTTGCAAGTGATCTCACTGCTCCGGCAGCCTTAAAAAACAACAACAACAACAAAAAAACCCAAACAAACAAAAAACCCAAACCTGGACATGCCAAGATGCTTCTTGGGGGGTCCCTTGTTTTGCCCTCATGAAGAAAGCTTGACAGCAAGCCCCAGGATGGTCCTTTATCGCTTTGAACAGGAGACCATCCACCCATTTCACAACTGGGCCACCCAGAGATGGCCTCCCACCACCAGGGCCATGACCAGGCTTGTGAAGCCAGGCTGCAGGGCTGTGGCAGGTGGGTGCAGGAGGCAAGGCCCTGCCCTGGGATGGTTCCCTGAGGAGAGCTGCCATTTGCTCCTTCCTGGCCTGCCTGACAAGATGGCCTCTTGGGGGTGCACAAAGCCAGGACCTTACCCCTCTGATGACCTGTGTTGTGTCAAAGTATATCAAAAACCATAATAATCGTTAACAAATAGGATCACTGTCCTGGTTTTGGCTGGGATAGAGTTAATTTCCTTCCGAGTAGCTGGCATAGTGCTGTGTTTTGGATTTAGCATGAGAATAATGTGATAATGCACTGATGTTTTAGTTGTTGCTTAGCAGTGTTTACACGAAGTCAAGGACTTTTCAGCTTCCTGCACTCTGCCAGGTGCACAAGGAGCTAGGAGGGGGCACAGCCAGGACAGCTGACCCAAACTGGCCAAAGGGGTATTCCAGACCATGTGATGTCATGTTTGTTATACAAACTGGGGGGAGTTGGTCAGGGGGCAGCGATCACTGTTTGGGGACAGGCTGGGCATCGGTCAGCAGGTGGTGAGCAATTGCATTGTGCATCACTTGTTTTGTATATTCTTTTATCATCATCATTATTATTATTTTCACTTCCTTTTCTGTCCTATTAAACTGTCTTTACCTCAAAATATGAATTTCCTTTTTTTTTTCTTTTTTTTTTTCCTCCCCCCCCGATTCGCTCTTCCACCCCACTGGTGAGCCAGGGAGTGAGCAAAGGGCTGTGTGGTATTCAGCTGCCCGCTGCATTAACCCACACCAGTCGTGCTCTCCCTTTTTTTGGTTTGGGTGGTTTTTGGTTTGGGTTTTTTTCCACCCTTTTAATTTTTTTTCTACCTCCCATGGCAATGCTGTAACTTTTCTACCAGCTTCAAGTCTGGGGCCTTCCCCCCCTTCAGAGCTTGGCGTGGGGCTCCTCACGCTGCCACCCGAGTGTGGTGGCAAAGTGTCCAGAAGCACTTGTTGCTGAGCTGTAAGGTGTAACTGCAGACAGCCCCTCTACCGAAGTCCACATCAGAGGCATCTGTAGAGAGCTGGATGTGTTTTCCTCTGGGCAGTTGCCATCTGTCTAAATGCTTTATGGCTTTTCACTTTAGTATTAAATTCTCTCCAAGTTAATCAGTAAACACGCTTTGCTGTATTTCAAATACCCTCCGAAGCTGTGGGAGCGGGCTTGGGTGCTTCTTCCCTCCGCTCCTGCCCTGGGACACGTGTTGGCTGTGAGGAGCCCCGGGACAGACCCGGCGTGGGGCGGCTCCCTGTGCTCCCCAGGAGGGGGGCCAGCCTCCCGCAAAGGTGTTGCCGGCACCATCGTGCACTGGGATGGGAGGGTTTATAAGTGATGGCACGGGGCGTGTGGTGCCTCTCTGGAGCTTTGGCCCCGGCAGGGGGATGGTTCTGGGGTAGGGAGCCTCCATGGGGGAAGCATGTTGTAGAGGGGGCACGGTGGCGCGTGTAGCGTGCGTGGGGCTTGGAGGGGGGCTCTGCCGCTGCAGGGGTGTCCTGCTCGAGGGAGGAGAAGACAGACAGCCTCTGCGTTGCAAAGGGCTCTTTGTTCCCCTGCCCACCTTTGGCAAACTTACCCTTCCCCATACTGCAGAAGGCAAGCGCCTTTTCTCCTTTTCCTTGGCGAAACATTGGGTGAATTTAACTTTTTTTTTTTCTCCCCTTCCTTTCCACCCCCCCGTTTTTCTCGACTGTAGTATTCAATTGCTTGTCTGCCTGACAGCAGCTCTTTGCTCCCAGCCTGGGCTGGAGTAGGGGAGGTAGCGGAGGGAGAGGATGAAGGCAATATATTTGGTGGTGTTTGGAGGGAAGGGCTGTGCGCTGTCGGTTTCTTGCTGGCCTGATATGGATCCATCAAGATGGCACAGTATTAACAGCGGAGACAGCTAGGTGCTTACTTCAGCCACTCTGATCCAGATGCAAAAAAACCTCCTCAGCATCCGGTCCACAGAAAATGAAAAGCAAAGGGCAACATTTGAAGATACAGTGGACTTGACAAGGATGGGAGAAGAGTAAAAGTAACAGAACTTAATTTTGTTGTTTTTTTTTTTTCCCCCCATTCCCCAGGTGAACTTGGGTAGCACTTCCTAGGAACAAGGGTGGTTTTTAGGGTGTGTGTTGAGCAAACACTGAAAAGATCTGAGGAGCGTAGGTGTTTTCCTGGCTCTGGCAGCCTGGCTAATGATCTTGGTCTTTGAAAACTGCCTTTTTTACACTGGTGGTGTTTTATCCATGTACTCCCTACTCCTTCTCGTCCCTCTTGCTCTCTCTTCATCTTCCCCCAGCCCTCTGGGGATGCAGGGCATGAGGAGGCCTCCGTTCATTTTGTTTCCATCAATTAATAGGGACAAATCTGCTAAGTGCAGTGAGTTCACTAGATCGTGAATTCCTGTTATTCTGGATTTCCTGCCTTTCTACCCTGTCACCAGTGCCTTTCTTGTCCTTGTGAGTTTGTAAGACTGACTGATCTAGAAGAGGTTCAGCTTGGTGTAACCCAGCTGAGGCGAAAGGCCCACTAAAGATGGCAGAGGGTGGGGGAGTAGTTCTTGGATTCAAGTCTCAGAAGATGCATGTTGAATTTGGGCCAGTTTTCTCCCACCCCCGACCTGTCTTCCTGCCAGTGGTAAACTTTTTACATCTCAGTAACTACTGAATGTGACTTTCCTTTTCATGGCTTTTCCACAGGATGAAGATGAGACGCCATAAGCTCTTTCTGACTCTCTGCATGGCTGGTCTCTGCCTCATCTCCTTCTTGCACTTCCTCAAGGCCCTTTCCTATGTCACCTTCCCCCGGGAGCTGGCTTCGCTTAGTCCCAACCTTGTCTCCAGCTTCTTCTGGAACAATGCCCCCGTTACACCTCAGGTCAGCCCTGAGCCAGGGGGTGCAGAGTTCCTCCGCACACCCCTGTACTCCCACTCCCCCTTGCTCCAGCCCCTGCCTCCCAGCAGAGCCAGCGAAGAGCTGCACAAAGTCGAGTTTGTGCTGTCGGAAGACACGACAGAATATTTTGTCCGTACCAAAGCCGGCGGCGTTTGCTTTAAACCAGGCACCAAGGTGTTGGAGAAGCCACCCGTGGGAGGGGGGGCGGAGGAGCGAGCGGATGGGGCAGCCCCGGGGCGGCCGGCCCCCCACCCGCCCGG
>NW_009258549.1:3233530-3234559 GCF_000687185.1 Egretta garzetta
TTGCCGGGCTGGCACGGCCCCAGCTGCGGGGTCCCCACTGTGGTCCAGTACTCCAATCTGCCCACCAAGGACCGCCTCGTGCCACGGGAGATCCCCCGGCGGGTCATCAATGCTATCAATGTCAACCATGAATTTGACCTGCTGGACGTCCGCTTCCATGAGCTGGGAGATGTGGTGGATGCCTTCGTGGTGTGCGAGTCAAACTTCACGGCCTACGGAGAGCCGCGGCCCCTCAAGTTCCGTGAGATGCTCCTCAATGGCTCCTTCGACTACATCCGTCACAAGGTGCTCTATGTCTTCCTGGACCACTTCCCCCTCGGTGGCCGCCAGGACGGCTGGATTGCTGATGATTACCTGCGCACCTTTCTCACCCGGGACGGCGTCTCTCGCCTCCGCAACCTGCGCCCGGACGATGTCTTCATCATCGATGATGCTGATGAGATCCCAGCCCGCGATGGCGTGCTCTTCCTCAAGCTCTACGATGGCTGGACAGAGCCCTTTGCCTTTCACATGCGCAAGTCACTCTACGGCTTCTTCTGGAAGCAACCAGGCACCTTGGAGGTGGTCTCAGGCTGCACCGTGGGGATGCTCCAGGCTGTCTATGCTAACGACGGGATCCGTCTGCGGCGCCGCGAGTACTACACCATGCCTGGCTTTCGGCAGTATGAGAACAGCACGGGACACATCCTGGTGCAGTGGTCGCTGGGCAGCCCCCTCCACTTTGCTGGCTGGCACTGCTCCTGGTGTTTCACTCCAGAGGGTATCTACTTCAAACTGGTGTCGGCCCAGAATGGGGACTTCCCCCGCTGGGGTGACTATGAGGATAAACGAGACCTCAATTATATCCGGGAGCTGATCCGAACTGGTGGCTGGTTTGATGGTACTACGCAGGAGTATCCCCCTGCTGACCCCAAGGAGCAGATGTATGCTCCCAAGTACTTGCTCAAGAACTACCAGCGGTTCCGCTACTTGTTGGAGAACCCCTACCAAAAAGCAGAGGGCACTGGGTGAGGCCACTGGGGCTTTGCG
>NW_009258549.1:3234573-3236220 GCF_000687185.1 Egretta garzetta
GAAAGAGTTTGGTGTTTTCGTCTGTTTTTTTCTTTTTTGTTTTATTTGGTTCTGGGTGGGGCGTGCCATTTCTCTAGGGTCTCTGCCCTCCCTCCCTTCCCTCTTTTCTTCCCTGTATCCCAGGGTGATGCCTGGAGACACAAATCCCTCATTCATGTGAAGGGAGGCCTGGGCAGGAGGAGGAGAGATGTTGGGGACCTGCTCTGGCAGTAGCATAAAGACTTTCCTGCATCTCCCAGACCTCTCCTGCTGGCTGGAGAGAATCTGTGCAGCCAGCTGGCGGATTTTCCTCCAGGGGAGGCTGGGAGGGTCCCATGGGGAGAGAGGGCAGCTGTTCCTGTCCACCCTCATCCTTTGTGGATTGGGGCAAGCACAGATGCGAGCCTGGACTATTCAGTGAGCGTGTGAGTCAGCAGGCACAAACCGATGCGAGTGGTCACATGTGCAGATGTGTGTCACAGGCATTTTTTGGATCACCGAATGTGCAAAGGCATCTCAGTGTGCATTTGGTTTTTGTATACCTCTATATTCAAAGAATATTTTGGGGAAGGGAAATCCTTTGCTTCCAAGGTGTTCTCCCCAAGATGCAGCCTCCTCCCGCAGGCTTAATGAATCTGTCCTGGGCTGTATCTTGCCCCAATGCTCTACCAATCCTGAAGCAGGCAGATGGGAAGCAGAGGAGAAAGCTGAGGTGTTGTGGTGTGGTTTTGGTTTTTTTTTTTTAACCTCCTTTTTCACCCCTGCCCCCACAACACTGCCCTGGCTTGGCCCACAGAAGCTGAAGCATCAGTACGTGCTTCTTTTGGGGCTGGGATAAGCTGCAAGGGAATTAATCAGATGGTGGGAGTGTATGTTTACAAGTGCATGGTTTCCTATGTGCATGAGTGCTAACATGCATGGTTTTGGTATGCACGTGGGCGTTCATTACCGGTACTGGGGGGGACTGGGACATAGTTGGGCTTGGGTATGTGTGCTTTCAGGAAATGGTGGGATCCAGAAGCTGTGATCTCTGTCTCTGCATGGATGACTTTTTGGGGAATTCATAGGAGAGGGCTAGGGAGAGCATTGGCTCTGCATAGCAGTGCTACACACATGGGACCATTGCGTGCCTCTCCGGCTGCCTCTGCAACCCTGCGGGCTGTGCCTGTTGCAGGGCTGCTGCTTACACATGCTGGCTATTCCTTCTTGCTGTGGGGTAAAAGGGAGAGGAGAAGGGCAAGGCTCTGAGTCAGTGATGGGTGTTGTGGGGAAACATCAAGCCTGGCAGGGCACAGGATCCACCTGTCTGCTCTTAGGGAGTGAGGGAGCTCATGGAGAAAGGGGCAGAGTGCCCCTGGGGCCAAGAGACGGTTTTGGGACCATAATGCAATCCAGAGAGCACATGCAGTCCACATGTGCAGCTTAGGTCAATGCAGAGGAGAGGGGATCTAGGAGGACACCGGTTGCAGCTGTTTGGGCCAGTGTCTGCTCAGAGTTTGCCAGTGATGGGTAGTCAGGATCTGGATCGTTTCAGCTCCTTGAGGCAGCAGATCCACGTCTCCACCCTTAGCAACCTTCCTTAGCAGATGGCTTGATGGGGTGCCCAGGGCCTGGGCTGTAGTGGGCAGAGGGTGAAAAACATGATGCACTTGCTCTGTTAGCCTTGCA
>NW_009258549.1:3236260-3247335 GCF_000687185.1 Egretta garzetta
GGAAAATATTGGCATAAGGAAGAGTGACCCTAATGTTAGGCCAGCTATGCTGAAGTGGGAAGGTTTCCATTGCCATGAACTCACTCCATCAGGGTTCTATATTCCTGTGTTGTCCAGCCCACTCCCACCCTTGTGCCTCATTCCTGTCTCTGTGTATCTCTTTTTCTGCCTCTTATTCCCCTCTCTAGAGACAGGAAAAACAAGACAAATAACTTGATTGTCCAATAAGACTGAGACTGGAACAGTTTGAAGATGAACATCTTTTTCTGTCTGATCAAACCAAGATGGAGTTCATCTTGGCTCCTTCCCCATCTCATGTGCCATAATGCCTGCTTAGAACTGAAGGAACCTCTTTTTGTTGTTGTTGGTTTTGCTTGTTTGGTTTTTTTTTTTTTTTTTTAAATCACTGTTCTCGCTTCTGCTGTGTCTTCCCCACAGGTAGAAAAGCCCCTTTGGGAACTGAACGGAGGGAGAAGCTTTGGTAGGCAGAATGCTCTTCCCCCAAAGGGAAGCTGTGGCTCTTCGAAGTCCAAACTTGTTGATGCAGCAGGAGGGAGTCTTGTCACAGTTACATGGTCCTTGTGCCAAGCAGCTGCATGGAGATCTTGGGCATAGAGAGATTATAGAGAAATGGGGAACCAGGTGAGAAAGGAGGAGCCTGCGTTGAGCAAGATGAGAGCAGTAGCACTGAGGCTGCAGCACGAGGGGAACATGCTTTCCCCAGGGGCAGGTGTGTTAGCTCATGGGATTCAGTAGCAGAAATATATGGAAGAAGGTATTTTTCATTTTTACTCTGGGAAGGGAGCCCGAGAGCTACTCTCAGACCTTTGGTTTTGCCTTATCTCAGTGACAACAACACAAGCCCAGTGCCAGGCCTTGCTGAAGACAGGAGAGAAAGAGAGGTTGGTCTTTGTATGGGTGCTTTGGCAGCACCAGAGCCCCATGAAGCAGGGGATAAAGTGCATGCATTCTGGGGCTGCACCTTGTTATCTCCTACAGTGAGAGCAGCCTCTCCCCTGAAATCAGCCTTTCCTGTGTATGAGCGTCCTTGGGGATTTTTAGTGCACTGCAAGTCGTGTTTTCATCACTGAGGTATGGCTCTTGTCTCTTGGGAGTTTCAGATGAGCCCACAGCTGCAATATCTGGATCTGCTATTCCTGAAGTACAGCCTGTTGCCTTCTCTCCCCTCCTATTTGCTCCATCATTCTTTGCCTCTCCCTCCAAATTTCCTCTCCTTCTGCCCCCTTGAGCAGGAGAAGGTCCTACTGGAAGAGCAGCACTGGGGCTCTTCTGCAGGACTCTGGCCCTGTCCTCCTCCTGGACTTACTCACTTCCTTATTCTTAAGAAATTGAGAGACTTCTGTTGTGGTGGGAGGAAGGGACTTTACAGATGAAATGCATTCTTTTATTTTTTCCTCTTAAGAATCATTTAAACATTTTTTGATTTAAGGCCAAACCAGTCAATGTTTCTGTCTAATTCGTCTGGCTAACCCTGTGTTTATTATCCTTAGGGAGCTAGAGTGCTTGTCAGTAAAAATCTTCGTCCTTGTCTCTGGAGGGGATGGGGACTAGCAAGCTGACTTTTGCACGGTGATTTCCCAAGACGGTGGCTTGCCCTCTGTCCTGCCTTGCCCGTACTGCTGTGGTGTGACCCCTGTGGCCAGCATGCAGAGGGGACAGCCACCTTCACTGACAACCTCTGCAAGAGAGAACCCATGAGCATGTGGGGGTGTAGGGTGGTGAGAGGCGCAAAGGAGGAGGTGGGTTTGTATCAGATCCTCATTTCCCAGCTTTGAACTCTTTGAGGTGAGGGTTGAGGCTCCTTGATCTTGTCTGAACCAGGTGCTGATGTTTTGAGAAGGGAAGGGCTAAAAAATCCCATCCCGCCCCTGGGCTGGAACTGGGATCAGACTGCCAGAGCCCGATGTCTGTTGGTTGGTGTAGCTATGAGCAGCAAAGCCACGTGCCTGCTGTGCCTCTCTGGGAGCGAAGCCGTCTGGTGGAGGGTGGGAAAGCATCGCCAGCCTTTTCCTACAGCCCTCCAGCTCTGGGCTTTTTCTTGCCCCAAACCTTTCCACCTTCAAATGAATTGGTGCAAAGGAGGGCCAGGTAGTAGGTGAAGCAGTGTGTGGTATCCCCAAGCCCTGCACTTCTTTCTCTCTGCCCGTCTCTGTTCTTGCCTTTCTCTGTGCTTTCCACCTAAAAAAGGGATTGTGTACCCATGCACGGCTTTGGGGTGGGGAACTCCTCTCCCTCCTTCGCCCCAAGTGAAGGGAAGGATGTGGGCTTTGGTGGACCTGCAGGAGGTGCGCGTGCTAAAGCAGAGGGAACAGGGCAGTTCAGCTGTCTTTGCCCCTCTGGAGGACTGGGGGTAATGCCATACCCAAGTGACGGACAGAAAAGATGGGGTGGTTGTGTGCCTGTGTGGTTGGTATGGAAGGATGACACGCTCAAGTCTGCTCTTGCTGTTGCTTTGTCTGATCCCCATGTCCTGCTGAGGTGTTTGCTGTTGTGCAGCTCAGGCCAGCCTGCTCTTCGTGCCTCTGTGGCAGGTAAATGAGGGGACGTTCTGGCCTCCAGGTAATCTATGAGTTGGGGTGGAGGGAGAGTGTCAGAGCAGAATGGGTATTTGTTCCCCTCTGCCCCCCTTCAGTGTATCCTGGTGGGATGGTAGCATCTCTTCCCCTCCCAAACATCTCCTGGGCTCTGTCCCTGTCTCCCAGCAATCTCCGTGGCTGCTATGCCTCTGCACTGTGAAGATAGGTGTCTGGGGCCACCCTGGTCCGATTAGTGAACACTGGTGGTGAGGAGGGAAGGGATGGCTCATCCTGGCTTCACTGACCTCAGACCTTGGTGAGAAAGGAGGGAAGTGAGCAGGAGAATGGATCCCAAATCCCTTCATCTTTGTTTTTTCCCCCTCCCCCCCAAAACCCCTCCCTTCTGATTTCTGAGACATCAGACAAACTTGCTCTTATGATGGAAACAGGGGGGAGCTGGATGGAGGGGGGGGTAGGAGGGGCTAAGAAAGGAGAGCTGTTTCTAATGCAATACACTGGCATTTCAAACTTTGGGGACTACAAATAATGGCTTAAGAAGGGATCCGAAATACTCTGAGGCTAGGAATTCAAACCACGTTTTTTTCCTTCCTGTGCGGATGATGATGCAGTATCATCCTGGAGGTGGTCCAGCAGCACTTCTGACCTTGGGGTCCACCTGGACCTACTGGTGGTGTCCCCGAGGTGGCCCCAGAACACCCTGCTTTGACAAAAGAATGCGTGGACTTGCCAAAAATAAAAGAAAAAAAATTAAAAATAAGAGCGTCTGCAAAGCTCCTTTCCACTCTGTAATTTATAAACAGCAAGTAATAATGAACTTTTTGTAAGGATAAATCAAATGTACATTCTGAAATCATTTTCTCTGTAAATGGTTGGATTTCATTTCACCCTTAAAGGGATGCTTAAAAGGAGGAGATAATAATAAAAATTTAAAAATTTACAAAGTATGAAAAGAAACCGAGGCACGTGTTTGTGGCAGCTTTTATTTCTGATCGCCTGGCAGAGGGGCTGCTGGAAAACAGAGCAAGGGAAGTTGCTGCTTCCCACCTTTGCAGGACTGTGTTCCCAAGGAGAGAGATTGGGGGGGGAGCCTAGCTGTTTTGGGGAATGATTCCTGATTTTGCAGGCGCAGGTCAGACCTAATCTTCTGAGTGTTAGGTGAGTATGAGCATGTACAGGCACATGGGCAGGGAATGATGCCTGCCAACTGGCTCTCAGAAGAGGTGGTGGATGTGGGAACCAGCATTGCTGCTCATGAAGTGGTCCCTCGTCACCCCCCTTGGATACATCCACTTTTTCAAGTTATGCTGTGGAAACCCTGGGGCCCCAAATTAACCTCCCCACTGCAGAAATGTCTCTCTGGTGGCTGACTTCCATCATGCTGTGCGAGAGAACGTGACCTCCTTATTTTAGCTTATTTTTAAACCCGTCTCATGTAATTTTGGCTGTTCCCATTACTCGGTATCAAAGCCTGGTCCTGCTCTGAATCCTCCTAAGCATCTGGTCTCAGCAGTGCCTTTGGCAAGGGCCTTTCACAAGCTCATGTGCCATCCACAGCTATTTCAGTTTTTACCTTTTTACGTGTCTTGCACTTCAGGTTCATTCCTGGTCCCATTTAGAGATGGTGACAGTAAACACCATAGGTTAGCTTCCCTGTAATCATTAGACCTGGCACATTCCCTCTTCTTTCTCTCCTCCACGTCAGCCTGATGTTTTCAATTCTCCTCTTGTGGAAGGGTCTCCATCAAACTAGAGACTTGCGTTGTGCATTGCTTAATGCCTTTCTGCTGCTTCTGTCTCTGGAGCAAAGGGTCTGGGATAAACATGCCACTCAAAGTTAACAATCAACACTTTCTATTAGGAATTTTTAGTATTCTTAGTGATAGTTGTATTTTTTGTGCCCAACTAGGGGATAATCTAAAAATAGACGATTGCCAGAATGCCTGAACTTTCAGTTTTTCAAGAGGGGAAGATAAGTATATAAGCTTAGGCCAATGGCAATTCAGCGAGCCAGTTTAAGAAATGAGAGCTGACTAGGTCAAAAGTTCTCCCACGTATTTTTCTTGCCTCCAACATGAGATCTTTTACTGACATTTATATTATTTTAAGAAGTAATGTAAATGGCATTTTTTCAGTTTCTTAAGAGGTTTTAAAAGAAGGCATTGATGGAATCCAGGACCTTTTACCCCGGAAAGCAGAAGCTTCCGCTGTGGGAGCTCGAGGTGCCTCTGCGAGCAGGGGGTTGACTCTTTTGCAAACCGGTCCGCGGTGGAGCCCCTCGTGCAGGAGCAGGGCTGACCATCCGCCGAGTGTGAGGGGCGTGCAGCTCCACCGTGAGCCTTCTGTAGCATCTCTCAGAGGGTGCCTCACAAGATATCAGAAGGGATCTTGGTATGTGCAGAGTGCATCCTGGATGCTGATACAGAGCCTTAAGCACTGTATTGGACCAGGAGCCACCCGACGCCGAGTAAATCCCATGTTTTGCAGAGTTTCAGTATCCCAGCAGGTGTTAGATAGGGAGATGCACCACAGAGGGGCTCTGGCATGACCCACCTGGAAATGAGCCATTTCCCCCGTGCTCTCGCTGTACATCAGGGATGCCCAGTGTTCATCACGGCCACCGTGCAACATTGCTTGGTGGCGACTGAGGCTGCGGCAGCCCCGCCGTCTCTGGCTCGCCAAGGGGCTTGCACCAGCTGGTTCCCAATCGATGCCTGCAGCAGGTTTGCTGACTGGGGGATGGACATGCTGTTTCCAAACACCAGGGAGCTTGGAAACAAAGCGACTTCAATATAAACTTACAGCACCATTTAGAAAGCTGGAAGGGGAATACCAAGAGCCTGGCTCACTGGCTGTTTGTTTTTGTTGCTTGGATACATTAGTTCCCTGTGTAAGGGCACAGCTTGATATACTGTTTAGCAGGGACAGTTAATTTTTAATTATTAGTCCAATTTTATATATATTTTTTTTTTTAAATCTCACTGCTTTAGCGGCTCAGCTGGCCGGCGAGCAGCCCGCAGAGCAGCCAGGGAGAGAGTCGCCCCAGCCCTGGCGAGCGTCACCAGCAAATGGCTTCATGCTCACGTGCCCCCAGCTGCAGGCGCCAGCTGCCCTGCTTTCCAGAGCACCACGACAGGGAGGATTTGGCCACAGCCATGGCAGAAGGGAGGCATATTCTTGCTCCTGGCAGGGGTGCGTGTTTCTGTGCTTCAGGGGCACGCTTGTACCCCAGCTGTGTCAGACCTTCACCTGGGAGCAAGCTTTGCAGGGCTTTGCTCTGTTGCTGCAAAACGGCCTCGGAGGAGCTGTGCAAAACTGTACCATCCGGAGAAAG
Organism: Egretta garzetta; assembly: GCF_000687185.1. NCBI lineage: Eukaryota > Metazoa > Chordata > Aves > Pelecaniformes > Ardeidae > Egretta > Egretta garzetta. The sequence continues at coordinate 3,242,150 of NW_009258549.1, forward strand.
GGCTCTGGGTCACTGAAGTGAAAGGCTGACATAAGGGATATAACCCACGGACGCTTGGGAGAGGAGCTTGGCTTGGGGCCAGGCTGCTATAAGCTTTGCCTTTGTGGCTGCAGCAGGGACAAGCATGTCAGCAAAAGGTTAAAGGATCAGCTTCAGCTAATGTTTGGGACATTACTGGAAGCATCTCTGAGAACCCTAACACAAACCATTACTTGGAACTAAGGAAAATTTTGCAATCTTGACATTTCCAGCGTTTCTGGGTGTGCTTTTTTTTTTTTTTTAAGCAAAGCAAGAAGAGAAAATAGTCCTTACAGTCTTTTGAAATACATTACAGCTGTGTAAGAATACAAATCTTTCAAGGCCGTATCTCTCCTCACCCTGCCAAATTAAATAAAAAATAAAACTCCATTGTTTTACTCTGATGTTTCCTGTGCCTTACGGCTTGTACCGTGGATCCTCTTGGCTGAAGTCCATCACAGTAACGATTTAATTTGGGAACCACACTTCACCTTTCCAAAAATAAGGAAAACTGAGAAGAAGAGCAACTGAGCTGTGCTGAATCAAGATCTAAAATGACTTCTCCAGGACCTCAAATTAAAGAAAATATGTTGCCCAGAGAATGTATAAAATCAAATATTATAAGCCTGCCTCTTTGCAGCAAACTCTTTCCTGGCATTTTAGCCCTGTTCTACAGTCTGGACCTTTTCCAAAGAGAGAGCAACAAATGATCAGTCATATCTTTTTTTTTTTTCCTTTTTTTCCCCTCAGACACTAAGAACCAGGCACACACGCAAAAATAAAGAATGTAGAAAACATTTACCCACTTCTGTTTGGTTCCCAGTATTTTTAAAGCATTTGACTCAAACTGTTACCCAGGAATGAACGTCAATACCACAAAAACAAAACCAGACAAATTTTCCCAAATGGGTCAGAAATAAATCTATCTAAGGACCCATGAGTTAATGGGACAAGATGTGCAAAGATGCCTTCACCTAGAAAAAGAAGAGAAGCAGCAGGATACAGGTGCTCTGCCCTTCTCAGGTTGTGTGTATGTACATGGGACCAAGCCCCACATGATGCTGGGAGGACACAAGCCAAATTCCCATGTTCATGCTGGTAGGACCTCACTGCAGCATGCAGCAGGCAGAGGGGTGCAAAAAGCCTGGGGTCAGCCCGTGCAGAGCCTGCTGGGGGGGCTGGTGCTACTGGTTGCAAGCTCTCGGCTCTCCGCAGACACTTCCAGCACAGAAAGCCCACGGGGCTGTCGGAGTGATGCAAAATTGCAAGGCTAGCAGCAATCACACAAGCAGGGTCTCTGAATGGCTCCGGAAACCTTCTGCAGCACACAGCTGGTGCAAAGTGCGGGGGGGTGGAATTGTTTCTAGCCAGGGAATAATAAAAAGTCCCTAACAAACCCAGCCATGGGGAAATTTGGTTAAAGACACGAGTCATGCTGAGAATGAAGGTGCGCACGGACCAATTGCAAAAACACTACAGCAGCATTTTCTATTTGTTAGGCAATAAACCTGAGCTTCCTCAGCAACCATCGGTGCAGACCCTTGCAGTGGCAGCGGCTCTGCATCACACAGGAGACTGCTCGCCTGCTGCCAGTGTTTGCAGCCCCACAGGCTGCAGGGCTGGAGGTTGAGGAGCTGAAAAGCCCTGCTTCAGCAGCAGCTTGGCTGGGAACTTGTCCTTTCTTCCCCTCCCCTGGCAAAAGCATATCCTGAGTGTGGCTCCCAAGAGTGGCTAGTTACTCTCTGGCACTAAAGTCTGGGTCTCGGCTGTAAATCAGGAAGGTGGCTGCGTGCCAGTGGTCTCTCCTCCCTCAGCACCTGTCTTCCTTCCCACACGCAATTGACATCAAAGCTGCTGGAGGGTTCAGGGAAAGAAGCCACCTGCACCACCCTTGGCCCTCCACCCCTCCTGACTCATTGCAGACAGAGAGCCCAAATGCTTGAGAAAAGTAAATAAGTAGGGCTGCAATGAAAGAGAGGTGTTGAACAGAGGAGTTAGACTGCCAAAAGGCCTCTTGCAAGGTCCTTTTACAAGCAGATATTAAGGATATTAAGCCCTAGCTCAGATGGCATTGGTGGGTCACTACCCATCTTCTCTCTTGTGTTTTGGGATTGCTTTCTGGCTCTTGTAAGAGGCAAGCCTTCTGTTTCCAACTGCAGGTTTTTTCCTGACCCTGCAGAAACCCTCCAAGATGCCATTTGCAGCTCTGTGGGTTGCATTCACCTCCCAGGGAGGGTTTGCTGGCTGGTGGTGGGCAGCACTGGGATGCCTCCCTGGCTGGGAATGGTCCTGCCCTTGCAAAAATGGGTGATGGGAAGCCCTGGGGATGGCACTTGAGTCCCAGGAGCAGAAGCTGCAAGCATGACAAGACTGGCAGAGGAGTAGCAGCTCCGGAGACTCCGAGGGAGGCAGGGGACAGGGAGGGGTGTCTGTCCTTTATCCCAGGTAACAGCATGGGTTATTGTGCCCCATCACCCATGCTGCCTTTGATATTTCACAAGCTCACTTAATCATTTGGGGAAACAAAGGTCATCATTGTTTTTCAGGTGCACAGCTAAAGTGTGCTCCCTCCTCTCCACCTGCACCTCGCCCCATTGGGTAAATGCCCTTTCTTGCAGAGATGCATGCTGGAGGTGCGGGGGGCATCCCATTCCCAGTGGCTCCATGGGGAAAGAAGCCACCAGGCAACAGGGTTTTGCAGGCGACAGGGCACGGGGGCCAGTGTCCCATCGGGGCAGCACAAGTCTTTGTGACTGCTGGGTGGCTTCCTGCTGGGGTGGCTGCATGCGGTGGCTCAGCAGAGGAGCCAGCTGGGTTGGGAAACACTGGGAAGAGGGGGCTGTTGCTTCACTGTCTCAAGGCAGAGTTCAAGTTTGCAACGCCCGGCACGTCACCAGGGGTCCGGCGCTCACACGGCAGCTGGGATGGCGCTAGTCACGGGTCACTCTGCTGTTGCGCTCGCCCTTCTCTTTGCAAGATGGGGCAGGCTGAACACCCATGCCCACGTGGCACAGGCATGGGGAGCCCATGGCAAGCAGCGGGCACGGCGAGCCAGCAAGCGGCCTCCCCGGAGGGGCCGAGGCGGTTTGGAGGCACGCTGCATAGCGTGGCCGGAGGAGTTCACAACATGCATACACAGCTGCTGGCGAGGGGCCCGGGAGCTGGCGTCAAGCCTGGGGGGAAAGAACCAGAAAGAAACACTAAAACAGGCACAACCCAAGGGGGCCAGGCTGGGGAAGGGGCGCTTATGGAAGCCCACAGTCCTTGGCTGCCATGGCGGGAGGGCAGCAAGGAAAGCCCGACCTTGTGCCGCCTTATCTGGCAGATCCCGTTTGTAGTGCATCAGGAGTTTGCTGCACGTAGCTGTGCAAGGTTTGATCCAGACTTGGGAGTTTCAGGGACTGGGCTCATGAGTGCACCTGCCCAGAAGTGATGGAGCCCTGCTGTGAGGAGTGAAGCATTTCTGTGGATCAACAACCCGAGGAAAAGGCAAAAAGCCGGGAGGAAGGTTCAAAGATCGATTTTCATTCTGGCAGAAGGTTAAGGGCAGGGAATATGAATGCTGCCTCTGAGATCCCAGATAGCTCAGCGTATGAACTGATGATCTGGAAACAAAGATGAGCAATATACCAAACATTTTTAGGAGATGACTCAAAGCTATTGACTCTTGAGGAGACCAGAAAGGACTGTAAGTAAAATGCAAATGTGGCAAATGGGCAACAACATGCATTTGCCAAGGCTTAACTGGGCACATGCAAAGTCAGACAAGAGAAAACAAATTGCACATAAGAATTTCAAAGCTCCAGACAGCCTCTAACAACTCAGGAAAGGATCTGGATGTCACACAAACCCTGGCTCTGTGAGTAGCTGCAGGTTAAAAAAAAAAAAAAAAAAGCACGCACAAAATATTAGCATGCAGAAGAAAGAAGGGGAGAATAATATGGAAAATATGATAATGCTATTATGTAAATCAGTAGCATGGCCTCTCTGGGAATACTGTCTGCAGTTCAAGTGAGCCTTTCTGAGAAAGGGCTGATTAGGGGGCACAGCAAACTCGCTCACAAAGAGAGATCGAAACGATTGGGGTTGTTTATCTCAGAAAGGAAATGAACAAGAGGAGATTGGCACAGAGCGAGCCAGTCGGGAGCTTCTCGTTTTCTTCCTGCTCGATTCTATCACTGTCATATCTGGTGTCGCTGAGAAGTGCGCGAAGTGGTGTGGCTCTCCTCTGTCACACACACGGTTTGCTCTTTCTCTCACCCATAGGCGGCACAGCCCATGCAGTTATGTTTCATATTTTGGTAGGATCTGGGGAAGAAGAGATGGCTAAGGAGGAAAAATTACTCCCCAGAGTAGGCATATAGTAGAGAAGGCGAAAATGGAAAAGGGGAATTTGTATCTGGACAGAGGGGCAGAAGGTCCTGGCTTCGGGAGGCTCCTTCTATCTCCTCAGGTAGACACTGGAGAGGCTGCCAGCTACCACCCTTCTCCCAAGGCCCCTGAGACTTCCAGACCAGGCCCCGGGGTTTCTCAAAGATAACGATAAGGTGCTTGAATATGATAAGTTACTCTGTAAAAAGCATCAGGATAGTCAGCAGTACCTTCAGACATGCAGCGTTAACCCACTGCTCTCTGCCTACCCTGAAGCACCAAAGAAACCTCTACACCCGCATTACCCTAGGCCGCCAGCACGCACAGCCAGAGACAACCGGGATGGCCCATGCTGTGGATGTCGGCTCACTACAGCGTGCCGAACTCTCCCCTTGCTCACACGAAGCCCTTTGATGGCATTTAGGCCCGTGGAAGCCAGAACGACAGAAGGAAACACCCAGCCGTGCTCCAGCCGCTGGGGGCCGTGGGGAGCTCACTCGCAGGCACACGGAGCCGCCGAGGCTGACACCCCAGCCTGTTCCGCCACAGCACACGATGCCCAGGCTGCGACCGAGACCTTCCATGGTGGAACAAGCTGGGCGGCCCGAGGCAGGGGCCCAGCTGCAAGCCTAAGGGGGGTGCGGAGCCTCTCGTCTCCGCCACGGTGACAGCTCAAGTCAAGGTGGGAAGCAGCTGCTCCATCCCGGGCTGTCCAGGGGCAGCCTGGCTCCCTCCAGGCCGCGCCCTGGGGGTCCCACTCACCCCCTGCCCCCCCTCAGCTCCTCCCCACAGCCTCT
>NW_009258549.1:3247880-3267848 GCF_000687185.1 Egretta garzetta
CGGGGCCCGCCGGTTCCCCCGCACCAGGGCGAGCGGCCTCTCGCCCTTAGGGAGCCCGTTATCCCCGGCGCGCCGTTAGACAGCTTGTCCCATTCCGGGCCGGGCTGGGCTGTGGAGGACGGTGGTCTGTGGGGCCAGGAGCGGAGGGGGAGGCGGCGGCCGATGTGTCCCTCGGGGAGGGAAAAGCTGACTCGCATCCCGCACTTCGTCACGTCTCTCTAGGTCGCCCGTCCACGCACCTGTCCCCCATGGCAGCGTGGTCCCGGGAGGCTGTCCTGACCCTCTACCGGGCTCTGCTGCGCCAGGGCCGTGGGCTGCGCTACACCGACCAGGATTTCTACCTCACTTTCATCCGCCGCGAGTTCCGCAAGAACCAGGGGCTGCAGCAGCTAGAGGACAAGGAAAGACAGCTGGAGAAGGGGCAAGCTTTCCTGCAGAGCAAGCTTGGGCGCCTGGTTTAGAGAGTCCTTGTAGCTGCTTTTGGCCCCACTTGCTTCCCTCTTCTTTCCAAAATCCCCTTGCCAACCAAAAGAGATGATAAATGCTCCCTGCCCACCCCTGTCTTGAAGAAGTCTGGAGGGTGCTTCCACAGGCATACCAGGAGGGCTCTCCTGTTCTCTTTACAAATGCATTAGGTCACAGGTAGGTCATGTACAATGTTATAACCACGTTCCTCGTGCTACTATTACAGTTAGCTTTGTGAAAGTGTGGGTTTTTTTGCCTAGGGATGAAAAGCGACTGGATTCCTGGTTCATCAAGGCAGGAACATTCCTCCTGAGATTGTAGCTTGGCCTTAGAAAAACCTAAGGGCATTTTTAAACTACACAAGTCAGGCAGGCTCTGAACATTTGAAACAGACTTAGAAAACAGATCTCGAGTCAGGTTGGAAGAGTTTCCTGGTGTTTTCATGTAGGTTTGCTGAGGATCCGTCTATGGGTACAGCAGTGGCAAAGTGTGTTTTACACATGTAGCTGGCCAAGGAGACTCTTTGAATTTAAATATTGAGGTCAGGTTAAATGGGAATTGGAGGAAACAAAGGTACATGCATATGTTATATATGAATTATACGAGAGTCAAACCCACCAGCCCTGAGGGTGGGAATAAATGTCTGGTGAAAGCAAGGGAGCTGTTCCCTTTGTGGTGTGTTGTGGTCTCTGCTGTTGATTCTTGGATGTCTTTGAAGTATCTGGGACTAGCTGTTGTCCGAAAATGAGTCTGGGAGTGGATGCTCTGAGACTGTCTGTCAACTCTTGGGAAGATCATGATTTGTTACGGACAAGCAGTTGACTGTCCCTGCATCGCCTTGTCTGTGAGCAAAATTACATGCATTAGACTGAGAATAAGAAAATAGATTGGCATAAAAAACCCCATGCTTTGGTTGAGAAGCACAAATTAAAAGACCTGAATGGTCATAGGGTTTTACATAATATACAGGATTTTATTACACAATATTGCTGAAGTAAATCTTTATTTTTTAAAAAGCATTAGGTGATTGCACAATTAAACCTGCTTCAATGATTAAAAGTCCCACATCAAATTCAGGACGTTTTTCTTCAGGTCATAATGGGAGCTGGAAGCAAAGAAATGCTGTTGCTGCAGCTTGGTCAGCACTGTTCTGGTATGTCTGGAAATAAGTAGCTCTCCAAGGGAAGATAATTAGAGAGGCTGCAGGGGTTAGGTGGTCCCTTCCTATGGCTCTGTGCTAAGACCCCAAGAGCTGTGAGTGTGGGGTGGAGAACAAGGGAGTGAACTGTTAGGGTTGTGTGTTTTGACCCTTTTGTTTAATGCTCCTGCTCCTTCCAGGTGAGATGGCAGGTGCTGGGCATCGCAAAGGGAAAAGAGATGACAACGGCATCGGCACAGCCATCGACTTTGTGCTGTCCAATGCTCGGCTTGTGCTGGGCGTGGGTGGAGCAGCTATGCTGGGCATCGCTACGCTGGCTGTCAAACGGGTGAGCGTGTGGGACAGTGGGGTGGGATCTGAGCATGGGGGCATTGGAAAGAAGGAGCGGGAAACAAAAAGACTGGGGATGCTAGCAGAAGGCTGGGTAAAATCATCATCACCATGTACCAGTACTTAAAGGGTAGTTACAAAGAAGATGGAGACTCCCTTTTTACGAGGAGTCACATGGAGAGGACAAGGGGTAATGGATACAAGTTACTCTTGGGGAGATTCTGGTTGGACATAAGAGGAAAATTTTTCACAATGAGAACAGTCAACCATTGGAATAATCTCCCCAGGGATGTGGTTGACTCCTCTACACTGGACACTCTTTAAGACTCAGCTGGACAGGGTGCTGGGCCATCTTGTCTAGACTGTGCTCTTGCCTAGAAAGGTTGGACCAGGTGATCCTTGAAGTCCTTTCCAACCTGGTATTCTATGACAAAATGCAAATGTTGGGCCCTTAATGACTCAGACTGTGCCTGGTGATGTTGCTTCAGATGTACGACCGGGCAATCAGTGCTCCCAGCAGCCCCACTCGCTTGAGCCAGTCAGGAAAGAGAAGCTGGGAAGAGCCAAACTGGCTGGGCTCCTCCTCACGCTTACTGACCCAGGACATGAAGACTAACCTCAGCCGCTCCCTGCAGACCCTTCCCACTGATCCTTCTGCTGCAGAGACAGGTAAGGAGCAGGGTGATACTCTTGCATTACAGAATCATCCAGGCCCATAAACCCTGTATTCATTTAAAGGAACGCAGGGAAAAAGAATACTCTGCCTAGCCCAGTATTTTGATGTTTTTCTTTTAAGCGGGTCTACTGGTAGCTTCAGGAACTAGAAGTCAGATTGGGAACCAGTGAAAAAGAGTCATCTATTTGCATTCTTCATTCCTCTCATGACTTCATGGTCTTAAGCTTTATTGTCCATCAGTCTTCTAAGCTGAATACTTATCCATACAGCTTTCTTCAGAAAAAGCCATTCTATTCCTTTGAAGGTCTTTATTGCCTTTCTTTGGACCATTCCATTTGTTTGTGTCTTTTTAGAGGGACGTATTCAAATTGTGAATGTACTAGTAATTTACAACAGTATTTCCTATGTTATCTCTACCATTTTCATAATAATTTCTGTAATGCTGTTTGCCTGTTTAGTGCTGCTTATCACTGAGTTAGTCTTCATCTGGCTATAAAAAGTGACCTGCAGTCTTCTTCCTGAGTGGGATAATAAGTAATGTAGAGCCAGTTGGTGTTTGGTTTATGTGTTTGGTTGTTTTTTTCTCACTGACTTTACTTTCTGTTCCTGGTCACTTCAGGAGATTTACACTTGGAGATTCAAAATAAAAATCAGGATCAAGCTTTTAACGTGATTTCCAGATTCTCTGCAAGAAAGTCAGCTTCAGGATGGCAATGTTTTTTCTGCTGAGGCAATGTTAAAAAATGAGACAGCTGTGTTAAATGAGGTCTAGATCATTTGACTGGAATCCCCTAAGATGAGGATTGAGGAATAAAACCATTGATGATGGCATTTTGCATTCTTGACTTAAAAATAAATGAAAACTTAAGATGAAAGAATACAATTTTTCATGAAGTCTGGTTCCCTGTGGTTTTGCAGGCTATTTCCTTTTCATACAAACCCTCAAATCTGTCCAAAAAACCCCAGTGGGACAAGAGACAGCAGCTGCTGAGGTTGGGCAAGATGGGACTGTGTGCAGCTTGGTTTGCCATTCTGCATGCGCTGGGTGGCTAAATGCCTGTTGCCAAACAAATGTGCAACAGCTGATTGCCTTAACGGGGCCACTGACTTTGGGGTTTCTTCTACACCTGTTAAGCACCACAGCCCTTCCAAAGATCTCTTAGATCTGTAATTCTTCCTTAATTCTCATTGGTAACTTCTGCAACTCTTGGTCCATATTGAGAAAAGTCTGAAAGATAGATGGGAAGCATTGACTTACTTCTTTAGGAAACCAGTCAGAAAAAAAGGGGATTAGAGGATCTGTGCAGGTTAGACATTGCTTAATAATGCAGATGGCAGCGTAAAGCATTGTATTGCTGATATGTGCCTAAGAGCGTGTTCTCTGTTCTTTGGCCAGTGAAAGTTTGAGGGAGGTTTTCACTGGGGCTGTGATTGCCTGAGCTCTGCTGGCCCCAAGATCTGTCAGCAGAGTCCTGACAACTATTTCATTTCCAAGTGGCATGATTTTCTCATGCCACTCTACCCTAGTCAGGACTGAGTTTTGCTGATAATTGGTAAAAACCCATTATAATGTTGAAATCTTAATGAGATAGTGATGGTTGTTGAAGAGTGTTTTATCCACTGGTCTGGCATTACATTGAAAGCTTCTGAACAGTGCTGAATTTCTGATGAAGTTGAACTGAGGTATTGCCCATGTAGCCATTAAAATTACTTCCTTGCACACAATCTTAGTCTTGTCCTGGCTAAATTTCAAATCTAGTAACTTGTTTTCATTCAGTTTAATTGTTGTATGTATGTTTCATCTGGTTTAATTGTTCTCAGCACCTCCCTTTTGACTGGTATCTGTGTAAAGCATGCAAAATGTCTGCTGAAAGCTTTTTTAGACCTAGGAGGCTGCACTTTGGTGCTGCAGATTTTCTTCTGCAGATCAGTTCACAGTGAAACGCTGCAGACGATCAACAGTTTTCTTTTGGTCTTGCAGACTTTTTCCGACCCACAAAGCCCAAGCCATCTGCCAAGAGGAGTCAAGTGGAGCTGAAAAAATCCCGCCTTCGTCTGTCTCTGCAAGAAAAGCTCTTTGCTTATTACCGGAGGAAGGTAGCTATCCCAGCAGATGAGCAGGCCCGCGCCAAGCAAGCAGCTGTGGATATCTGTGCTGAGCTCCGCAGCTTCCTACGTGCCAAGCTGCCGGACATGCCCCTGCGTGACATGTACCTCAGCGGCAGCCTGTATGATGATCTGCAGGTAATTCCGGGGGCCGCGTGATGGGTCATTATTCAGAAGGCTGACTCGGCAGGGGCATTTCAGGCTTCCCTGTTGGCAGTGCTGGCTCAGCACAACATTCCTCTGTAATAAGGCTCTTGGTGTCGCCTTTCCCACCGTGGAGCCAGGCGTTCATTTCTGCAATACTGTTTGAACAGCGTGACCAGGCTGCTCTGGCTTTGTCTGCAAAGAATTTGCTTTTTGCTGTTTTATTTCTCTGGATTATCTCAGCCTTTGTTTCCTTCCCCTCTGTCTCTCCGTGGAGCTGTGTTTTTCTTGCTGTTTTTCCAGCAGACCTCTGTTATCTCTCTGTCCCTCCTATCTCCTTACAAATACATGATATTCCCTTAGAACTCCTGTGTATTCATGTAGGTCTTCCCTACTCTTTTTTTTTTTTTTTTTTTTTTTTTTTTTTTTTTTTTCTTCTTCTTCTTTCCTAAATGCATGTCAAACCTGGATTGGACAGCAGTCCCTCCTGCATATCTCCCTGATGGCAAGATGCCCATGGCTATAGTGAGTGATTCAGAGGCACACTTTTTTGTTTGAGTCAGAGCTCTGGAATGGAGTGTTGAGTGTCCAGTGAAACTTAGATCTGGGGTCTTAATCACATTGGTGAAAAGGGATCTTTTAATGACCTTTTTCCAAACAATGTGACAGACCAGGTGAGGGCAGTAACTAGTTGTAGCATGGGATAATTAAACCACGGCAACTTAAGTTTGTCTAGAAACTTAATACTCTGCCTCCTGTTTTAAATTGTCCTGTGCTGTTGCTGTGCCCTGGTCACTCCAAGGAGTGGACTTAGAGCAGTAGGAGACAAAATTATTTGTCTATATGCGGTTCATGTCAGGTCTTGAAGTATTTGGTGATCTCTAAATAGTACACACTGTATAAGCACTAGCTTGGGTTATACCTTGGAGTTATCCCACTGATGACGGGAAATAGTCCTTCAGAATGTCTTTTGACAAAGGCAGGCTGTGAATCCTACGCAGAGAGGAGAGCGAGATACCTGAATCCTTATTCCACATTCCTTTGAACAGAATGCTCCTAAAGGTGGTGAATAAAACTGAGTGTGGAGAGAGAAAGCTTGTTCTTACTCACTTTTCTCTCTTGTGAAAGGTAGTGACAGCTGACCACATCCAGCTCATTGTGCCTCTGATGCTGGAACAGAACCTGTGGTCATGCATCCCGGGGGAGGACACCATCATGAACATTCCTGGCTTCTACTTGGTGCGTCGGGAAAACCCAGAGTACTTTCCCCGTGGGAGCAGCTACTGGGACCGCTGTGTGGTGGGAGGTTACCTTTCCCCCAAAGCTGTAGCAGACACCTTTGAGAAAGTTGTAGCTGGCTCCATCAACTGGCCAGCAATTGGGACTCTCTTGGATTATGTGATCCGTCCAGCAGCTCCCCCAGCAGATTTGACACTGGAAGTCCAGTATGATCCAGAACGGCATCTTTTTATTGACTTCCTACCATCCCTGACACTAGGCGACATCATCCTTGTGGCCAAACCCCATCGATTGGCCCAGAATGACAATCTGTGGCGACTGAGCCTGCGGCCAGCAGAAACTGCTCGCCTCCGAGCCCTGGACCAGTGTGATTCTGGCTGCCGTTGCTTGTGCCTGAAGATCTTCAAAGCAGTATGCAAGTCAAACCCAGCCCTGGGCCACCTCACTGCCAGCCAGCTCACCAATGTCATCCTGCACCTATCCCAAGAAGAGTCCGACTGGTCCCAGGACGTGCTGGCTGATCGCTTCTTGCAGGCGCTGAAGGGGTTGATCCGCTACTTGGAGGCAGGTGTCCTCCCCAGCGCTCTGAACCCCAAGGTGAACTTGTTTTCAGAGCTCACCCCTGAAGAAGTGGATGAGTTGGGCTATACCCTCTACAGCTCTCTCTCAGAACCAGAGGTCTTGCTGCAAACGTAATGGGGCCTTACCTAGGGAAATCTTGATGGGGTTCAGCCAACATGGACTTTGATTACTGCGAAATATGTCTCCTCCACTTCTCTCTGTCTGTCTCCTTTTGGTTCGTTTTTATTTCCTGCTGTGGAGTTGGTGCTCCCACTGAATTTCTTGGTGCTACGGGTCCATTTCCACCATCTCTGCCCCAACAGGCACCCATTAGCTAGGGAAAAGAGGCTAAAACTGCAGCTCTAAGATCTTTGCATAAATTCTGCTGATGTTAAACAAGTGTCTACCAAAAAAAAAACCCCAAAGAAACTATGCACTTCTTTTTCCTGTGGTACACTTACTGCAGCGTCCATTTTGGTATGAAGAAGGTGGAACTGGGCTGGTAAATCCAGTGATGATTTTAGCAGATTTGCGTTGAGGTCCTTTCCTCCAGTCTGACTTGCCCCATGTTTCTTTTTCTCTGCTGTACCACTGTCTTGCTTTCCTCTTTTGGTTTTTTTTTTTGGGGGGGGGCAGGGGAGGTGCCCTTTGACCCAGTTGTGCAGGGCAGACTGAGATGTTTTGGACAGGGTTGTTTTTTGTATTTTGGAGTGGATAATGATTACACTGGCTGTATTTAGGGCTGTAGTGCTCGGAATAGGAGAATGCCCATGTCCGTGGCTCCTGCTTCTGCAGAGCCTTCTCATCCTTTGCAAGCTGGTTTCAGAAGTAAGGGCAGAGGCTTGACCAGCCTGCTGCAACACAACCTCCAATACGGGCAATTCTCATTGAAGCTGTCCTAGGGGAGGAGGAAGAAACCTTTGTGGTCTGGCTATGTGATGAGGCCGAAGGAACAGGGCTTGTCATTCCTGCCTAGCCAGATCTGCAGGGTGTTGCTGGTGGGAATGGCCCTGGGAATGGAGAACAGGGTGGCTGCTTAGATGTCTCTCTCTGGCCTGGAGGAAGAGGCTGATTATGGGGGAGGGGTGAGAGACACACATGGGAAAGGGGATTAGGGTTTTTTCATCTTTTCCCCAAGGGCTTATGGCTGTTCTGGTTTATAGGAGGTGGAAGGAAGACTGCTTGCCTCAAAGGGCTTTGTAATAAGCACACATAAGCCAGGTTCTCACCAGCTATAGGTCTGTGAAGGTGATGGAACTGAACTGGTCTCATCAGCAAGGTTCTGTCCCATACACTGATACTAGGGTACAGCTGCAGAGCTGGCATTCAGAGATATGCTGGCTTTGCCATCTGCCCTCAGTGTGTGTTTTAGTCCCTTTCCCAGCCACCTCAGAATGAGGCTGTCCGTCCCCTTCCTCATTCCCATGCGCTGACTTTCCAGTGCTCCCAGTTTACAATTGCTCTTAGAAAGCTGGTGAGGGCAGACCTTCCCATTCAGTCTGTCTGGACCTGTTGGTAATGCAGTTCTGCCCACTCCGGTTGACAGCTGCTGTCAGGCTGTTCTCCTCTGGCTGCCCCCCCCATCTGCTGCTGGACTGTGGTATGGGTTTCGGATGGGCAGCTGCTGCACTGTTTCGTGTCTCCCATACTAGCCACATGGACTCTATGTTCTGCATTCAGCCTTCTGGCCTCCTGTCTTCAAAAATGGGAGGGAGGGTGTCCTCCCAAGTCTGGGGCTGTCTGTCCTTCAAAAGACCAGCACAGCTATCGTTACAGAAACATACTTGCCTTTCCCAGCTTTAGCAACTTTTTTTCCCCCTTGCTATCCAGCCTCCCTAGCCAATGGAGAGGGGTACTGCAGCAGCAGAATTTGGAGGGAGCAGGAATCCTTTTCTCCTCCTTTCCTCTCAGGACCTACTCCCCTTTGACAGAGAGTTTCAGGAGTGGAACCATGGAGGGAAGTCTTTAGCCCTTGTTTTCTTGTTAGAGGCAGTGCTAGTGAGATGAGGGAGGGAGCATCTTTCTCGGACAATCCGTCCATTTTAGCCAATGTCTCAGTATTCCGTATACAGTGATAATGTAACATTGCATTTTAAATTATTTAATCCTTAGGGTACTGGTATTTTCTAGACTGCCAGATGCGTACTTTGAAGTTTGTGTGTGTATATAAAGTCTGTAGTCTATAAAAGGTTAACAGAAATTCTGTTTGTATGATTTTGTGTTTTGTAGTGTTTGAAGCAGTCAGTGTTGGTCAGCTGTTGATTGCTCTTCACTCTGATTCCCAGATTTTTTTCCCCTCTTTCTTTCCCTGCCCTCCACTGCCTTTCTGATGTCAGACTTCCTACCCTAAAAGCAGACAGATGAGACTTTGGAGCCTATAGGCTATTGGGGAAAATTCCCTTTTCTTCTACTTACTTGAAGGTCAACCAAAATATTAAAATATCGGGGTTGTCAGGAGTTCACCATACATTCATTTCTTCAGTGTGATCTCACCCTCACTTGGTGCTGGCTCCAATACCACGGTCTTCAAGCAGAATTGAGCAGCAACATGGTTTGGAATGATCAAAGCTATAGGTAGATAGAAAAAAGGTAAGACATAAGCGGGAGGAATCCGCTGTCTGAGCTGGCTTGAGACCAGTTGCCACATACATAGCTGTATATAGAATTTTTTACATGAATGCTTTTACTTCTTCCTGGCAACCTAATGAATTAATATTTTATGGCCATTTCTTGCTGCTATTGAGCTCAATTTGTGTATCAAATGGAGACTGAAGCTGCCTTTTTGCCTTTTCTGTAGACTTTGCTCCACTTCACTTGACTCACTTCCATCATTTCTTCCCTTCTTTTTTTCCCTCCTCTGAGCTAGCCACAAGCCCGTTCTCGGGAGGCAGATGCTCACATCCTACAGGCAGCCACCACAGCAGGCAAGAGCTGCCCCAGCAGTGGCACTCTCAGCAAAGGCCAAAGACACAGTGGGTCACAGGGACACTGCAACTAGGAGTTTTTCAAGAGGAGGCTCAGGCAAAAGGGGCAACAGAGGCAGGGAAGAAGGAGCAGGATAAGTATGCAGGAAACTTACACTAATGCTGTACCCAGCCTGCGGGTCAAACAGACTGTGGCAGTCTCTTTCAAACTGGCACCTTTCAGTATTAAATGCAGTACGTGTGTTGATGTACAGCCTGGAGAACTGTCTTACCTAGAGGTAGGCTCCTTCCTAGTCAAAGCTGTAGCACAGAGCAGGAGGACCTAGAACTGAATGTGAAAAGGGCAGCTCCCAGCCACCTTCCTGACAGAGCGGCTCAGAGACAAATTGATTGTAAGAGGCCCAGAGCATGCTTTTGGTTGGTTGCTGCCTGGGCTCCAAGAATGCCTCGGTGCATTCTGCTATAGCTTAGCTCACGCGAGCTTCCCATGAGATTGTCGTCTTGTTCCCTGCAACCGCAGGGTGAGGACCAACTTGCTCAGCAGCGGGTTTCACTGCTGCTGAGCTCCACTGCTAATCCTTCAAGTCAGATGGATTTCTTTTCCAGTGTTTAAAAGCAATTATGGAAACGAGGCTGCTTTCTGCCTCCTGAGAAGCTGCCATCAGCCCTCACTTTTAGCATGTGGGTACTTGCAGTGAGAAGTGATGATGCCCCATCTCTCCCAGGCCTGGAGGCTGTGGATTTGCAAAGGGGAAAGTCTGAGTGCATGGTCTGTGACAGAGTGCGTGAAATCCTGAAATAAAATGACTTTCCACGGTAACCTGCTTGTCTCTGGTGTGTTTATAAACAAAGGAACATCTCTGCTTTTGTCTCAGCATATCACCTTTATGCTGACATAATTCTGCACCACACCAGTGCTTGGGGCCCGACGTGCCCCTTGCTGATTCACCGCTTTCCCTTTGTGGCTCTGGGTGCTCAGCGCTCTGCAACTCTCCTTGAGAGAGCAATCAGCTCGGTACTGCAGCGTGCTGGCTCCTGGCAGCATTCACACCCGTCACAAGACGATGCGTAATTAAGGCGCTGTGCCTCCCGTCCTTTCTCTGATCGCCCGCGTGCCCAGACAGGCACCTGCCTTTCATGTGGCTCCCCAGGCTTCGCAGGCTTCTGTGCCTCTTTTTAATATTAAACTTTCCTGTGCAGACTCCCCCGCCCTTGCTCAGTCACGCGTGTGCTTCTGCAGTGCCAATCCTCTCCCCTGCCAAAAGCACTCCTGTTATCCAGGCATCAGCCTTCAGGCAGTGAGGGAGCCGCTGTGCTGGGGTCCCTGTCTGGTGCATCAAGGCTCTTCGCATCAGACCCAGTTTTATGTGCTTGCTTGGGAAGGTGGGGTGGAAGTGCTGGACGTCAAGTAAAGCATGAGGTGATGCTGCCTTTGATGGACCCCAGGCTCCTTAATTCTGGGAGGACGTGCTACAGTGACAACATTGTCCCATGAGACTTCCTTTAGTGAGGACTTGGCAATTAACATTTAACTATTTGGGAGGATATGTTATGATACAAGGGAATCTAGCTCTCTAACATTCTTTTTTCCGATACCCCTTGCCTGTGTTGTTTTGGTTTGCTTTTGTCCTTTAATCTGTTCTGTGGTAGAAACGGATCGGATGAGATCAAGCAGATTTCACGTCAGATGGAGTCTTATGGGAACAGCTAAAACGAGCTGCTCTGTGGAACCTGTGCCAGGTATGACCCCCTCAAATTACTACCCCTGGAAAGCCTAGAGCTTGCAATACATGTTTAATGTATGCAGCGGTTTGCAGCTTTGCATAAAAGCTGTCCCGGCATGAATAGGGAGGAAAGATCAAAAGATACGGGTTTGTTTAATGTAGAGAAGAAATAATTGAGAGGAGTCATGATAAATTACTTCAAGTATGGAAAAGGTTGCTACAAAGAAGAGGAGCATAAATGGTTCCCCAGGCTGCAGAGACTCAGCATCTCTTTTGTTCTTAGCGTAATGAACAAACAGCTTAGGAGGAAGGTGAATCTCAGAAAAAAGCAAAATATTTTGCGTGCTTTGTTATATAACCACAGTCCTATCCTGGAAATGAGTGAGCTTACATTTTACTTATTTATTTTTGCATCTCCCTGTTTTTTAAATAAATTCCAGCCTGACTATTCTGTAGCTAATCTTAGGCTGGGGGAAAGAGGGTGACTGTACCCCAAATTTGAGATTATCATGCCAAAGTGTTGGAACTGTATGATTGTTTCTTTTTTCCCCCAAATACTTAATCACCTCTCTGTGTTAATCACCTCTGGTTTTTTAAGGTTTATTTTAATATTCTGAACTCCAGAAAAGCTGAGAACAGCTGCTGCTTTTTAAATCTAGTCTCATGGATAACCAGAGGAGCCTCTTCCAAGTGAGGAGTTTCTCTTCCAGATAAGATAAAATATGTTGGCCTACTAACCTGCACTAGGTATGATTCAATGGCTCCGGCATGGCTTACTGAATCTGGGCCTGGATCTTGAAATGTTGGGCTTTACTCACAGATGCAGCGAGCAAAAAATGGGAGATTCTCCCTCCTACCAGTGAAACCCAGTATTGGCTTCCAGCCCTAGGGGGACTGCTGCAGTCTAGACACTTGGGGAACTCTTTGAGGTATCTGGATTTTATCTTCTTTATCTTTGTCAGGCTGAGTTATGATCTGAGTTTACAATCTGAAGGATTCAAGAAATATCCTTCCCCTCCCTTTTTTTTTTTTTTTTTTTTTTTTTTAGATTCAATGCCACCTTAAAACAGCTCCTGTATAACAAGAGTCCCCCCAGCGCAAGTAGGGATAGCACAGCGTAAAAGTTTTACTAACATACTCTGAGGAGGACAGCGTTATTCACAAGCCACAGAGCCAGAAAGATGGTGGTGAGCCAGCTAATAATATCTCAACAGTATGTGATCCTGTGGAATAACCTTGGAAACGGTAAGGCAAAAGAGGGTGGTCAGACCAACAGGTAAGGCAGGGAAGATCTGAAATCATTCTGTACACAGAAAGCATTCTTGTTTTATGAATAGCAGGAGAGCGGGAGACAGAGTTTGGCTCATGGAACTCAAACTTCTCAGGATCTTAAGCTTTCCTAAGTACTCACGCAGAAGTCAGTTTGAACAAAATCACTTTAAACGCACTAAAAGTCCAATTGATTTTTATTTTGCTGCCCTGGTTCAATTTCCCTGGCTCCAGCAGCTAAATAGCTCTTTGATCTGTCTATTAACACTCAGTGCTAAGCTTCTCAGGGGAAATACATATATATATCAATTCTAACCACATTCTTCATGAAAAGCCTTCACACAAGTAATGGGCAAGAGTTGATTGCTTGAGTTTTTGGTTTTGTTTTGGATTTTCTTTTTTTAGGCAGCAGTTTCCTCTGTTCAACGCAAGCCCACCCCCTTCCCCTTCCTCTGACGGTGGTAGAATTGTCACTGTTCCACAGAATCACCGGGATGATACACTGCCCCATCAGACATCCTGCTACAATGATCCCAGTCCTGTAAGACTCCCTTAGTGCACTCTGCTCAGCATTGCAAAGGACGGAGACCTAAGAGGCAACAGGCACAAGGGCACAGATGGCAAATGATGGACTGTGTTGGCTCTTTACCTGTCCCATGACAGACATTACTCCAAAACTCTTCATGCCCTGGCAGGCTCCTTACCCCCTTTGAAAGGCAAGAAGCAATCATTCCTGGAAGTGGTATGGCAGAGAGACATTTTTGCCTTCAAATTCTTGAATTTATTTAGCACAGAGGATAGTTATGGCCTTGGACATAATAACTACCGCCACTTATATAGATAATATAACCTGAATTATGTTCAACTCCTGGTTGTTTATAGCAGTGGTGATGTGCTGTCAGAGGGCCTGAGATCTGCTGAAGCAAAGGTAGTACAAGACACGGCAATCCCACAGGCAACAGAGCCCCAGCTCCCATGTTGCTTGCTAGAGAACTTGTTGGCAGGGGTCCCAGCTTCCTGGCATTCATGTGGAGGTTGGGTTTTGCTGAGGCAAGCATGTGACCAAGGCATGAACCACCTCTCTTCCAAATCACTGCCTGTGGTCGTGAGAGAGACAGTAGAAAGCATCTAGTCCAGTGCCTTTTCTTGAACAATGAGCTAGTGATTTGGATTAGGAAGCTTTCTCCTCTGTCTTTTTTTTTTTTTTTTTTTTAATTCTTGTAATTTCTTTCTTATGTAAGGTGAGAAAGTTAATAAAAAGAACAGTGATCCATCTTCAGACCATCGCTTTGCACTGCGAAGGAAGATGCTTGGTGTCACCGGCAGACCAGATTCCCAAACCTTGTGGCCCAGGACAGACTTCACCCTTCTGTGGTCAGAGAGAGCCTGCCCTGCCTAGGGGAGACCTGCATTTCTGAGAAGTGCTCGCCATCCAAATCAGTCTCACTGAGACTGCGTGACTAAGGTGAATGACTCAAACCTTATCTTCCTGAACAGTGCCTACATTACCTCAGACCCAGAGATGTCTACTGTCATCCCAGGACAAGGCTTCAACAAAGTCTCACCCTCTGACTGCCAAAAGAGCAGGCCAGCGGTACCTCCCCAAGGGAGGCGGGTTGCCGCGACTGGTTCCTCAGACTGACCTGGCTTTAGTCTCAAACCAGCTCTCAGCAGCCAAGCACAGAAACCTCCTCCCACTAAAAGAACTGCAAACCTCCCTCACCAAGTACCGCAGTGATACCAGTTAGAGGGGCAGTGGGTTGAGAAACTGCAGCACCTACTCGGGATGATACTTTGGCCACAAAGTCTTTTTTGGGGACTGTTATCCAGCTTGCTCATGGCCAGTCCCCTTGTAACACATCTGAGGAGGCTCTGCTGAGGCCACCCACAAGCCCATGTGCAAGCACAGGGAGCAGAGCAGTCTCGAAGTCTTCTGAAAGAATCTTCTTTCTGACATCATTTGTCAAAGCTCCTAATACAGAGACTTTAGGAGGGAAAATGACAGTTGTTCAGGAAAAAGCTATGAACTCAACGATATCACAACTGCATCAACATCCTCCTCTGTAAACAAGTATATATTAAAACAGATCGAAGTTTGCTGGTAAATTCCAGCCACTGAGCAGCTGCTGCCTACAAACAGCGGAGAAGTATTACTGAATAATATCTGCAGTGTTCCTCCCCAGGCGCCTGGGGAGCTGCAGCCTTGATGGTGATTTATCCCCACATGAGTTTCAGAGCTTCATCTGAACTACCTGTTTTGTCAGCGATCCTGCCTGCCAGCATCAGAGACAAAGAGATCTCACACGCACGCAAGATATCCCCAGGATTCTGTTTTATTTCATTAACAGGGCATACCCATTCACAGTCTCTCTTCCTGGCCTTATAGAGACACTGGGAAGTTAGGTGAAGTTAAAAACAAATCCCCAGATGGAGCACGCACAGCCTAGTCTGGTATTATCAGCCTTTCCCTGGGCATCCCCCCTTACTGAATGGAGAGGCTGAAATAACCCAAGCTCAAATAACTTTTCCACCTGCTTCGGACAAAGCTGCTAGTTTAAATCATAGAATCATAGAATGTTTTGGGTTGGAAGGGACCTTTAGAAGTCATCTAGCCCAACCCCCCTGCAGTGAGCAGGGACACCTTTAACCAGATCAGGTTGCTCAGAGCCGTGTCCAACCTGGCCTTGAATGTTTCCAGGGATGGGGCCTCCACCACCTCTCTGGGCAACCCGTCCCAGTGTTTTACCACCCTCATTGTAAAGAATTTCTTCCTTGTATCCAGTCTAAACCTACCCTGTTTTAGTTTAAAACCATTACCCCTTGTCCTGTCACAGCTGCCCCTGCTAAAAAGATTGTCCCCATCTTTCCTATAGGCTCCCTTTAAGTACTGAAAGGCCGCAATCAGGTCTCCCTGCAGCCTTCTCTTCTCCAGGCAGAACCACCCCAACTCTCTCAGCCTGTCCTCATAGGAGGGGTGCTCCTTGATGCCAGGTTTGGGAGCGCAGCATAATCGCTGTTGGGCCGATAGAGGCAAGGAGTCCTCGTTCTGACAAGTCTCAGGGGCGCTGGGGCAGCGGAAGACAAACCCACTTGAAGTGGCGATGGGCTGTTAGCTCACCCGCTGGTGCCTGCGGCTGGCTGAGGGGCTGCAGCCTCATGGTGCGCCCCCGCCGATGCCGATAATGTCCAGATACACACATTTTGATACGCACTGAAGAGACAGTTTGCAGCGGGAGGCACATTAACTGCAGCCCCGCGAAGAACACCAGTTGCCATGAGCTACGTTTCTGTTCCTTTATTGCTTGGACAACTGGAAGGCTCTTTGTTTGTGAGCTAAACTGCTCCCACATGTGCTAATACACATGAGGGATTATTCCTGACCACCCCCCAAGTCCTTTCAACACAATACAACAAGGCTGGACAATGAGAAAACCAAAAGAATCCCCCGAGGGTCTGAACAAAAGTCAGCACCCCCTCTTCCCCCCCCCATACACATATTTTTTGCTAAACATCATTTTCAACCAGTTGTAGCTTTTCTCAGGAAATTCATGCTTGGGCAAGTTATAAGTTAAAACTCACCTCCCTCTTACCAGATTTGCGCAATGTTTTTACTTGTGGCAGCTGGCCGCAGCCTGGCTGATTTGGAATAACTAAAGCCTCTGGAGAGCCGTGTTTTTGCGAGCTACCAGCATGTGTTTGGCATGCCCACGTTTGTTCAGTAAGAAAACTGTAGGTGGACAATGAGGATTGTTTCCATATCTGTCTAAAATAATTGAACTGTAAGTTGCAAATGTAAATTGCAGATTTAATCCTTTTTTTTTTATTAGTCTCATTTCAAATGTCAGTGATATTTACATAACAGGATGGAAACAGAAGACAGTGAGGGGGTGGGTAAGCAATGAATGATTTATTAGAGATTCCATTTGGTGTACTAGTCCAAAACAAACGAGGCAGAGCATATGGCTAACTTATTTTCTGTTTGCACGTAATAAAAGATGAACGCTGATACCTCCCAGCCTGATCTTTAATCACATATATTTGCTTTTCAATCTAGTTTTAAGATGGAACATCTATAAAGCAATCCCTAAAGAGCTTACGACGAGAATCTGGCAGAAACGATCCTTCAGATATCTGTTCATGCTGCATGAGGAGAGAAGCAGCCGAGCACTGTGAATTAGCCTGTGCCGCAGAGGTTGCAGGTTAATTCTCCCTCGGAATTGCTCAAAATGCCTAGCTGCTTTGCCCCATTCCTCCATTGTGTTTCCCTCAGCACTCTGTCTCCAGGAAAAAATTCCCGCTGGTCTCTGGAAATGCTTTGCTCATTGAAGTGCGGGGCAAGGGTTCCTGTCCCTTCTGATGGAAGGTTCAAAGGACAGAAATCATCACAAGAATGCCCTCGGGACTTGCTCTCATACTCATCCTTCTGCAAAGCAGACAATGCACCCTCTTCCTCAGCCACCTCAGCAGGGCCTGGGGCCGGCCAAAAGCCCATCTGCCCCTTCTCCAGGACACTGAGGCTCAGCGGGGGCCCAAAGCCATCT
Source organism: Egretta garzetta (assembly GCF_000687185.1). Taxonomy (NCBI): domain Eukaryota; kingdom Metazoa; phylum Chordata; class Aves; order Pelecaniformes; family Ardeidae; genus Egretta; species Egretta garzetta. The sequence continues at coordinate 3,265,019 of NW_009258549.1, forward strand.
GCCCAGTGCCACCGTGGGGGCCATGTACCCTGCCAATGCAGCGTCTGCCAGCCCTTCTTCCTGGCTGTGGCTTTCCCGACACTCCAGGAAAGAGCAAACTTCTCCGTCTCCACTACTTTTGCTGGTTACCCTCCTGGCCCCAGAAATACGTACTCACCCCCCCGACCTGACTCCCCTGCTACCAAGGCCCAGGAGTACTCCCCCCCCCCCCCCCCCCCAGTCCCTGAGAGCATCCTCTACAGAAGGTCTAGACTGTGCGAGGAGATGTTGCTATGGAAACATTTACGTCCTCCCTGTCTTTTGTGTACTTAATAACACAGCATTCAGCATGTTTATCTCCTGTGTACTTGCTGGTGGAAGAAGAAAACCTCTCTTCCTTTGCAATGTTAACTTAAAAAAAGAAAAATAAAGAAATAGAGCCCATGTATTGACCTTCCATCTTAATGACGGAGGAGGGCGAATGGAGGAGTATTAGTTTTCCACCTCCTGGTGCTGCTGTCTGGCCAGAAGGTGGCTTTCTGCAGTGCTGTATCTATCAGGGCAGTTCATCACTTCCCAGCAAGGTCACTTCGGCCTCTGTCCTGCAGTGAGCTCTGCACGAGCAGCTCCTTTTGCCCGCGGCTGGCCCCTTGCTTCGGGGTCGGCATGGATCTTACTCATCACAAGGAGCTCTCTTTGCCCAGGTTCGGTACCCAGGGCAGGAAAATAACACCCACGGTGCTGAAGCCGTTAGCCTGTCAGCAGGAGTTCATTGACCATGCACACAAATTAATCTTTGTTCAGAAGCCGCCTTTTTGCACTGTGAATTCAATTTTCTTCAGAGCTGCCAGACTTCTCAACCTCTGAGCCACAAATATGTTCTGTAATACTGGAAGGGAACGTTTTTTTAAACGCTTTTGAGTTAGTAGCGGGCAGCTAGTAGTTCTTTGCTTAGAAAATACTTGTAATTTTTTGGTACCAAAATTCCCAAGGAATTGTTAATTGGGCTTAAAGAAGCGTCTTCTACCTCAGTCAAAAACTGTAGCCACAAAGGAAAAACCTCTGACATCATATGTGCAAATGCAGAGATGATTTATAAAGGAACTGGGGATGTGGCTCATGCAATTATGTAACAACAAGAATTCTGCAGTCCTTCAGGAAACAGGGAAAAATACGCTATTCCTTAAATGGCTGGCTTCTGGTTACTTGATTTCACTTTTTGGATTGGGGATTGTTAAAAAATTTCTGTCTGGAGCTCGTAATGCAGACAAATTTCTACCTAAAGTTTACCCACAAAATGGAGACCAGGCAGCTAGGAAACAGGCAGATCTGGGTTAAGTTCCTCATTGCATATTTCATTTTTGCTTGCATGATTCTTGCTCGCACATACCCAGAGTCCTTTCAGTGAAATCTATAATTACCTTTTCCAGATGAAGGATTGGGTGTGTATAGCATTTCTGTTTATTTAGCTACGATTATGGTTGTACAATCACCCTTTCACTTGAAGGAGGGGCAAGTAGGCACGGCAGGGGACGTGAAAGCTCTCCCTTAGCCAGTGAGGACGGGGAGATGCTGTCCACCCATCCACCCAGCCAATCACCCACTTGGCTTCTTTAAAAGCTGCCGCATCCTCTAAATGTTGCTTTGAAGCAAGATCTGCCTACTCCGTGGTGGATTTATCAGAATAATCATCTTAGATCGCTCAATTGCTACTGTGGTGTTTTCTGGTGTTGGAGGACGTTTTTCTCTGCCTCCTCCATTTTAATGAGTCATTCCAAAATCTGCGCTTGCTTCCAGGCAAAAAACAAGAAAAAACAAAACAAAAAACCCCCAACAGACCAACATGGAGGAAAAATTGCCATTTTCATTCAGCAGCTAGTGTTCATTTTACAGATGTGGAGTGACATACTCTGCTTTGTAGTGATGATGGTAGCATCAGACTGCTAAAAGCAGAAACTGGGTCACGCCCGTCCTCGCAAATTATCAGTCGCGTAGTAAGTTCTAGGCAGTTACACCTGAGCAAATTCAGTGAAGGCCGTGGCTTTACACAAATACTACTGAGGCCCTAACTGGAAAACACTGGAGCCTTTCGCAAAAGTACCCGAGAGCAATTTGACCTGCAGGACGATGACGTTTGAACAAGCAAGGACCCACCGCAGCTCTCGGAGCCGATGGCACGCTGGGAGGTTGCTAACACGGAAAAGCAGCCATCTGAAGCTGCCTGGCTCTGGCACAGTGAGGAAGCACACAAGTACTGATCCTCCCAGCTCTTTGGAGCTGGCTGATGCTTGTCTGACCTGAGTAAAATGATGAAGGGACTGAAACCAACAGAAAACTGTTGACCCCTGTGAGTTTCCTGCTGGGTTAGCTGGTGTGAGACCAGCTGGAGGGACTGTATAGCCAAGAATAGGGTGGGGAAAGAGAGCTGCCTTCTTTCCTAGCAGCAAATTGGTTTAGATGAGATAAAACATAATGTGAAACCGCACTTTAAAAACTTTCCAAGGTGACGCTGCCCTTTACAGCTGTGAGACTATGTAGGTGAGCCATTAACACTCATATCAGTCTGAGTAAAGTCTGTACAGAGAACAGAGAAGCAACTGTGTCAGTGTGAAACTGCATGGCAGGAGAGGAAGTTCTCGTTCCTCCGCTGGGAAATAACCAACTTCATTTTCAGCTCTTGCATAGGTTCAAGGCACTAATTAGACACATGCTCTCAGCTGCTCAGCAGCACGGCTGTCCAGCAAAGCTCCGTATGAACCACTCCAGGTCAACACTGCGCCATGGCTGCTGCGAGGCCGGCAGGCTCAGGTCAGAGACGCAGGTGCCCTCACGCACGCGAACGCACAGCCTG
>NW_009258549.1:3267934-3268171 GCF_000687185.1 Egretta garzetta
GGGGGCGGGGGGCCCCGGCGGCCTCCTGCCTCGGCGCTTCAGGGAGCCATGCCAGCACCTCGGCCTGAGCAGCAGCCACCAGCTCCGGGCCTGACCTCAGCAGGGCTTTACAGGGGCCGTTGTTAAAGGGGAGAACACACGGTGCTTCGAGAGGGACATGTCAACGAACGCGCAGGCATGCGGGGAGAGGCGCGGGGAGAGGCTGGGGGAGAGGCGCCGCCGCCCCCCCTCCCCCCC
>NW_009258549.1:3268233-3268914 GCF_000687185.1 Egretta garzetta
GGCGGTCAGCGCCTCCCCGCCGTCGCTCCCCGCGCGCTCCTCAGCCGTGATCACGTGTGCGGCCTCGCCTGGCGGGGGGACGGCGCAGCGGACGTACACCATCTAAGCATATAGTCCCCCCATCTCCGCTTCGTCGTGGAGCGGTAGCTTTTGTCGGTGTCCCCTGCGATTAATCCGTAGCAGGATGGAAGGACAGCAGCCCAGTAAGATGGGCTGCAGGCCGAAGGGCCTTGGCGAGAGGCAAGGTGACTCTTGGCGGATGACACCTCACAGCCGGATCTTGTTTTGCTGAAGGCGAACCCTATATAAAGGCGGCGCGGGGGCGCTGCCACCTCATTGTGTGTCGTATGCTGAAGTGGTGTGTGGGGTTCGTGTGTGTGGGCGCAGCACCTTCCCGCGCGGCGCGGACCGGAGCAGCCTCCCTTCCCCTGGCCGCCATGGCTCTCTAAGGGCGGCAGGGCCAGCGGCGGCATCGGCCAGTGCAGCAGGCGCAGCAGCAGCGGCGGCGGCCTCAGCACACCCCCGGCATCTGCAACCATGGCGTGAGTATTGTCTGTGAGGGACGGGTGTTGCCTCTCCCGTGTGCTGCGAGTCGCCCTCCTCCCGCCTTCCAGTGGGCTTCGGGGGCGGGTTTATCACCCGTATGGTAATAAACCATTATTTATTTGATAATAATATCTC
>NW_009258549.1:3269013-3269539 GCF_000687185.1 Egretta garzetta
AGGGTTTTCGCGGGAGTAAGAGCGGCAGGCTCCTAGGGAGGGTTTCTTGACCCCGCATGGGGGAACGCGTCTGTAGGCGGGGGGGGGAACGGGGCACTGGTATAAAAGCGGCGTGAGGACCACTCGGTACCTCGTCCCGAGCAGATAAACGGGGGCTGTTGAGGAGCTGGCAGCAGTACCTTAATCCTTTAGTACTGCAGCGTTAACTCCGCCCTGGTTATCTGGCGGGGGGGAGGTTTTCATAACCCTCGGGAAACACAGTAAAAGGGGGTGTGTGAGACGCTCGATTCGGTTTCTCGCTCAACCGACCTCTTCTGAACGTAGGCTTATTTCGGAGGGGTCCCTTGTCCTTTTCCACCTCGTCTCTAGCGCTGCCTCCTCGGTGCTAGGCACGACTCGGCCCTGCAAAGCTTGGGCGGCAGCCCCGGTGGAAACGTGGCAGGATACAAAATGGCGGCCGGCGCCGGGCTGGGGAGGGGGAGGTGGCAGGATCACGAAATGGCTGCGGATGTTGGCGTGGGCGTGA
>NW_009258549.1:3269631-3272541 GCF_000687185.1 Egretta garzetta
CTGTGGCTGGCTCTGGCAAGCCTTTAGCAGGGAATTAAAAGAATAAAGATGTTACGTCGCAGGCAAACAGCAGTCCTGAAAATGGAGTTGTGCAAGTCTGTAGAGTACTGCTATGCTTCCAGAAGCGGCATTACTTTTAAAGAGCTACAATGCTGGTCCAACAAATACTGATGAATTACAGTTTTATTTGCAGGTTTTTCAAGGCACCGCACAGCAGCATTGCTGTAGTCGAGAACAAGACCCTCTACTTGCCTACATCCTTCGACATCAAAGCATTAAAAACTGACGAAGATGAGCCTCTCGAACACAGAGATGCTGTTGGGGGATTCATTATCCCCCTTCAGCCAGCCGTGTTCGGTGGCTGAGGAAGGTCTGGGACTCCTAGATGACTACCTGGAGGTGGCCGAGCCCCTCGGTTCGCATGGGTTCTCCAGCGACAAGGCTAAGGCAGTCTCCTCCAATTGGCTTGCTGTGGACAGTTTAGGCAACACCATAGATAGCAGCCAGGGTAAGGTGTTAACTTATTTGCATAAAGTACATTGATTACAACAACACATAACCTATTTAGTAATGTTGCAATTAAAAAACTAAATTGTTAGGTGTTCATAAATGTCAAGGCAACCTCGCATCCGTACCTCTGCTTGGACAGTGTATGTGCCACACTGCTCACACAGTACAGAATTTCTGGCTATTGGACTGGTGTATGGTGAAGTGACACTTCTGTTGTCCTTTTAACAACATACTGTTGTAATGTGGTACTACTCTTTGGCAGAGGTCACAAGAAATGAGCATGGCTGTGTGTTTTGAATGGCCCTGAATTCTTCAGGTGTCGGAGTAAGAGGAATGGAATGTTGGAACAGCTGACAGCTTACGTTGTACCCTGCAGTCTTTTGCAGCTAAATGGCAGGTTTTTTTTTTTCTGAGGGTTGAATTTCTTCATACCAATGTAAGGGAGAGGGGAAGATGTTGAAATGTGAGTTTTAGATTGTTTTCAAGAAGCTTCAAGTTGCACTGTTTGCTGGTTTACTGAAATGGTAATTTTTCTGTTGTGCAGAGGATGCCTTCTCTGGCATGGAGTGGATGGTGGAGAAGATGGATCTGAAGGAATTTGATTTTGATGCCCTGTTAGGTATAGAACATCTGGAAGCCACCGTCTCACCAGACGAGCTGATGGCCACGTTGGAAGACACGTGTGATCTATTTAACCCTACCATCCAGGAATTTCACAACAAAGAACCTCCACTGATAACTGACCTAATCACCCATTTCCCCGAATCTCCCATTGGTGCAGATCCCATGGCCCCATTGGCTTCCCTTTGGTCTTTCCCCCTCTCCCCAGGGTCTCTGACTTCCACTCCAGACCATTCATTTAGTTTAGAACTAGGTAGTGAAGTGGATGTTCTGGAAGGAGAAAGAAAACAGGAGGGCCCCACCTTTGTGGTAGTGATGACCAAGTCTGAGAAAGAGGAGGAGAACCATTCCGATGATAGTGGAATATGCATGAGCCCAGACTCCTACCTGGGGACACCCCAGCACAGTCCCACCAATTCACTTGGATCCCCCAATGACAACCAGTTCCCTACAGATGCCGGCTGTGGCTCTGTGCGCTCCAAGCCATACGATCATCCTGCAGAGAAGGTAGTGTCGGCAAAGATGAAAGGAGAAAAGAAAATAGATAAGAAATTGAAAAAGATGGAGCAGAATAAGACAGCTGCCACGCGTTACCGGCAGAAGAAGAGGGCGGAACAGGAGGCGCTGTCTGGGGAGTGCAGAGAGTTGGAGCAGAAAAACCAGGCCCTGAAGGAGAAAGCAGATTCCCTTAGTAAGGAAATCCAGTACTTAAAAGATCTGATTGAGGAGGTACGCAAGGCCAAGGGCAAGAGAGCTAGAGTCCCCGAGTAGGGTAGTCAGCAGTTCCGTGTGCATGTATATACGCTCGCCACTAAAGCTGTGTATTGCTGTCTGAATAAATTATTTTATAGTAAATGCAATTATGGTGTGCGATCACTGGGTACCTGTAGAACAAGCACCAAGTCTCGGTGTAAATACGAATGCCATCGGGGGTCTGGAGGAGAGCGTGGTGTAATGCACCGCTGGGCAGGGGATGTGCTGCGAGTGTGTGGAAAGCGCTTCCAGTCTGGTCAATAAATGAGTGACGCAAGTGGGATGTCATTGCTACAATTCATGGGTGTTTGGTAATAACCAGGGGGATCGTGCTGAGGTGCCCCAGGCTTTTCAGTAGCAAAGGCATCGGCCTGTTGGAAGAATTTCAGTGGGAGAGCCTATAGAACAAGGACCAGGTGTTACCTGGGGTGGGGTTCCAGGCTTTCTGGAGGAGGGGAAAGGACCAAGACACAAAACATGGAAACAAAAATGAGGTTCAAGAAATGAGCTGGCTGGGAGATGAGTCCAGAGCTGGGGATGGTAGTGTTGGAAGCGGCGCTTCTGGTTTCTCCTTGACTCCCTGCGAGTCCTGGCATGAGTCTAGAACATGAGCAGGGGGAGTGTTCCCGGCTGGGGCTGGGGTAGGGGCTCCTCGTGCTGGCTTGGTCAACTGGGCCGAATGGGTTGGGTCACTCTGCGAGCTCTCAAGGGTGAAGATGTTCGTGTGCTAAAGCGTGGAAAACTTGGGGGCTGCTTCAGCCAGCCTCTGAAGGATCAAATTTGGAGGTGCAAAGGTCAATTTGACTTCTACCAAGGGAACGGAGGAGTTGGTGGGTGAAGTCCAGCCCTAGTCCTGAGGCAGCGGTGCAGCGGGTGAGGTGGGGGTGTGGGGTGTGCCGGAGCAGCGTGTGTGTGTGCCGGGGATATGGCGAGGGGTTGTTGACGGAGCTGCAGCGCGGCTCCTGGGGCTAGGGCTTCCCAGCGGGGCGGCGGCAGGCGAGCTAACGAGCTGAAGGTGCGGCAGCG
>NW_009258549.1:3272571-3315148 GCF_000687185.1 Egretta garzetta
TGATGGCGCCTGCCCGTTACATGCTGCAGAGGACTCAAACACAACGATGAGAGGCAGGAGCCTGTGTGGCAGGGTGGTTTCTGCCTGAAGTTACCAATTAGGGCCCTTCTGTTAGCGGGTAACTTTATGGTCCAGCCACTCGATGCAAGGAAATTTTTTTGTGGTGGGTTCTGGTTCTGTGAGATTCTGAACGTCAGCGAAATTCCACATCCAGTGTGGCCATCCTCTGCTAATAGAGGATTTGGGACATGCCGCTTTTAATCATTTTGTGTGTGAGGGGTTTTTTTTTTTTTGGCCACTGATACCCAGATTTAGCAGCTCCTAATCCCTTCTTGGCCTGCTGGAGGCAGCTTTGGCACGTGGACGTGCGCGTCCTTCCCTTGAGGAGTTAAGATTCCTTCTCACTTGCACTGACACGACCCTGTAAGCTGCCCAGCTGAGGCACCTGCATGTCCCAGCCCGGCTGGCACGCACACACAGCGCGATGGCTTTGGGACCAGCTTCAGCCAGCGCTGGGCTCCAAGGAAAAGGTCCCTAATGTTATTTAAAATAGGAATATATTTTTTTTTTGTCCAATGGCAGCCTCGTGGGGGTCCAGGTTTCTGCCACTCAAGCTAGGGCCGTAGTCCTCCAGCCCTATGCATCACCCAAGCCATTAGCTGGTGTGTGAGGTGGGGTAAGAGCCCTGTGCTCGGGGGGCTGCTGCGTGAGGCTCCTCTGGCAGGCAGATGAAGAAGGTGTGGCAATGAAGGCACGCACTCCGAGTTCATGCACAAGCTGAAGCGGAATCGGAATCACTTTATTTAATTTTTTATTTTAACTTTTATACTGATCACAAAACAAAGCCACTGCTTTTCTCTTATCACCTAGCTAGTTGGCAAGCGCAGGGTCCAAGCCTTATATGGAAGCAAAGCTCATCTTGCAAAGTCCATTGGTCATAGCATTGACCTCGCTTTTCTCACTTAGCTCTTGTTTTACTTCTCCCATGGCTTGCGGCCAACAAGACAAAGGATATCTCCGGTGTCCAGCTCAGCCACCGCATCTGCGGATTCTGTACTTGTTCCCACAAGAAGGTACCTGCTGGCAGCAGGCAGCTCTGCTCGCTGGCGGCAAGGGCTGAGCGGGCCAGGCCCTCGGTGGTGACTGGACCTGTCTGTGCTTGCAGCTGGTGCCTGGGTGACATGGCTGCTATTTAAATTGCAGTGAAAAGTCTCCCTGTCAGGAGATAGGGCTCATGCCACATTGGAAGTGGTGTGGGTACCCAAGACCCTCACCTTGGGTTTTGTGAGGCAGCGAGTTCTCTGTTGTTTGAGTAGTCTCAGCCTGGACTCCTCAACTTCATGGGAGCATCTGCCCATCTCTCACCTCCCAGGTAAGTGCTCTGCATGATACAAGTGCAAAGTGCTGCAAGTTGGCAAGCACATTGAGGTGCTGCTTTGCTCTCCAGAGCTTACTGGTGACTTCATGCAGGGATGAGGGACTGTTCTGTTTTGGGAGGTAAAGTGACCTAATAGGTTTCTTTCAGATCAGCTGGACCTGCAAGGCTGGGGACAACAGGGATAATTAGAGGCAGGAAAGCCCCCATGAGCAGACAGTCTTGACCTTGATGGGTCAAATCTGCGCTTTAAGGTGCTTGGTCTCAGCTGAGCCACAGAAAACATGGTAACCGGTAGGAGTGTATGAGCAAGTGGCTTCTCTGTGCAGGGCAAACTCTTCTCCTCCCCAAACTGATCCCCCCTTCCAAACATGAGGCAACCACTTCCACTTCCCTTAGAGCCATTGCAACTTCTGCTTTAAACCTGGCAGCAGCCCAGGCTGCGGGGGCAGTGGTTGTATTTTGTAGCCCTTACTCAACTTTCCCAAAGCCTGGAAAGATTGTCAGCACATCTACCCCCCCATCCCACGCCGTGGCAGGGCCATCTGCGAGCCAGCCCTGACTAAAATAAATTTTTCTTTGAGTCCATGCTTTTCAGGCAGATGGGGAAATGTCTGTGCTGGCCAGTAAATACACGATTCTCATTTCTACAGCCCTCCAGAGAATATGTGCCTCCAATTTACCAAATCACCCTCACTCCAGGGAATGAAGATAAGAGCTGGAACAGGAGACAAGGAATACATGACGCACCCGTGCTGCTTTGCTCTCTGCCCTGTGTATCCATGTATGCATTTTATAGGGCTCCTTGCAGGAGAACCAGAAACCTGCCTTTAAAGAGTGGTTGGCATCGTTACTGTTTGCTGAGGCTCTGAGCTTGCAGCTTTGCAGAGGCAGACAATATGGTAACCTTATGCAACGCCTGCTGAAATGACGCCGTGTTTCCATACATAGTAACTTAGTCAAGATTTTACGCTGGCTAGAGATTAGGGCGGACTCTTCCTCCGCGTTTTTCATTTAGCCTTTTCCCCAGGGCTTGCGTTAGGCACAGCCAGCATCACACCACTTGGCTCTGCAGCCCAGCAGCTTGCCCAACCTGCCACAGGAACACCAAGGACACCGTCGCATCACAAACCCCAGCCCACGGGAGAAAGAGCCTCGTGGCCTCCTGCCTGGTGACTGATTTTGTATTTTGCAAACTGCAGGAGCTGCTGCCTTTTTCTCACAGCCTCTCAGAACAAATATGCTTCAGTCAAATCCTTGTGGCTTGCACACAGCATGATTCCATGTCTAGAAATAGATTGTAGTGCATGAAATGCAGGCTTTACCTACCCCCGGAGGAGCCCAGTTCTTCTACATACTTGGAAACAGCAGAATTCCCCCAATCTACGTTATATAAAAGCTATTTGAATCTGAAGTTGGCACGGCCAGTGGGATTTCTGTCTCAGTTATTTTTCCTCTGAATTAAGGGCAGTGAAGTGGACTTCACATGCGCAGCGTGCATGACCCTCAGGCTGCCGATCCCTTAGGTAATTTTGTACTACGTGGTAAACCGGAGTCCGATGCTCCCCCACACAACCAAACAAGCCCCAGTGGTTCACGGCTCGCAAAGCTGCTCTGACAGCAGACGGCCTCTTCTCACGCACTTGTTTCTGCTGTTATCACGATATTTATAACTACCTTCCTCTTCGCCCTTGCCTTTAGAGAGACCCAGGTGCTTGCACTTCTGTTTGCAAATGAAAAGACGAAACCACCACCGCTGACTTCATCACATGCCTGTGTGGAGAACCAGATGCACCTTTGCACTTACAAGAATAAATCCCCAGCTGCAGCTTTGCAGAATGAAGAAAGAATGACAATAAAATCTTCCAAATAGCTTTTGCCATGGCAGAAAGCCCAGAAATAGCTGCAAGGACAGGCTGTCCTTTGTGAGATGAATGCTCCCTCAGTGCCACTGAGCTGGACTGGTAGAAAGAAAAGGTGGGTTATTCTGATCGAAATGATTCCACACAGTGATAGTCCGGCCACAAGTCCCCTCTCCCCTAGCCCCAAACCCATGTTTGCAGTCATGTGCCTCTTGAAAAAAAAATACACTTCTTGTCTCACCCGCGTTTCCCACAGCCTTGTTAAGTATTGTCTCACCTTTTTTTTTTTAGGTATGGTCCAGTTTCTGTTCTTGACATATGCATACGCTTTCTCGGTTTCAAGATGTCCCTTGCTTTCTCAACCCTCACTGCTGTGTAGCCACCCTTCTTCTCCACTTACTAGACCTGTTTCTAATTCAGAAAGCCTTTTTTGGGGGGATGGGAAATCTGTAAATTTTTGGTCAGAATAACACCAGTTTTCTTTATCTTTCTGTAGGCTTAGGCCTTCAGAAACAACAGGATCTGCACTGTCCTTCCTATATGCATAATTTCCATCTTGTGTATACTAATTTTTTTCTTAATACAGTTCAAGTAGCTTTTGGAGACAACCTACCTTCCTCCATCCTCCTGATGTGTTCACAGCCTTGCTGTGCAGCCCGGAACATATACTCCTGTTACACTTCATTTCCAGTGCAAGGACAGTCTTGGGGTCTTGCCATGAGCATCCCTTGCTGGGCCAAAAAAGCTCATCTTTGCTGACTTTCCTGTTGAAATGCTCCAGGCTGTTTAGTTGGGCCTTGTGATTTAACAGAGGAGTTTGGTCCTCAGCAATCCTATTTGGGCTGCTCAGGTATCCCAGGTATGCTGTCTTTGCATTATTTTCAGTGCGCTCATGCAGTCCCACAAGCCACCGAATGAAGCTGGCTCTACCCACAAGCTCCAATTTCCCTATTACATAGGTGCGTGTTCTCCAAGTAATGGCTAGCCGCCTCTCATTTCTCCTTCAGCTGCTCTTCTCCTCTCTTTTACATGTACACACCCTTTTAAAAATTGGCAGGGAGCGAGTTCCAAGCGCAGCAGACGCGCCAGCTTAATTTATATAGGGCAGAGAATCTCCCAGTTCTGTAACTCCTCTGCATCTCCATTGCAGCACATGGACAGTCAGAGAAAGAGACCTAGTCTTTGCCTCCCATTAAAGGAGGTAAATGAACTTTCTGGCACACAAACGGTGCAGCTCAGGACAGACCAGCTTGGCTAGGTTACTGGTTAGCCCTGCCAACAGCTAATTCGTTCAGAACAAGGTGCGTGTAACCCTGTAGACAGCTGCAGAGCAACCTTCATGCTTTTTATTTCCCCTGCCCCTACCAGTGAGTGGTTGGCACTGTTAATCCTCTTTAATGTAACTATGGATAGACATGCAAACCTTTAATCTGTCTCAAACCTACTAACCCCTCAGCCTGGCTTGGCTGGAGTTCCACATTTTAAGCTGTAAGCAGGCATGAGGCAGCCTGCTGCCTTTTACACTCCCCATTTTTAATTTAACTGATGGGTCTTCTGCCCTCAAAATGAGAAACTTCCTTTTGCAGGAACTTCTCTTCTGTGAGTTACTCAGGGCGCTGCGGCTGTGCACCCTGTCTACAGTAAATAACCAGTCCCTTACCCGAGGCCTTCAGGAGCCCATCAGCATTGTAGGTGCTGATGCTGTGCTGGTCATCAGCAAGGCTGAAATGGCAGTCAGTCATAAAGACTGCCACAAAGACTTCCCCCGCAGCTTTTTCAGCATTTCAAGTCTTGTTTACCTGAGTGAGTTTTACAGTCTGCCTTTGTTCATTTGCAGCCAGGTTTGTTACTGTTGTGCCATTTCAGAGGCAAGAAATTGGTTAGTGTCCTGAGCAAACACGTTTTCTTGGTTTAGATTTGCAGTTCTCACCCCCCCTCCCGATACACATACAACGCTGCTATTAGCTGTTGTTGCTTCCTACACTAAAGGAGTAAAGACTTGCTCATACAGCAGAGGCTGTATCTGCTTACAGTAGCTTGTACCCATCTGAACAAATTTTCCTGTGTGCTTTTCATTCACGTAACAGAGGGAGCAATAGGCCATTAACCGGCTTGATGAATCTTACTCACAACAAGCTAGCTCAACACTGAGCATCTGGGAACTATTCTGCCTCCTCTAAACCATTTCCCTGGAAAGCTTCTACCACATTAATAACACTCCAGAGCTTTTATTTGCATTTATATTAATGCTGCTGCTGCTGCTGCCGCCGCCTCCCATTCCGACTCCCTGCTGCACGTGGGTGGGGATGCACGGTAAGATGGCACCCTCCTCCTTCTTCCCTAGCTCAGCTACCTTTTATTTTCTGCTGCAGGATGCTCAGCTGGTGTCGTAGAGCTGGGAAGAGAGCCAGCAGCCCGATGAGCTCAGCCAGCACATGGCCCTCACCCTGCAGCAGCCGGATGCCTCCTTGCGCTGCCGCTCGCAGCTGCGTGGGAGACAAATGCCATCCAGCAGGTCTGAGGGTTGCGGGCTCCAGCATGTTAGCTTCCAGCGTGGGAACCGGCAGTCGGAGGCCAAGTAGGAAAAGCAGCGATGGCAGCTGCTCCTGCCCCGATCCCTTCTTCTCTCTTTTGTGGGGCAGCAAAGTCTGGCTGCAAGGAACAGAGAGACGGCAGAAGTTGCTCTAAGATAGCCACCTCCCGGGGTCCCAGCACAGCCGAGGAGCTGCCATGCTCTAGGCATAACTCGACCGTGGCTCAGACTGTTGGGCATGTGAGAGGACGCTTAGCTTTAGCTTACCGCCAGGGACCTGCAACAGGCTGGTACCTGTTCCCCCCTCTAGCTTGAAGACATTCCCCTCAGGGGCCACCTCTTGTCCTTACCTATCCAGGGTGCAGGTGGCACTGCTGTTCTTTCGCAGGTGCTCCAGCTCTGCTAGAGAGGTGGAAGGCCAAGGCTAGAACATGCCAGATCTTTGCCCTTGCAGAAGATGCTTTATCTAGAACCATCCATTCACTTCTGCTCGGTTTTCTTTCCTCACGCAAGATGAAGTTTAATTTATTTAAGGATACTGTTGGCTGTACAACAAAGTTTGATTTCAGATGGCAAAAGCCAGTCTGTCAAATACCTTTACCCTCTTCAACAATATAACATCTCATTGCATATAGCCACAAGTATGCTGATTACTTGTGTTGGCCCTAATAGTCTTTCCAGCCAGTAATGAGAGCTCCCATGCAACTTTAAAACTCCACAGATCAGGGAGAGAGAGTGTGTGTGTGTGTGTGTGTGTGTGTGTGTGTGTGTGTGTTATCCTTGTGGAAAACTGCTCTGGGCCCCACTTTAAGGTTCCTCATTAACTTTAAAAGAGCAGCTTTCCTGTTTGCTTCCATTTTCAAGCAAAAAAGCTGGGTTTTGTACAAAAGAGAGTGAACCACATTACCCTAGTGCTCCTTTCTGGAGCAAAGGATGGATTTGGTTTCCTCAGCCTGCAGAAGAAGGGCCAGGAGCTGAACAACCACAAGAAACCAGGGTGTGTAGGAGGCGCTTGTAAAGCAAGTGCAGGGGGTGACATCAAGGACCTCTGTAAGGTCAAGGGAACTGCCAAATACTGAAGATGAGGGCATGAAACAAAATAACAATCCGGAAATCCACACCCTTCAAAAGTCAAGCTGTGGCACAGCCAGCTTTTTCACACTGTTAAATAGCCTCCATCACAGCTCCACGCAGAGCTGCACGTGTTAGACCAGCTCATGCAGCAAGCACAGAGGCTTTAGGGAGACATCTGCTGCATATACATTTTGCTCAACTGCTTTTTCAAACAATAGTGTTCCCATTTCTCTTTTTTTTTTTTTACATGTCTTTTTTAACTTTGGGAATAAGAACAAACTGAAAAGGAAGGAAATTGGTCTTTGAACAGTTCTATATTTACTGCTTTTGGCTGCAGACAGTTGAACTTGATCCTATTACAAGAAATCCCCTCCCATGTGCTATTGCACAATTTCAAGTACACACACTTCAGTTATGTTCACTGTTTCCTCTGTCTGGACCCCATACGTCTGGGTGACTTTCCCTCCCATGCAGACAAGAGGAACAGAACACAACAGAGGAGGTGCAGACTTAAGAGGACAGCACCAGGGATTATAATCAGAGGGCAAGGAAGGGATATCAAATTCCCTCCAGTACTGACATCCAGACAGCTGCTGCTCAGGTCAGCCAAGCCCCTTGTAATCAACTCCTGAGTCTAACTGAAGCTTGATATTAGTCCTTCTCCTTACCTCTTTTTTTCCAAAGGGAACAGAATCACAGAATCGCACACTTCCCATTTTCTTAGGTAAGGGGCAGGAAAGAGCAGGGGCAGGAGCTCCCCAGTAGCATATTGATTTAGCAAGGAAAAGTGTCTGGGACAACACTCCCACCTGCTGGGCCTTCTATTTGTTGCAGCAGTAGTCTAACAAAAAAAAAATAATTCCCTTCAGCCCAGCACCACAACCTCTGGCTCAGAAGCTTTTAACGTTTGGGTTACAACCCTGCCTGGCTACAGGAGCTGGCAGCACCCAGCAGCGGTGCCCTCCTAGTGAGGCTGAACCTCAGTGGGAGGCTCAGGTGTAAGCATCCAAAGGACAACTTTCTCCATGTCAGGCCTCTTTCTTGGAGAGGGGAGACCGTGAGCAGGCAAAACAGAGAAGTCGTCTCTATTCCAGCCTGCACTCTTTGGAGGCCTGAGCATGTCAGATTAAATACATGTGTCAGCATGAATTGGAGAGGCCATTCATACAACTGAGCCACCCTCAAGAGAGGGTATGCCTGGATCCAGAAAAGTGATATGGTTTGTCTTCATCAATCATAGCCTGTCATAGCAATCACTATTACAAAGGTGAAGACAGGCAGTGTCTGCAACAATTATTTTATCAAACAGCATATACAAAGGTTTTGCTATGACTGAAAAACCTGACAGAGCCTGTGATAAGAACAGAAACTGCAAGGCTACTCAGGTTTAACAGTCTTTCAAAGCATCCTTCCCTTCTGATGATATATTACTGCTGGTCCAAAACATTTCTCCATTCAGATACAGCACTTTAAATGCTCCCTGCCAAATAACACAGGTAGCAGAAGCCTTACACCCCGAGGAACGGGAATGAGATTTATATTTGGCTTGGTCCACTCTTCTACATTAAGAATGCAAGACACGTTGGCTGGTGACTATAAGGACAACATATCTGAGAGCCAAGAGAATCTCCACAGCTCTAGCTGGCCAGTAACAAGTTCTGCAGAGATGCAGAGTTTCTTTGCAAGTGTGACATTAAAGCACTTGCTGACAGAGACACATGTCCCATCTCAATCATGCAGAGAAAACTGCCAGTCCTGTGTGCTGAACACTCAGCTGCAGAAAGACTGGAGTTGCGAGAATCCCCGTCATGTTGTTTACGGTCTTCCAAAGTATTCTCTCTCAAATTTACGGAAGTCTTCTTCAGTAAAGACAGTGCCCTCAGGTTTCTTCTTTGCTGCCTTCTCTGGAGGCTGATCTTTCGATTTCCTGCCTCTGTTCTGAGCAAGAACCTTCAGACAATAAAAAAGGAAAAAACAATAGTTATTGTTATCCAGACCAAACCACAAACTGGTGATTTTCAAGCTCACTTGAGGCATCCCTGCTATTCTGCTGGTACCCTGCTATATCCTGGAATGCCTCCAAAGAAAAGTGAGAGGCAATCACCAATGTTAACCAAAGCAGGTCACTGGGACCACAGCAAATATCAACCTACTATTTGGAGCCAAATACGAAACCTACTCCCTGGTAACTGTCACAGAGATAGAAACACTGATTTCAATTCAGACATTTCTAAATCTGTGACCTTCTTTTATCCTGTCTCTCCACAAGACAACCTGAAAACCCAGCAAGTTGTTGGAATTCCCTCAGCATTTTCTAATACACCATCACCTCCTTTCACAACCTCCAGCTTGAGAAACACTGGCTTAAACCACTTGGTTTGTTTATGTAAGTTAAAAGCCCGTATCTCATAGAAATAGCCCAAGATTCTAGCCGTGTCAGCTGTTCTCTTCAAATCCTGGCACAGGCCTACCTTTTGGGGAAGACCACTGGTTAAATTCTCAGGTTATGAGACACACCATTCAAGACAAAATTCCTATTACATGAGCCAGCAGCCCATCTGGTTCCTTGATAAACAGCCTCCAGCTACAGAAAAGGACAAATCAATCACCAGTAAGGAGAGGGTCTGAACCATGGTTTCTTTGCCAGCTGAAGCTATGAAAGATCTTTGGTAATTAGGAAAAGCCAACAGTTGTCAATAGATTTTTATCTAGTATCAGAGAACATTGTGGGGGACAACACAGCAACAAGAGTTTAAAGCTCAGTACAGAAATTGCACACAGAAATTCCTCAAGGCCACTTCCAGACGGAAACCGGACTTGACTCCTTTGCACAGGGTCTGAGCTGGAAGACCTGGGGCTGATTACCATTCACCTGTGTTCTTCAGCAGAAGCAGACCCCCAGACAAAGAAGTGACAGACTTACTTGTTCTGTGATGGCTTTGTTTGCCACAAACCGCCCCTTCAACATGTACTGCAGGTTTTCTCTCAAGTGATTCACGGCCTTCTTCTTGTGATACTCCTCTAGGTCAGAGAAGAGTAGGACAAAACACATCAGCTGCTCATCCAGGAAGCACAAAAGGAGAGACACAGGGGGATCAGCAAGGCCCCGGGAGAAAGAGACACCGCTACAGCTCAGGGACAGGGGTGCTTCCACAGATCTGGCTGTGTTTAAGTGGGGGACACCGGAAGGGCACCCAGGAGGATGGGAAGGGATGGATACAAGCAACCGTGGTGGTGGTGGAGCTGCGGGACACCGCAAGTGAAGCCGGTGCGAAGGCTGTGTCACGACTCTACCCTTGACCGTGGCCTTGTTCCTGCCGGGCTCCTGCTCCCTCTTCCTCCGCCTCGCAGCTCCCGCCGCCCTGGGGCTGTCCGATCCCCCCTGGAGTCCCGGCGGGGCCTTTCTGCGGCCTGCAGCGTGAAGAGGGACGGGGTTACTCAAGCCGTACACGGGGAATAACCGCCTCCCCGCCCGCACATCCCCCGGTCCCCGCGGGCCCACCCGGCTCCTCCAGCAGCTCCAGGCCCCGGCGCAACAGGGAGGCCGACATAACCGCACACTCCGCCGCCGGTGGCCAACTTCCGTCTCGTCGCCACACTTCCGCCCGCGCGTGACACCACTTCCGTCTCCGCAGTGCCACACTTCCGGCGCCGCGCGCGGCCTGGCGCGCATGCGCAGAGGGAGCAGCGGCGGGGGGGGGGGGGGGGGGGGGGGGGTCTGCAGAGCGTGGTCCGGCAGCTGGCCCCCAGCCTCTTTATGTTACATCTTCATGGAGCCACTGCAGCAGAGCCAGGGCTGTGAGGGGCCCCCGCCATCACAGGGATAATAATAAATGCAGGCCGTGTGGAAAGGGGGCGGCCAGCAGCCGTGTCATGGTTTGTCCTGGCAAGGCCCCAAAACCCAGATGTAACTCTATGCCAGACTCCTCAGGCACAGAGGTTCACTCCGCCATAAATTGCATCTATTATCATGGAGCCACTGCAGCAGAGCCAGGGCTGTGAGGGGCCCCCGCCATCACAGGGATAATAATAAATGCAGGCCGTGTGGAAAGGGGGCGGCCAGCAGCCGTGTCATGGTTTGTCCTGGCAAGGCCCCAAAACCCAGATGTAACTCTATGCCAGACTCCTCAGGCACAGAGGTTCACTCCGCCATAAATTGCATCTATTATTCAGTATTACTTTAGTCTATTTATTTAAAGCTTTCCTCCCCCGTTTTCACCCCTCTAGAGACTTGATGCTAATATCTGCTAAATTTAGCTATCATCTGAATAAAGCTTATTCAATTACAGCCGGTGCTGGCACTAACAAGCTGATGCTGGAGAAGAAGGAGAAAGGTTTATTTTCCCTCAGACATGTCCTGCAGGGAGAAAGCGATACAAGCGGCTCTCATTGTTTCTCATAATAATGATCTCTAGTGGGGATAGATAACTGAAACCTCGGTTCATTAAAAGACATTCATTCTCTGGAAATTGTTCTGCCGCCTCTGCAGATGTCACCTCAATGCCTGTCTTTTTATTGTCCATCCTCTTCCACATCCCTCCCTGGATGGATCCCGGCATCCTCTGTCAGTATCTGCCAGCGCGATGGTGCTGATACATTTTTCTGGACAAGACCTACTTGGTGCCCATTCCTGGCTGCAGGGCTGGGGAATGTTAACCACTTACTGCTTGTTCAGCATGTCACTTCTCACTCTTAATTTTCCCTTTACAGTAATGAGGACCATTTTTTTTTTTATTTATTTGAAGGGACAGTCACTGGGTGTGTAACGCAGAGCACTTCTCTATTTTCTTGTTTTCTGTTAGTAGCTAGTGGAAGATAGAGCTTGCTCAGGTCTTAGTTCCCCACCACATTTGTCCCTCCAGTCCTGTGAAAGCTAACGGAGTTACGAGGAGGTGCTTGTAGTTTTGAACAGGAGAAGCTGATGAAGCAATGAGTTAATAGCCTATTGCTGGAATTGAAGAGAGCACTAGAGAGCATTCTAGTCAGCAGAAGATTTGTTACTGCTTGTAAACTCAGATCATCTTTATCTTGGTCAGAGTGAGATAAATGATAGCTGCCAGCGTGATCTTACCGTGAGGAAAGCGTTTCCAAAAATACCTCATCAGTCAAAACTCTCTCTTTTAGCCCCTAAAATACAACGTACAGGTTCTTTGTAAGCTGCTCATGGTTATGTATTGCATAGTATATTCAAGATAGCTCATTCTACTTGTTAAACACTGCATTTGCATCATTTAACTTTATTAGGATCACCTAATACATTGTTACATGTGCTTAGTGTGAGAATGGTGTAACCTCATAAATGCCTTATGAAGGTACCTGATGCAAAACCATCTTCGTTACCAACACCTCAAAACACGTTTAACAAATTAGTGTGGTACAAGCTGCCACTGATTTATTATCCTGTTGATGGAAAATATATGCCCTTTTCTACCTCAAAAGTAAACCATCACCAATACTATCCTATTTCTGTTGTGCCAATTAATAAAGCTCTCAATTATGCAGGTCTCACAAAAATCTGACTCCCTTCTTATTAAATACCTTCAGTAGCAAGAAACCGTAATACAGGCAACGCCTCCTTTGACCGGCAAGGTTGAGTGCAGATGTACTATGATTTTAGTCAGCAATTACCTGCAGAATAAAATTTAACGAGCGCACAGGGGTCACTGCGGAAGAGGGGAGCCAAGGCTCTTTCTTTAACTGCATTCACAGTCTCCTGCCTCAGAGCCTGGTCGGGCTCCTGGAGCTAGTTTGTGCACCAAGAAGTTAAATGGATGCATGCTTCGTGCTGCAACGCCTTCCCCAGGTTTGGATCTGTTAGCAAAGACCACGGTCCAACATGAGGCCATGGATTTTTTAACACTTTGTGAAATCATGTACCTGTTATTCATACATTATGTTTCTTCAGCTGCTTTTAACAGGATCCGGCAGCTTTTCTCGGGCATGATCATTAATGTTTCTCCTAACTGTGTTCTGGCTTCAGCTGTGGTTGGTCTTGGCAGGCATGGTGATAATAAGTGTCTGTCATGTCTCTGTTTGGGTGACTTTGGTGCAACTAATACCTGTCACACCTGCAGGCACAGGTGCAGATTTTTCCCTTGCTCTTTGACTTTAATAGAGAACTATGCTTACATCTTTCCCCTGCAGTGCTAAACATCAGTTTATTGACTTATACTAGGAATGTACAATTGTCTCTTACTATGAACTGGATTTTGCCTGTGCGTTATATCTTTCTTTAAACCTGTATATTTGTAGGATTTATGCATTTGGATCACATAATCTCCTCTCCTATATGTCATAAACCGTGAAATATCCTCGGTTGACCTCAGATTAAGTTGACTAACCTGTGTTTGCTAAACCTGCTTTATGCTGAACGTAGCATATGAATGCTGTATTTCTCTTTGCAGGAGCTTCCATGGCTTTATCACTCTCATAGTGAGGATATGTTTCTTATTTCATCATGATATATACATTTAACTATCACTTTCTTTCACCTGAATCACTGTTGAAAGCAGTTGAGCAGACCCTACAAAGAGCTTTTTTCAGACTAGTATGTAGTATTCAAAATTTTATGTTAGGAGGCTTTGTGTCTGTGTCAGTAAAAAAAAAAAAAAAAAAAAAAAAAAAAAAATTGTAGTATTCAAAATTTTATGTTAGGAGGCTTTGTGTCTGTGTCAGTAAAAAAAAAAAAAAAAAAAAAAGCAGTATTTCATTGTACTGTTTTAAGGCCTCAGCCTTAAAATGAAAATTTCATCCAAGAAAACTTCATCGCTTTGTAATCCCTCAAAAATCAGTGCAGTTAGCTCTTTGGAGTGCTTTGGGGACAGAATGAATGTCAAATGGTGTTCATTTAAATGTATAACATCCAAATAGATCGCTACCTTACAGCCTGAATAATCTAACTTTGGATGGCAAAAACCACAGGCGCTGCATTTCAGATTGAGAATGTCTTTGTTTCTGAGAGTTAAGCTATCTCTGAAAGCTTTCTGCCGCTCATCTTCGTGGTTTATAGCTTTCTTTATATCTCATGCCCCAGTGGGTTCCCATGAGCTGGCTGGCTTTTCATTTACAAATAACCCAGCATACAGATCAGTTTAAGTTTTAAGTAACTTCCATATGTGAATATTATCAGTTCACTTTCTGCTATATTTCTTATGGCATTGAAAAATGGAAATTTTCCCACTTTGAATATATTGATAAAGTTTCTGGTTCATCTTGGAGTGGCTATTATTCTCCCTATTGTTCTAGGCTTTGGAAGATATCCAAGATCACTGTACATTTGTCCTGTTCTACCTTATTATTCTGTACTATGTGCTAACAGAGACGTTAATGATATTCATGGTTAATCATATCGCTGTCTCTGGCAGTTCATAATAGCTGTTTGTTTGCTCTTATTTTATATTCCAGCTTCTGGATTCAGGGGGTTACGTAGGAGTCTCGGTCTGAAGGAATATTGTGAAGAATGTTAGAAAATGGAAGCTGAGGGCAGCATTAGAAGTAAAATACAACAATCACAAGCATTTATTTAGTTTAGACCTTTTTCAAAAACAGTCTTATGGTTTTGGGAAATGGGATCCTGATGTCTGAACACTTGATATTGTCCACACTGACACATATATCTGTATTTTCTCTTCCAGAATGATTCATGATTCAGACCAATTTTCAGGCTGATTTATAACAGATTTTTACCTCTGCATGTTTCTTCATGTGTGGATTGTGGAACATGCTTCGCTTTAGCCAGTCCAGTTTCACGACATCCCATATTCTGGATTTTCTCTTGAACAGCAGTATTCAAAGCTGCTGTCATTAATATTTAGCTGTGTTTGCCAACTTGAAGCAGTTTGTGTTGTGGTCACTGTTCCTACAAAGAATGTGGATCACTGCCTGCCCTGTACCTCAAGTACGTAGGAACCTTTGTCCTTTAACTGTGTGACATACCTTTGAAAAGCAATTTGACTTTCTGGCTTGCTGAGTTTGAACAAGGGCTGGACAATGCTTTGATTCATATGCTTGCATGGGTAAGTGTCTAGTTACTTTAGACTGACAGAAGGTCTTCTATTCTGACTTTTACTTATTTTTTTTTTTTAAATCCAGTGCAGATACCTACTTCTTCCATGGACTTTTTAGCCTGTTCCAGGTCACCAAGATGCTGGCTCTGCTTTCACAGCTTCTGCAGATAGTGTTGGCGCAGGTTAAGAGTACATTGGCTTCCCACCATACTAGATGCTGTAGTAAGAAATGAACTCTGTTCCTGAAGAAGACAAGAGTTATTATCCTGCTATACAGATGAGATAAGTTGGCACAGAGATTAAGCATCTCACAAAGTAGCTGACAGGATGAATGCTCAAACTAGAGATCTTCTGAATGACAATGTGGAGGCTCAGCCCAAAACATATCCTTGTTCTCCACCTGCTGTTTTTTGGCTCCAGATGGGAAGAGAGCAAGCATCAGTAGCTTTGATGAAGCTGTAAGAGCCCACTTTGTAGAGAGAGGTAATATTTTTAAGAACATAAATGTTATATTTGGAAAAAAATGCAAACAAGTTCTTCTTCAGGGCTTAGGATACCAGGAGAAAGCACTTTGCTAGTAATATTTTGCATGTATTTTGCAGAGTTGGTGTCACGAGGTTTTTGTGGTCAGAAATAATAGGGTTTTGCATCCAGACTCACAAAAATGCCTGCATTTCCAGCGCACTCGTACTTTCTACCTTTGCCTGACAGAAGGGCATCTGCTGCTCTTGCATCCCTCCTAGAGTGGAGCAGGCAAACAGGTCTGCTGCTGGAGGGGAACAATTTCCCTCTCTGTTTCCCACCGCTATCCGTAAACGTCAGGAGAGGGAGGATGTAGTAGAAGGATCCCAGGGCTCAGAGTGACTTTTCCCTGTTCCTTCTGTGCGCCATGGAGATGGTTGCTGGGTCTTCCTCCTGCCCTCCCCACCTAGTTCATTCCTGCAGCATCAGCTCTGGGAGAAAGAAGCAGAACTTCCTACCACTGTTTCTTTCAGTCTAGAAGGCCAAAAGGTATCCCGCTGCACTTGCTTTTCCTTTTCCCTAAAAACCTAGGAAAAGAGGATAAAGATTCTTTGGTGGAGCAGGGGTGGGCCTGAGCGAAGAAAATATAGGCAAGCTGTGGACCACAAACTGCTAAGTGCTGGAGAACGAGCATAACAGATGATGGGCACAGGAAGGAGGCAAAGGCAGGACTGGTGCAGGGATTGGAGTGAGTACAAGTTTGCTTTATAGATGTCAGGCTGAATGAAATGCATTGTAGGAAGGTGAGTAAAGTGTGGACAGCATCTACCGAATTCTTTGGTGGAGCAGGGATGGGCCTGAGCGAAGAAGGAAGGTGAGTAAAGTGTGGACAGCATCTACCGCCATATGTACACACTGGGAGTTATTGAAAAACTTGAGAACTTTGGGCCCATACCTTGCTTTTTGGGGATCCGACTTGTTTAATTTTGTGGTTTAGTGTCACTGGCAGTGCTGGATCAGCAGTTTCCAGGAGTTATGAACTGTTTGGTGGAAGCCCTTGAAGAATCTTCTGGGACATCTTCCCTTGTTGCTTTGGAAGCTTACAGTTAGTGATGGGCTTGGTGAGACTTACACCTCAGTTACCAGCATCTGAGCCTCCAAGCTTACCAGGAGCTGTGTTTTCCTTTCTAATTAGCTTCAAGCATCTGGACTGTTACATGCTGACTTTAATTTTTTTCTTTTCTTCCCTCTGGATTTCAGTCCATCTTTTTGTTTTTCCTTCTGTGCTTCTAGAACTGGTCTTTTCATTTTTGTTGGCAGATTGGCGTCCCTGGCTTGATGCTTGACCTTCTTCTTTCGTTTCACCTTTGGCTTTCAACTTACCCTTTATTCCTCCCTTATGTTGTTTGATTTGCTCTTCGTAGCTTCTTTTGTGTTTTAGTCAGAACTCTAGATGTTCCATGCTGGAATCTGAGAAACTCACCCCTAAAAATATTCCCCTGCCAAATACACAGAAAATGGACAGAAACTGAAATGGGGATTTTGAGACAAGGTTCTGAGTATAACATTGTTTAACTAGAGGGATTTGTAAAAAGGCAGTGGCGGTTCTCAGTTCTGGAGAAACTGTGGCCTTTGATGAAATAAAGTCTCATTTCTTCCAGGAAGGATGTATTTTATCCTGATTACAATGGAAATAATGATTTCCCATGTAAAGAGCTTGGAAATAGACAGAGAAGAGGCTGTATTGGAGCTGAGAGCTTGAGTATCCTCATGCTGTGCAGATGTGAAGTTGGGGAATGTTAGTCATCGCTGAACATGGCTGCTTTCAAAGCAGTGACAAAGAGGTGGAAGGCTCTGTTTTGTTCCCAGCCTCTCTGCTCCAGGGCCTTGAAATGTTTACAAGTCCCAGAGCTGGCTCTGCATGCAGCAAAGTTTAGCTAGTTATGCTTGTCACCAACCATTAAGGGTTTGGAGACAGACAGGAGATGGTCTGCGGCTGTCATGGGCTTTTGCTGCCGTAGGCAGGCCTTGTTGGTGGATGTCTCTGCTGCTTGGTGCAGAGCAGAGCTGGTGGAGCTGGGGGCAGCATTACCTGCTGCCGCAGCTCCTGCCTGCTCCATCCTGTGCTGGCACCCATCTGATCTTCCCATGGCTAAAAGTGTGTCATGTCCTGTGGTTCAGTGGCTAAAGGTGTGTTTTGTCCCCTTCCTGTTCCCCAGTCCCTTCAGGCCTGGGAGGGAGCCATTTGGAGCCAGTAGGTAAAACAGGGGGAAGCGGAGGAGGGATGGGATCATGAAGGTGTTGCAGGGCAGGGGACAGCCAGGCCACCAGCATGCATTGGAAAGGAGTGGGTCAGATCATCTGGTCCCCTCTCCAGCTGTTTCTGATGTGGGAATGGAGAGCAAGGCAGCATTGTGGACTTAGCTGCAAGCAGCAGGGGGACTGGATGCTTATTGCCACAATGCACAATTTGTGGGATTTTTTTTTCAGAATTGCTCAGAACCACACAGAATAGCGTGTGAGGCTTGCCCAGATCAAGGAGATGTTCTGTCCTGTGGCTGGCGTGGTGTATTTATCAGCGTGGTGCCAGGCCGCTCTCCCTGCGCTCTGCTTTTGTAATTTTTCCCCTTCCTTTTTTTTCCCCTTTCCTTCCTTTGTGCTTTCTCTCTAATAGCTGTATTTTGTCTTTACTTGTTTTATTCCCTGTTTCGTTGACTGCTGTCTCTCTTTGTAGCCCTTGCTTCTCCAACCAGGATCTGCAATTTCTGAGGCTGTGGGAGGGTGACAGTTCAATCTGACCTTTTACCATTTGTTCTTGACTCCCAGCAGTTGAGTCCCTCTAAATTATACGGCTGGCTCTCTCCTCTCTTACCTTCCTTTCTCTCCCTTTCCATCCAACTCTCCTCGGCAGAGTGTAGAAAACAGTCTTTTAGAAAACACTGAAAATCCACTGGCATGCACTTAGGGGACCCCCACTCTCTCGGGGTGCAGGAGTGTCCCTGGAGGCACTGGGTACCAGACACCCATACGCTCACCACATGAGTCCCCCTGGACCAGGCTGCCTTCTCCTCCAGGGCCCCATGTCCTGCTCTGCCTCTGTCTTCTGGAGACCGGGGAACAAATGCCAGCAGGAGAGGCGGCCAGGCTGCCATTTCTAGCATGGGTATGTGGTGCCACAAGGGCTCTCCTCACTAGATGTCACTGTGGGGCTGGGTTTTGCCCGCCACAAGCACAGCAGCCAGGAGAGATGGGTGCTGAGAGGGGCGCTGAGCTTTAGGAAGGCCCTGCCAGGAGCAGCGGGAGGGCGTGGAAGAGGTTTGCAGGACAAGCGTTGAGTTGCTGTAGGTTTTACCCAAGCCTGGCAAGTTTTGGGCACAGAAACAGCAAGGTGCAGGAGGGCTTTGGGGCACAACTCCATACAAACTGCTTTGAACACTCCAGCCTGTATCTGGTAGTCATCAGGGCTTTAGTGTGAATTGGCCACCATGGCTTTCATCTCGCTAGTGCTCATCTCCTGCCGGTTGTGATATTGGTTTGGCAGCAAGACGCTTGCTAAAGCTCAGCCCTGGATCACCGTTCACTGTCTCCATCTGCCATCACCCGTCTGTATATGCCTTGTACCCCCTCCCTGCCCAGGCCGCAGCACACCTCCATACAATAAGTCCCCGTCTCGCTGCCTCCCTGGCAGGGCCATGGGGGAGAGGACCCTTGGGGAGGCACTGTGGTAGCCCCCAAAGCAGAGGTGGGAGCTGGGGACCTGCGGTGAGTGGCGTAGGGAGGCTTGCCAGGGGCTGGCTTTTCTCTCGCCAAGGAAGCCAAGTGACAAGCCAGCCACATGGTTCCTGCTACCGAAGATGCAGGGCATGACTGCAGGGTGGGAGCCAGCAGACCCAAGTGCCCGTGGGGAGTCTGGCTTGCACAAGGCCTCCCTGTGCAGTGAGTGAGGAGACCTTCTGTCCCGCAGTCGGCATGCACATTGCTCAACGTGGTGGCAGATGCTTCTATCATTTCTTTTACTTGCTTTATTTTTTTGGTCTTTCCTTCTTTCACTTTTTCTTTCCTTCCTTCACTCCCCCTCTCTTTTGATAGCTGTCTTTTAACTTGCATTGCCTATTTCCCTCTCTCCTTGTCCTCTCTTTCTCCTTCTAGCCCTTGCTTCTCCAGCCAGGGTAAGCAGTTTCTGGGAGGATGGCAGTTCAACCTGACCTTTTATCTCTTGATCGTGATTCCCAGCACTTAAAGTCCCTCTAAATTATAAGGCCAGCTCTTTTCTTCTTTCTTAACTTCCTCCCTTACTCCACTGTTTGTTCCTAAAACTTTGTATTGTGAACTGGACCTTGCAATCATGGCTCCATCCTCTGAGGGGTCCCTACTGTGCAGAATCTGTAAGCTGTGTCCTGAGGGAGAGGAACTGGCTAGTAAATGCCCCATGAACCACTGTATCTGTGGCATAGGTGGACTTTAGAAGAGTTATGTGGTCTTATTTTTAAGTAGTCAAGTGTGAGCTAGAAACAATGGAACAACAGTTATGTAGAAAGCCATCAGCTCTGGGAAAGTGTTTTGGTTTGGTTATGCATAGGTATACAGCCTCCTGTCTTACTGGGCACACCATGGTTTACACTGGTATAAGAGCACACTCCATGTACATGTTAGCATCCATACGATGCTACCTGGATGTATGGTAACAGTGCCATGCAATGTACAGTGTGTGAGCTGCTCAGCTTGCATCTGTGCTGATCTTGTACAGCCGATTCACTGTGTGGGGTTTGGATGGCCCTAGGTAAATGTGTGTGTTTGTGTGCAACCTGTGTGTGTGTGTTTACACATGCGTGTGCATCAGCGTTAAAGAGGACGTGAAAGAGATTGGATGCAAACCCCCAGGACATCCAGCCTTTGGGGCTGGCCAAAGCAGTGGGGAGCCCCAGAGACTCCTCCTCTGGGCTCGCCTTGCCGTGCTCTTCCAGCCGCGTGCTGTGCTGGAGCCTGAATCCCGCTCCGCTTGATCTCATGCCAAGAAGTATTAACATTCGCTTCACCACAGCGTAGCCCAATTAATGTTTGATTGTGGCAAATGAAGGAGAGCAGAGAGATTAAATGGGGTTGCCAGCTGGGGTGGTGGGAGCGGCGAGGGGGAGGCATGCTCTTTTCTGTGCAGCCCAGAGGAGTAGGACTAGACTTTCCTGGAGGAGGAATCAGGATCTTCCCTCCACGAGCAGTAGCTCTGAACGGTCTGCCCTGGTGCCTGTTGGACACAAGGCTGTGCTGAGGCCAGGCGACTCTAGGGGTGGGATATGGAGCTTTTTGCCACTGGGTTTCTGCTGACCGCTGGGCTGACCTCTGGGTGTCATCATGGAGAAGGAGCAGGAGGTTGCCTGAACCCTCTGGGGCCTCATAGTGCAGATCTGATGGAGTGGACGTGGCTGGTCCCCCAGTGCTGATAGGAAGCTGCAGCGCTTGAAGGGGTTTGCTAACCCCTTGGAAAGCTCTCTGCAGGAATAAAGGCACAGATCCAGGCCACAGATGTCCCAGGGAGCAACTTCTGTGTCGTCTACTCAATGCATTTGCAGATAGCAGATCAGTGTTGACAGTGTCCGGTCAGTGCTGCTCAGCAGGCTTTGCTTCCACATCCCAAGCAGGTGGGCTGAGGCAGATGGGCTTGAAGTGTATCCTGTGCCCTCCCCTTCTTCGCAGAGCTGCCTGTGGGGCTGGGAGGCCCAGCGGGGTTCAGCATGTCCAGGGGAAGCTGGTCTGGGCTGTGGTACTTTCAACCTCTCCCATATGTGATTGCCCCCTCCCAAGTAGGCATCGTGTCACTTCCCAATTGAAAAGCCAAATGAAATTTTCAGGCAGTTTGCAGATTTTATGATTCACTTGTTTGCTTTTCTCCCTTTCTCTCCTTTTTTATTTTTTAGTTTATTTTTTCCCCCTTCTCTTCTGTTTCTATTCACTCCTGCCAGCTGCCTGCTTTGAATTTAGTTTGTATCGAGGGCAGGTGAAATTAATTTTCTGCTTTCCTATTTGGTGCAGAATGGGTTCTCCCCCCTCAATTCCCCTTCCCTGCCTATTGCTGAAGTAGAGAGAGATGTCTTGGAAACATTTCCTTTTTAAAATCTTCTTCTGCCCTTTCATAACTATTTGGCCTCTCAGCTGACAATAGTGTGGGACAGGTGCTAACACAGTGCTCCTTTCCTGATCCAATAGCTGGAGAATAAACTCTTGGGCATATTGCAGATTACCAAGCGAGAGCACATCTCACTACAAATCCAGCTAAAAAATAAAGGAAAATAAATATCAGGACAGTTGGAGAGGGACAGGTTTTTCATTGTCTCTGGGAAATCATCCCTGCCACTGAGCCCCTGAGAGTTGCCAACATGCAGAGCATCTCAGGGTTCAATGTTGGGACAGCAGATATGGCCTGACCCTGCTTGGACCTGGGAGGGGAAAGACGACATGGCAGGATAGTGGCCAGGAGGTGATACGGTCAGTTTGCAGCAGACATCTGGTAAATCTGTCGTTTTGATCTGGCAATCGTGGTTTTGTGCTGTGGATATAAAACTTCCCAGTTAGGCATAAAGGAACGGAAAGCAACTTCCCAGCTCCCGCAGCCCAGTGATGTATAGGCTCAGCGTGTGTGAGCGTATGTGCAATACTTGCTGGTAGAGCATATTTGTGAGATGTGGCGTTTATGTTACCTTTTAGCGAGGAAGAATCGTTTATCTCAGCATTCTAATTATGTTCCATTAAAATGCAAATTTGGGTTTATGCATTGAAATTGTCAGTACCATTGCCATGGCAACTGGAGCTTGAGGGTGGGGAATTGGAATAGGTGGGACCGTGTGTCTCTCTCTGAATCCCTCTCAAACACCTCCAGGTAATTGAAATCACAGTGGCCCTCACTGGGAATCATGGCACTTTCCCACTGGTGAATTTGGGGTGTCACTGAAGTTCTCCTTGGAGTTGTTATAACAGGGCAAGCCACCGTGTGTGTAGGTCACTGGGTAACTCCCAGCAAAGTAGAAGAGCAAGTGCACAGGTCTTTCAGAAGGAGATTAATCCTTCCCTTTTTACCCCCCATGTCATGCTGCTTTTGAGGTGTCTAGCTGTGGAGGAGGAAGGGGAGATCCCTAATGACTTCACAAACTTCCACCTGGAAGCCCTTATATGCTGCCACACTGACTGGAAGATCTAAGTGCCATCTATGCTTTGCAAACCACTCACCTCCAGTTAAGCACCCAGTCAAGCTGCCTGCGTTGGCGATGTTCTGCAGCAGAGAGGTCCCCTGGTCAATCATCCTTGGCACAGAGTGAGTAGAGTATTCCCCATAGCACCTTCTTCGGGCCCTACTCCTTTCTCTGTTTGTTTTGCATGGCAAGATGGTGTGACTCTGTGTCTTCCTCCTCCCTTTACCAAGTACAGTTGGGACTCCTGGAGCTGGTCTCCCTCCTGTTTAAGAATCAAGTGGAGGGGTTTTAGGATATTGGGTGGAAGGGAATGCTGAGAGAGATTGGGATATGTCTGAGTACATTTTACAGGGGAAAAATGTGCTTCTCTGTTTTGGCTGTTGACTGAAAATTGTGATGATAAATAAAGCATGATGAGTTAATTCTCAAACCACACTGACAGCTGGGCAGGGAAGACAGGACTAAGTCTGTTTTCTGGCTCCCCACCCCTGTTAAGAGGTTCACAAAATTATCTGATTCCTCATCCTGGTGTTGCTAGGGAATTATTTTTTCTTCTGGACCAGGAATATGACTTGCTGATAGTAAAATCTAGATACAGTCTTATGAACATGTTGATCTAAACGTCAGTTTCTGTTGAATATCCTTGACTTGGATAGCCTGGAGGCTGTTTACCATCCATTTGACAGTGAAACAAAGGAAAGAGGAAGCACTCAGACCAGGCTTTAGTTCAGCCAAGGGAGGTCCCAAGCAAGGAGAGGTAGATTCAGACATTGCTCCCCCCCAGTACCCACCACAGAGAGTGGCAAACTGGAGTGAGTTTAGTAGAGGGCAATGAAGATGATCAGGGAGTTAGAGCATGTAACATTCAAGGAGATGCTGAGGGCACTGGCTTTGTTTAGCCTGGAGGAGAGCAATTTAAGGGGGATCTGATTGGGAAGGTAATGGGGGTGTGTGTAGAGACAATGGAGCTGGACTCTTCCCAGAGGTGTGCACCAAGGACAATAGGCAGCAGAGACAAGTTGCAGTGAGGGAAATTCCAACTCCATATAAAGAAAAAACCATGAAGGTGGATCAGATGTGAGATGGTGGCCCGGAGGTAACCTGGAGTCTGCATCCTTTGAGATACTGAAAACTCGAGCAGATGAGCAACCTGCTCTGACTTTGAAGTTAGCCCTGCTTTGAACAGGGATTTGGACCGGAGGCCTCCAGAGATACCTTTCAACACCAATTATTCTGTGGGCTCCCACTGGGGACAGATTCTGTGACACATGGTGAGATGGGGAGCCCACACTGTTCTCTCCACTAGGATGAATCACAGCACAAGTGATCTGTGGGCTTCTTTTGCTGAAAAATGCAGGACCTTACCGTGGACCCTCAGCTTCTGCTTTGGGGGAGTTACGTCTGTGCAGTGAGCACAAAAGTGACAGGGCTGGGGGCTGGGCAGAGATTAGATCCTGTGAAGACACGAGGCAAGCCACTAACTTGAGGAGATTGGGTTCCCCAAGAGTGACATCTGACTGGGAATGAGGGATAGGACTAAAAATAGGCCATTTTACATCTCAGGCTTTCTCAAGGAGCAGATTAAAAATATGATAGAGAATGTCCTTCCCTTCCAAGTGGAGAAGATGGTGGGGGAAAAAAAAAGGTGATATATGAGTTTCTGCGTCTGATGTGACAAGGAGAGTCATGGAACTGGTTGGTACCTGAAAGCAAAGCAATGAAGAACTGGCTTTGGTGGGAAAGAAGCCATTTCAACATGTTCAATATTATCATCATTAAGCTGATCAGCTTCACCAGCAAGGAAGATACCGAGAATGAGAGAGCAAATATTGTAAGGGAAGGAGAGGAACACACATTCCAGATAGCTGTGTTCTGGAGAAAACTTGCCAAGAAGTGCTTGCAGAGGGAGAGACAGAAGGTGAGACGGAGACCAGAAGAGAAAGTGGAGAAGAGAAAATGACAGGGTGGAGGAGAGTGGGAGAAAAGAAAATTTGTATAATTTCTGTAAATCTCGTCCTGCTCCTTTGCTGTTCCCTTGCACACGCAAGTACCCTCCCTTCCCTCAAGCGTGTAGTGAGACTCGAATTCCCCCTGCACCATCCTGGTGGTTCTCTCTTTCCTTGGGATGAGCTGAGGGGCTTCACCCTCAAGCCTCTGCCCTACATCCCCACATTCCCAGGTCCTGCCCTCCCCTCTGCCTCCCCAGCCAAGTCCTCTGCTTTGGGACAGAGCAGTTGTGCCACATCTCTGGAGTGCAACAGAGGTTTCCTCTCTTACTGGGCTGAGGTTTTACTGACTGTGAAGATTTAACCCTGTGTCTGCTGATACAAAGGGGCTTTCCAAGCTAAGGAGTAGAGACCTGCTTTGCTAATGTCTGTGAAAGGTGGCTTCTGTCTCATTGATTTGGGGGAAGAGCAGACAGACTAGCTGACCCCATGTCGTCCCTTGTCACCATATACTTCTGTGGTGATGCACATGATGCTGTGTGAAAACAGCCAGTGAGTCTTGTCCTTGCCTGACAGGTTGGCATTGCAAAATCTCCTCGCCTTTCCCAGGTCCTCTAGTGGCAACCACAGCAGAGATGCGGAGACCTCTGGCAGAGGTGTCAGAGCCAGGTGATGCTTTCCCTCAGCATGGCATTCACTCCATCCCTTCACCTGCAAACCCAGGCTGCCTGTGCACCCATTCAGACTGGTGGGGATGGCAACGCACGCACCCTCCCACAGCCGTTCCCTCATCCTCCCTTCCCCCAGCCCACGAGAAACAGATCCCCACAGGCTGCTTTCCTCTCACACCCTTGGCTGTTCTAACATATCCTCGGGGAAGATGTAAGACCGTCTGTGGTGATGAGATTGCGATCTTTTTTATTTTTTTTTTAAATTGACAGTGGAGTTTCCCTTGCCATTTTCAGCAGATCTAAAAAAAAAAAAAGAACAAAAAAGCCAAACCCCTTCATTGAATAGTCAGCATCTTCCCGGAGTGCAGTGGTAGGCAGCGGGGGCCGCGGGTGCATGCTTGCAGAGCGGCTGACTCATGAGCCCTGTCTTGTCCTCAGGCCCGCAGGACTCCTCTGCTTCTCTCCCTTTCTGTCTGCCGGGACCTTGTGCTAAGGGGTCTGTGGCTGCTGACTCCGACGGGCCGCTGGCTGTAGCTCCGCTGGTGGCCGGCAGCAGAGGTGAAGAGGGCAGGAGAGAGTTGCCCCGCTCCTTGCAGGCTGTGGGGGCGGGATGGGAGGGGAGGTTTTCACAGGAGTATGTGGATAATCGAAGGAGGGTGCCTAGAGGCTTTACACATAACGCTGGGGATGTGCTGGGGGAGAAGTCTGGCTGGGAGGTCTGTTGATTTGGAAGCCCCTGATTTGAAACCTCCTGTACGGATCCCCCTCAGCTGCCCCAGGCGTCCTCCTGGCCCCCTCTGGGTTCAGGCTCTTTCCTGCTGGAACCTGAGCCAACGCCAGCTCATTTTCACACACCCTCCCCTGTTGCTCCATCATTGACAAAATTAAATTTCAATTACTTTTTTCTTATTAAAAAAGCAGTGAAAACAGTGGTTTTTAATTGGTAGCAGTTACTTGGCCTGTTGCAGCACAGAAGGGCATGCACGGGTAGTTTGGTGAGGAGGAGGAGGAGGTGGAGGCAGGGGAAGGTGGTGGGTCACAGCTGGCACCTTTGCCTGAACACATGGGAGGGCACAGGAGCAGGTTCCTGGCTGGGTGCCTCACTGGGAGATGTGGGGTGCCATGCTCTGCTCCTTCCCCAAAAGGGAGGCTAAAAATACCAGTGGTGGCCCCTTACCTTCAGGGTTGCCCACCAGCTGTCAGTCCTGGGGAGGAGGGACACGCTGAAGGGCGAAAGTGGTCTTGTTTAAGCGATCCACTATGGGTCCCTTATGGTCGGACATAACCGTCTGGTTTTGATACCCTTGTTTTGATGGGCTGCTGAGGGTGCAGCTTGCTTGTTAGGAGACCTGGCACAGCCTGACCTTACCTTTCCAGGAGTATGTCCTTCACAGCCCCTTGGCAAGCTGAGGAAAGATAGCAAATATCTTCACTCGTGTGTCTGTTGGGACTTGGGGGAGAAGAAGTGTGTCTGTCTGAAGGCACACACCATTTAGCTGCTCCCCTGCCCCTCAGACGAGCAGGACAGGAGCTGTGCAGGCAGCAAAGCTGTCCTGCATCTGCTGGGAACACCAGGAGTCCTGGCAAGAGCGTCTCCTCAGGTCTCTCGTTTCTGCTGTTTTTCTTTTTTTCCCTCTATGCTCCCCACTGCTCATCTCGGGGAAGTGCCACCTGTGACCTCAGCCATCATACCTGTGTCAGCCTTGCAGGCTGGGAGCACCTGGGGCCCTTTCCTGTCGGTGACATCTCCTGGGTGCATGCTGACAGGTAGTCAGGACTCATTGTCTCTCGAAGAAACCAGGAAAATAAGCTTGTGTTTGAATCCCAGCTGCAGCGAGGGCCTGCGTGTCACAGCCAATTCAGCTGCCGCTCTGCCTGGCAGCGTTATTTTCTATTCACCTTGCTCTCTTTCCCCTTTGCTCGCTTCCCCCTTCACTCCTCTCTTTCTCTCTCCCTCCCCTCCCTAAGGTGCCTCCCAGCAGAGATTGGCTATTAAGCCACCTGTGCCGAGGCTGCGAGACATGCACAGGCATTAGGAACAAATGACATTGTTTCGGCACTTTCCTCTATTGCATCAGTAGGGCGGCACAAATCTCCACGAGCAGCATCATGCCAGGGAGTGAGTGTGCCAGGAGAGTGTGGGAACAACGCATATAAAAAGGGACATGATTGCCCTTAACTCTTTCATGAGCTGTCCTTTGCATCCTGCAAGCCAAGGTGTGAGTCTGTACTGCTTGAGCTGTCAACATATGAGCATGCGAGTTTCTTATATGGTCCACGGGGTAAACAGCCTCTCTGTGTCAGTGTAAGTTACGTACGGACTGGTGGGAATGGAGCAGATGCCTGGCTCCCTCATGCAGTTGTACAAGAGCCAGGGTAAGTCCATCCCCAGCAGAAATACTGCGTGAGTAGCTCTGGTTTCCCCCCACCTGTGGCCAAAATGTAAATGCAGATGCACTCGTGGTATCTTCCAGCATTACAGGAGCAGCAGTCAGAAGGGCTGGGAGCGGTGTGGTGTGGAGGAAGTGCTATGGGTACGGCCGTGTCCATCACAGTGACGGGAGCATGGAGGAGAGGAGGTTTAGAAACACTGGAATTCAGACGGCTTAGAGCAGCCCCCTCTGAAGGGGGAGAAGGATGAGAGTGTGGTCTTGGTGTAGTCTTCTTTTCCCCTTGAGAAGACTATTTTATTTTCATGATGGCACTTTCTCAGGTGTCTGGGTTAGTGAAGGGTTTGTGGTGGCATCCTTCTGTGCAGTGGTTACGGTGGGGGTGCTGGGCAAATACAGGTGTCATCCTGGGGGAGGAGGGTTGAGGGTAAAAAGAGGTTATCAGAGGAACAAACTCAAATGGATTTTATGAGTTCATTTTTATTTGAAGGAAATGAAACATCTTTCCCAGATAGGCACTGATGACTTGGTCATGGCTGTGTTTAGAAACTGTGTTGAGGTGGCTGTGGCTGGGTTGGCTTCCCAGCAGAGTGGTGCAGGGTGCTTGATACTTGGAAAGCTGACGTGGGTAGTGCTCAGCTCCCAGTGCTGGTGGCAGGCAGTGCGCCCACGGGCCTTGGCATGGGGCAGGATCAGCCGAAGGGGAATAATTTTTCATGCGCTGAAGGGTCAGTGCCTGCTTGGAGTCTGTCTCACTTTATGAGTGTTTTCCCTTACAGACTGGTTCCCCCTCCCTGTTGACTTGTTTGACTTTCAGGGATTTGCCCAGGAGTGGGTTAAACTTCCTCATTAATAACCAGACAGATAAAAATCACTAGAAAAGGTAAATGAAATGCTGCTGTGACACATCTGATGCAGTGGGGGAGGCAGATCCTCCAGACTGGAAAGCCGTTGCCTCCCAGGGGTTTTCAGATATCACATCCTTGATGGAAGTGAATAGGACATGCCCAGCTCCACGAGAGCATCTGGTAATGTAGCATGGAGGGAAGGTACAGGGACAGATTGGGGCCAAGACAGCTTTCTGATTTTATTTTGAGAGCGAGCTTCCTGAGAAGTACGCGCTGTTTTAGTCCCCAGGGCTGAAGAGGCAAGACCCACCAGCTGTACGGCTTCTAGGGGGGAGACTCGGAGAGTGACGAGCAGTGCAAGGGAAGAGTGAATTAGACCTGCACGAAGGGGTGGTGGCACCCAGGCTTTGGAGAGATTAGCAGTGCCCAGTGCCTGGATGCTCTGACTCTTCCTTAGCATGGACAGCACCTCCAGAGATATATTTCCCATGGTGTAGCCTACAGTATTAAAAAAAATAAAATTAAAAAATGGTTAGGGAAGTATTTCAGATACCTCTTGCTGTTGTCAAGGCAGCTTTGTAGCAGGCAGCAGTGAGGAGAAGCAGCGGAGGCTGGCTGGCTGCTGCCGGGCAGAACATCCCAGCAGGAGATCAGGTGGAAGAGAGCGGTGGGCCAGGGCTTGGAGCAGGAGCTCCTGCTATGAGTTCATGAATCTTTACCCTAATGCTCACCTTTGGTGGTGGCAGCTAGGCAGTCTGGGGCAGATCCCTCCCTTTTTCCTGTGCCTCTACTCCAAACCTGTTTGGAAATAAGAAGAAAAGAAAAAGGTGTTGAGGGAGGGAGGGAGGAAGAATGTCGGAAAGATGCCTTGGAAAAAGAAGTCTTCTTTAATGTGAGAAAAACTGTATCTTATTTTGTTGGAACAGATGCAGTTTAGAAGGAGGAACATTAAGGAACACTTTGGGGAAATCTTTAATCCAGTAGCAGCATCCAAGAGAAATAGTGTTGGAGAAAAAGACCTGAGGGAGATGAAGGTATGGAGATGCATGAGCCGATAAATAGCATGTCGCAGGCTCTGGGCACCTCCCCAAAACTGTGCCCTGGGAGGACCAGCTGGGCCTTTCCGTTCAGCAGCTCCGGCTCTCCAGTGGAGGAAGAGAGGGATGCGTGGCTTGTCTCTCCCCATCCTCAGCTCAGCAGAGGCTTTCCCTCAACCTGG
The DNA here is from genome assembly GCF_000687185.1 of Egretta garzetta. Classification (NCBI taxonomy): domain Eukaryota; kingdom Metazoa; phylum Chordata; class Aves; order Pelecaniformes; family Ardeidae; genus Egretta; species Egretta garzetta. Next base: position 3,302,139 of record NW_009258549.1, read on the forward strand.
CATATAGTTCTAACATCCAGAGCTTGTTCCTTTAAGCATTTCCACCTCCAATCAGGCCGCCAGTCCCACTGCCATGTGGAGCCATAAACAGGGATAAACAGTAATTAGTATGGTAAATAGCTTGGCCTTGTGTTTTCTGGTTACAGTATCATGGTAATTATTTCCGGCTCCCTGCCTGTGTACTCCTGCTGCTTGATTTTGTGCACTGTACATCCTTGCCAGCCTGATAATCGCTGGACGCATTAAAATTGGCAATTGCTCCCTCCTGTCTCCCATCCACTCCTCGGGGTGGGGTGGGGGGCACTGGCTTAGGCCCCTTATGCTGAGGTGATCGGGGTTGATTGAGGGGCGACGCGTAACATCAGACAGCTCTCTGTCTTCTGGGGGAGGTACCTTAATGGTCAGGACGTGAGTCTGTGCTGAGGTAACATAGGACAGCATTTTCAGGGACCCCACCGCTGGGTCACTGGGCCTTTGTAAAATATGGCCAGGAGAAATGGCCAGATGAAACAGCCGGGCAGCTCCCACCCGTGCGTCCCACTGCTGAGGCTTTTTTCTCTCTCTCCCTTTTGGCTGCCTTGCTGCAGCAAACAGCTTTGTCTCTGACCGAGGGTCTGATTTCAGCCTGGTTTTTGGCTCAGCGGGGACGGGTGTGCACACGTGGGCCAGCATACCTGTGGTGGCTCAAGGTCTGGCTCACTGGGGAGGGACAGGTCAAACAGCCCTCATCTCTGTCTCTTGGCCAGCATCCCAAGCTCAGCTGTTCTTAAATGCGGTGTGGCTACTTTGGCATCCATGTACATGGGCTGCAGCCAGTTGAGAGCCTATGGATTCGGGGGCCTGAGACCTTCCTACCAGCTGTGGGACCCACTCCAACTTGTGAGCCAGGGCTCTCCTATCTTTCTAAACTCTCCCAAGTTAAAAGAGTCTCTGCTTCGTAGCATCCCGTGCTTTCGTCTTGTCTCTGCTCTTCCCCAGAGCCCCTGACTCACTTTTTCCTTCTGAATGTCCCTCCTCAGCCACCCTTCTGCAGACTGCAGCAGGTAAGTATGTGTCTCTTGCTTTATTTGCATCCAGCCCTTTCTGATGCGTATGCACGCAGGTTGGAGACACTGGAGGCAGCTTCTGGAGCTGCGGTAATTGCGCATTCACTCCCTCTCTCCCAGTGGCCAGGGTATTAGTGTGAGCAATTTGTTAGAAACCTCTCTCAGGTCCTGTTTTATTCATGGTTTCACCTATGAAATGTCACCAAAATGGTTGTGTTTTCCCAGTTATATCTGAATTCTTCCCTCTTCCCTCCATGGAGATACGCTGCCTTATAACCCCTGTGTGCCTGGTGGGTTGGATTTTGCAGCACTGTAGGGTTCACTGGCAGATGCATTGGCTGCTCCTGATGCACACAGGCGTGTGCCTTAGCTGACCCAGTTTTTTATTTTGCTGGAGATGTATGAGTGTTATTATTCACAAAGTGTTGCAAACACATGCTGGGCTCTGTGAGACTCTCAGGAAGATAAAATAAATGGGCACTGCTGGGGAAGGAATGGCCAGGGGAGAGGTGGCTGCTGTTTCTCCCTGAAAAGCACCACAATAGCAATGCTAGATTGGAGTGGTGGCCATAGGCATTTGGGATTAAACACCCACAGAAGACAGGTCTGGTAGGGTCCTCAGGATGTCACTGAATTCATATCCATCCCAGGAAGATCAATGCATGCATTGTTCCCAAGAGGTTTCGGTTGGCCTGGTTTTGAAGGCCTGATGTGCAGGATATTCCCCCGCATCCTCAGGCAGGCTGTGCATTGTATGCCTTGCTCTCCTTACCACTATCTGTCCTGGACTGTAACATAAGCCTGTTCTTGCTTCTTCTGTCCACTGTGGACACTAAGAATTGGGAACTCTTCTCCTTTTGTAGCAAACTTTTATGTATTTGAAGACTGTTACTGTGCCCCTTCTCAATCTTCTGTAGTCTAAACAGATTTGTTTTACTCAGTACCTTCCTGGTAGGTCACGCTTTCTGCATCTCTGATCATGGTGGCATGATTCTCCTAACTATTTGCAGGGGTGCTGTGCTTTCCTCCCCCATCACTCTCAGACTGATGGAAGAAAACCTCTCCATCACCCTTGAAACCGTAAGTCCTTATGGAGATGCATGCTATCCTTCACTCCTCAAATATGACTTTGACTACATGTCATTTTTCTAGACAACTGAAGTCATTCATCAGATTTTCCTCACAAGACTTGGATTGGAGTGCATTGCTGTTCACTAAGGCAATTAATTCTAGCTGAATCTTGGCTTAGATGTGAGCCAAAAAGGTGTCTAAATGAAAACTGATTTTGTGTGTGCATGTGTCTCCTTTAGAAAGTCTCTGTAGTGTTGATCTAAGGGGCGGAGAACCTTTCAGTTCATTCCGTGTAGCACCCATGCTGCATGGAAAACCATCTCAGCAGTGGGAACCAGCTCTGCTGCTTGGGGAGTTCTGCAGACAGTGAGCAGATGAGCTTTCCCTGGGCAGCTGCCTTTGAAACCAACCTTCAGGTCCCCTCAGCCAACACACCTGGGGGGTTGTGATTTTGTTTCCTCCATCCCAGTGTACAAAACAGCGCATGAAAATGATTTACCGAGATTCTGCCAATCTCACCCTTCCCCCGTTTTTATCCCCTGCAGCTAGAAGGTTGGGAAGTCTGTCTGTCATATGGGCTAGCAGAAGCTCATCCTCCTCCTACTTTTCATTTGCTTCCAGCACCCATGACCTGGTCTTCACCTTTAACCTTCGGATCCTGCTTTTGCCCACTCATGGCTGCAGGCTCTGCCTTCTGCAACAGCTAAGAAGTTGTCTTGGTGTATCCCTGCCTCTGCTCTGCCCTGGCTGAAGTCTTCTCCTCCACGTTGGTCTCCTGTCCTGGCTTGTAGCTCCCATTCAAGGGCTCATTAGACACCGTGTCCTTGGAGTAGATGCGAGGTACAAGCAAATGAGTCCTCTGCACATGCAGTGGTGTTGCCAATCTTTCAGAGTATCCCAAGAGCAGAGTCACATCCCCTGTCCTGCCTCTCATCCGCATGCCCTGCAGGTCAGCCATCAGCGCAGAGTCAGTCCTGAATTGCCCTCTGTGCTTTAAAAATGCTTCCTTCTCTGTGTGCTCTTCCTTTTGCTGCTTTGCTTCCTTGCGATCTCGCTGCAGTGGCTGTGAGAGCCCTCGCTGGCACCTGCATTTCAGGAGTCGCCTGCTCACACCTCTTCACCTCTCCTGCTCCTGCTGAGCGCAGCTGAAATGGCACCCATCCTCCCTCCTTTCCCTCCAGTACCCTCTCTCCCTTGTTTCCCTCTCTGCCGAAAGTTCAACTCGTATGCAATGATGCATGCAGAAACACTAAGCATGTGCTTAAGACATATAATAAGCACTCGGCTGCTACAGGCTGCTCTTCAGCCTTGGGCTCCAACGCACTTCAGCAAAAAGATGGAAATATTATCCTCTCTGGGCGGAGGGGGAAGGTGACTCACACAGGGCTGCCCAGCCTGCCTGTGCCTGAGCTGGGAGGAAAATACAGCCAGCCTAATCCCTGCCTGATGCTTCTCCTTGAGTAGACAGCCCTGCCTGTCTCTGGATGTGTTTGCCTGAGAGACTTCCTGCCACCGATGATGTATGTGCATGGCCCGTTGCTGTGAGGATGCGGGTGTGTGGGCACAGGCTGTCCTTGTTTTGGGTGTTAATGCGTGTGCACGCGTGTAGGCAGATGTGCGAGGGCCAGAGGGCATTTGTAGATACACACAGGCCTCCTGGCCCCGGTGGCTTTCACAGCAGATGGCCTTTCTGCCTGGCTACTTTTCACACTCCCGTGGTGGCCAGGACAGGGGATGTGGAAGGTCACCAAGGGGCTGCTGCCAGCAGGGAGGCTGGGAGGGAGCGGGAGATGGAGGCTGTGCCTGCTGTGCCACAACAGCTCGCCAGCTAATGGTGGCTTTGCCCAGCTCAGAGCCGGCCCCTGATGGCTCTGCGTTGGGCTCGGAGCGCCCCAGTTTGCTTGGCAGCCAGCCCACTTAGTGCTTAGGCAAGCAGCCTTCTCCCAGGAGTTTTGTGCGGTGGGCTTTTTGCTGGGGAGGATGCCGTCACGCTGGCCTGCAGCACTTCTGAAATGCTCGTGGCCAACCCAGGGTGCTCCCCAGCTGACATCAAGGCAGCTCCTCTTTGAAATAGTGGCTCTAGTACTGATGATGACAAGAAACCACGTGTCTTTTCTGCCCTCACATGGGCAGAGTATTTCGTGGGTCTCTTCTTGGCGTATCACTGTGGGGAGCTGTTTCATAGGGGTCTCTTCCTCCTCTTCATCTCCCAGTTGTAAACGATGGAGTCCTTTCCTCCCTGTCCAACCCACTAGCACTTGCCTGGTCTGCACATCGGTGGGTCTGGCCCCATGAATCCCAGTGGGCTGCATGCAGGGTAGGAAGAGGAGAAGGCTTTTCCCCTCAAAGGCTCTACAGCGGAGGGGTTAGGATGGGATGATGCAGAGCCTGCTCTTGGTGCAAGCTGGGGATAACCCCTGCTCTCCTTGCCTGGGCTTCCTGAGCAGCCCATAGGGATGCATAAGGCACGCTGCAGTGCCATGCAGGTACTGCCTGGGTACCAGGGCATAGCTCTGTCGGCAGGACAGACTGGTTTGGCCCAGCGTGGTGGCTCCATGCATCCCCTTCTGCTCTGTCTGTACCGTGCGGGCCCCGGTTGCTTGGGCAGAGCCTTCTCCTTGCTCCATCGTCAGCAAATGGGGACCTCTTCCCCTGCAGGTTTGGTGTGCTCCGAGCACTCCCTTCCCACCCTCCAGTGGGGATGGGGCGGGCTGGGGGGGCCGTACCTGGGGAGCGGGTGCACCCGCGCCGATGGCCGGGTCAGTGGTGTGAAGCTGCGGGAAGAGGCGGGCGCCTTGCATCAAATTCCCAGCCTGACGCGAAGTGACGGAGCAGAAAGAGTGAGCGACAGGGAGGGCGGGAGGCGGGATGGGAGCGATGGAGGGGCTGGGGGAAGGGAGAGGGAGACTGGTCTGTAGCCTGGGAGCAGAACAGTAAGCTGGCTTATTATTAGTCATAACCCCTGTCCCTTCCTAACCTTGCATCTGATAAACTGTTCTCTGATTTTTTTTTTTCTGTTTCTTTTTTCTTTAATTCTCCCTCAGGCACTGCTGTAGCTTAAATTCGGTCTCCAAATTTATATCTTTCTGTCTCTTCTGTTTTCTTTCTTATTTGGAAAATATACCCAAGAGGACTGTGGGATGGGAGAAGAGTTAGAAGCACAGGGGATGCCACACTGGATCAGTTGATCTAATCCGAGATCTTCCTTTCTGCCCATACTCCACCTCCATGGAAAATTAAACCGTCCATCCCAGTGAAAAATACAGCTGTGTGGTGGGAGGTTTGGCGAGAAACACCTTCCTCACCCTCCCCATGGCAGTGCACACCTCCGCGTGTCAGATTTGGTTTCTATTTGATGAGATTTGGTATCCAGGGGATCTCCCAGCTGCGTGTTGAGCTGGGGCTGGCCAGACCTGGCTTTGCACCCCGCCTGTGGGGTGATCTTGGATAAATCTTCTTCTTTCTCTGGGCCTCAGTTTCCTTGTCTTTAAGTTGAGAGCTAATTAGATCTGTTCCCTTCATCAAGTGCTTATGTAACATCTCTACAGCTGAAAAAATGCTGGAGGAGATGCCTTGGTTTGTACCTCAACAACTGAAAAGTACATCAGCTGCCTCTGGACCTAGAAAATTCCTCACTGGTAGCATCAAGTGCCTGAAAGGGCATATTCCTCCTGATGAGGGGGAAATCAGTACACACTGTGCTTCAGACAGAGCTGAAAAGAGATAAAGTTGGGGAGATGAGAGTCAGCCCAATGGAAAAGGTTCCTCTCAGCTTATATGCTGGGGATTTCATCTTGTTTCATCTTGCTCTGGAGCCCAGAATAAGGATCATTGAATGAGATCTGTTTTCAGTTACATTAGGAGGCAGGTGAATCTCAAGCCTTTCATGTTGTGCCAGTTTATGCTTTTAGTTCAGGAAAAGGCATCATCTCAGCCACCCCTCTGCTGCTGTGCTAAGTCCCACAATAAAAAGCACATTCACTTTTTCATTCCTATATCGTTTTGTGCCTTTACGGCACAAGCTTCTCAGTCATAGGCACATTATGATGGGAAGGGTTGGACCATCAGCATTTTAGGCATTCTCTATCATTTGTGCTACCTGCTGCCTTCCTTGGGCTTCTGCTCCTCTCAGCAAAAGCAGTGTCTGAGCCAAGGTTGTGTCTTTCCTGAGCCATAGTAAATGTGAATGCGTCTCATTTTTTTGTAGATCTTACTGCATATGGACTCCCATCTCGATCCTTTTCCACTTCTGCTCTCGCTCCCTGGAAGGCAGCCGCCCTTGGACCCAGGGCTTCTTGGCCCAGGATACATTGTGCAAACCCATCAGGAGGTGGCACCACAAGATTGCCTTCGTTGTTATTTTGGTTTTGTAAATTTCTCTCCATTTTTCTCACTAGCCCCAGCCATCCTCTTGCTTTTTGGCCTGTTGCTGCTCTCCACCACTCAGCTGACGCAAGTCACTTGCCTGGTTTTCCTTGGAGGCTCCCCTGGGTACAAAGCCAGCCCAGACCATGGGTCAGGGCCAGCTGGGATAAAGCAGCCATGCAGAACATGGCACAGAGCCTCAAAGAGTTAAGGCCAAAGTGGTGGATGGGTGATGTGAAGGTCTGTCTGTTATCTGAGATACAGGTTTGCTCTCTTCTCTTTTTTAAGGAGCAGTGAACATGCCTGAGGGGAGACCCCAGTCCAGCCCGGGCTGCTCTGTAGCCCTTGCTGCTGCCTAATTTGCTCTCTGGAGTAGCTGCTGATCAGAGGATGTGTCTTGCCTGCTCTGCCTCTGCCCTGGCCTCCCTCCGGCTGTGTGAGGGGCCGCCCAAAGTATCCAGAGGGCACAGTTGCGCCGAGAGGGTAATGGATCTCTTGGGGGCTCTTGACCTCAGCCCAGACAGAGCCTGTCCTGCTGTAACAGGTGTTTTGCAAATGCTTACACACTTGGGGTTTGCTTGCTTATGCTCTCTCCAAATGAAGCGCTGGTCCTTCTTGCATTGAGGATGATCAGGCTGCTGTATGTGGGCACCCATGGTTGTCCTTTAGGTGAAGCAGGTTAGGATGGCTTAGCTTCAGTGCTTGCCCACTGGCTGGGAAACCAGCTCTCTGATGTTTTCAGGAATGGAGATGAGGTTTTGAGCAAGATGAACAATAGACACCACTCTACTAACTCTATGAGACAGTCCCCTAGAAACAGACGTACCTCAGCCTGGGTCCCAAGACAAGGGATGCCTTGGGGAAGCTCAGAGCCAGGTTTCGCCTGCAGACCCACATCTAGGGAAAATTCATCCAGGGTGTTTAAAGACAATGCTCCTCTTCCCAGCAGCTGCTCAGCAAACTGCAATGGTGATCTTCCTTCCCTAGACTGAGCTGTTGGGTTAAATTGAATTCTATCCCTTGGAGACCTCTCCCTCAAACACACACTCGTTCATTATGCTTTTCCTCACCACTGTTGTTTTTCATAACACTCTACCTTTTCGTAAATGGTCTTTGTCTCCTGTCTAGAAACCTGCCTGCCACTGTAGCTTGGAGCTGCCCTTTGGGGGCAGAGATTCCTCTTTCTCTTGCACTCTCTTTGTTTCTCTTCTCTGCTGGAGGGATTAATTTATATTTTCCCTCTCATCTCTTTCTGAGCTGTTCTCTTTTACCATCCCCTTCTCCATTTCTCTTGACCTGTTCTGGATGAGGAGGGGTGAGGTTAGGGGGTAGCACAGCTTGCCAATGTTACAGATCCACAGAGGTGTTCAGTGCAACCAGAAAATGGTCCCTGTGTGCTCAACCATCTATTTCAGCTCTGCTACACCACTCTGGCCTGTACAGGAGAAACCCAGGCAGGTTTATATGTGTGGACGTTGCTTCCCTGCAGCATCATGTGCTGCTGTGCTCCCTGTCTCAGCCCTTCTCCAGTGTTACATCTCTTGAGGGCCTTCTCTTCCAACATGTAAGATGATGCTGTATTTATGAGGTGGTGGGGAGGGATGGCAGCACCCAGCAGAGAGGAGGAGGGGGTGTGTGGGACGCCCCTCTGTGGACCCCCAGCCCCCTTGTGCAGCTGGTGGGCAGGTTGTGTCCCACATCTGGTATGTGATGGTTGTGGAAGAGGAGAGCAACTGTGGCACCATCATGCCATAAGTGTACAAGGTACAGGTGCAGGTGTGAGGTAGGGTGCTGTGGGGTGCCAGCCATGCAAGTCCCCGGCTCTGGCAGATCACAGGTGAAAAAAATTGTGGTGGTCTCATCCAGATGCCTTTTTCCAATGACAAAGTCTTTTTTCTGGTCACAGAAGTGGAAAATAGCTGGCGGTGGCCAGCAGCCCTTCCTCAGGAGGCCCCTGATGCCTGGGTGGCATCTGCCCGGGCCGGAGGCATCTTGGCAGAGTGGCATCGTGCCCTGGGGGTGCTGGGCTGGAGAAGTCAGGGACGCGCTCTGCCAGCCCTGAACAGGAGCTCTGCACTGCAGCAACAGGAAAAGGGACCCCGGGGAGGGAGCCAACGTCCATCCTGAGAAACGTGTGACCACCAGGATCAGGAGGTGGCATGGATCTGATTGCCAGCACCGTGGCTGGGAGCGCTGGGCCAGCTCTGAAATGCCTTGGCAGATCTGTGTGAGGAGCTGTGCTTAAGAGCCACAACACTGAATCATTTCCCAGAAATCCCCTGCCAGTCTAACCATAAACACCGGGAGACTGGAAGGTGGGGAGACATGTGTTTCTTCAATTTCCTACAACAAAGCAAGTGTAAAGGGGATTAGGAAGGCAATGCTGGGGAAAAAGAGGGAGAGATTTAGAAGGGAAGGGAACATTAAGATTGAGAGGGATAAAATGCAGATTGAAGTTGTTGGGCTAGAACAGAAGAACTTCTCAGTCTATATATTTAGCTCAGTGAGGTATATAAACAGAAACCTACAGCCAGCTCAGCCACTTCTCCCCCAGTGGAGTGAGTCATCAGCCCTTGGATCTAAAGTTAGGTTCACGTCAGAGCTTACACACTCTCTCTCTCTCTCTCATTTTATTTTTCTCTTTCTATTTTGAAGGGTGTGGGAATAGCTGAGCACCGTCTCCTGGAAGCAGCACACATAAACCCACAATGGCAACAGATGCTGGACCTGATGCCCTACCTGGGAGCACTGTGAAAAAGCCCGCTTTCTGGCTGGCTGCTCCTCTTCCTCACCACGTGCCTGAGGACAAGCTCAGCCGACATGTGGCCGTGGCTCATCTGGGCACACAGCAGACCCAGCTCCAAGGGGCCTGTGCACTGTGCGGCAAAGCTGGGGGGAAAAAGAGGGAGAGATTTAGAAGGGAAGGGAACATTAAGATTGAGAGGGATAAAATGCAGATTGAAGTTGTTGGGCTAGAACAGAAGAACTTCTCAGTCTATATATTTAGCTCAGTGAGGTAAATAAACAGAAACCTACAGCCAGCTCAGCCACTTCTCCCCCAGTGGAGTGAGTCATCAGTCCTTGGATCTAAAGTTAGGTTCACGTCAGAGCTCACACTCTCTCTCTCTCTCATTTTATTTTTCTCTTTCTATTTTGAAGGGTGTGGGAATAGCTGAGCACCGTCTCCTGGAAGCAGCACACATAAACCCACAATGGCAACAGATGCTGGACCTGATGCCCTACCTGGGAGCACTGTGAAAAAGCCCGCTTTCTGGCTGGCTGCTCCTCTTCCTCACCACGTGCCTGAGGACAAGCTCAGCCGACATGTGGCCGTGGCTCATCTGGGCACACAGCAGACCCAGCTCCAAGGGGCCTGTGCACTGTGCAGACAAGCTGGAGGGCGGGCTGGGCTGCCACAGCCGTTCCTGGGGGCAGCAGCAGCAGGATTTGCAGCCACGGTCAGTGTTTGGCTCCCGTGTGCTGCGCAGGAGAGCAGGATCTGCCATCTGGGCTGGCAAGAGGGACCGGGGCTGGGTCAGCCTGGCAGGATGATGCCCATGAGACTTGGCTAGAGGATGCCTTAAATCCAGTATAGGCTGCTGCCTAGTGGGCTCTGCCCACAGCCACCTGCAAACCCGCAGAGGAGAGGGCTGCATCTCCCAGAGCTCTCCCTGCAGCCTCTCTGCTTTGGTACAGCTACCCCTTTCCTGCCCGCTCCCTCTCCCCTGGTCCCCTCCCTGAAGCAGTTGCCAATGAATCACCCACTTTCCCCACTAACCCCCCAGGCAGTGCTGCTGGCTTAGGTGGTGACAGGAACGACATGGACTTTCCTGTTTCTCTCAAAAATCACAAAGGGGACAGGGAAAGGGACCCTTGGAAATGCTCCGGATGCATCTGTAGGACCAGCTTGTGCCATGTTCATCTCTGGTGTGACCCACTCCCGGGTTGCTCCCAAGAGAGCCCACATGTATCACTCAGGGCAGGTGACAAAACTCTTTGAAAGCACCTTGGGGGTTGAAGAGGGAGCCCTGTGACCACTGTGAGCTGCAGGACGAGGGGCTGTTCATCTTCAGACCCTTCCCTTGGGGATGGTGGAGAGGAGGGTATGCTCAGGGAGAGCTGCGGCTTCCCAGCCCAAGGCTTGGTGATGGCACTGGGATTGCCACTGCGGGGGACGCCTGTGGTGTACGTACCAGCAAGCCTGCAGGAATCCTCCCCAGCGTGTGCGGCCTGGGGAGGGGTGTGGGGCCGAGGGGCCTCTGTGCTGAAGCATGAGCTGCCCCGGGCTTGCTCTTTTCACCAGCTGCAAATCTGTGAAGGGGTGAATGGCATGGCTCCGTTTCCTCACCCGGCCCCTTTCCCTCTCCCCTCCTTCCAAGCCTCTTGTGTGCTTATATCATTTTGGAGCGTTTGCCTGAGTGAGAGTTCAAATGTCTCTTTATCCCCATGCTGCGGGTACGCTGGGAAGGCAAACAGCCGTGATCCTGGGATGTGGACATCAGTGATGACCCATGGATTATCCTGGGTGTGTTTACATGTATCTGTCCTCCTGTGCCGCTCTGTGTGTACCCTTCATCTTCCTTTACCATTTCGTTCCTCCCTCCTGTCTCACCCTCTCCCTCTCTCTCCTGCCCTCCTCCTCATTCTCTTTTTCTCATTTGATATTCATGCATGAATAAATTCAATTGCATTTTTTCCCTGTTCCCCCTGAAGGGGCTTGTTGGTGAATTGCAGGCATCTGAAATCATATAATGCTCAGATTCATCATTTCGGGGACAGAATTGAAGCCCTTCTTCTTCTCAGGAAGGAACAGCAGATGCTTTTTATGAGGGGGGGGGAGTGGCGAGTGTCTTGTGGCTGGTGAAGAGGAAGCCAAGGGGGTTAACCTCAGCAGCCCAGGGTTGACTTGCTAGCACAAGGGGACTAGAAGGTCAGCCAGCCCCTCCAGTGTATGTAGGAATGGAGAAGGCACACAGAGGTGTGTGTATACGGGAGTGCAAGTGCCTATGGTCGCTTGCATATTTGCTATGTGTGGTGCTTGTGGTGTGCTTAGGGAAGGGTAACATCTCTTAGCGGGCTACCAAGAACTGGTTGAGGCAGGAGCTGTCTCAGTGGGTTGCCAGCAGCCCAGCATCCAAGGGTTCAGAGTGACTGTCTAGAGATCTACCCAGGCATCCTCCTCAGCTGACTTTTGGTATGATTTCATGGCTCTGGTAGCACCCCAAACTCTGCTGTGGGTCTGGGGACGTGCCCAGAGCTATATCCCCATTGCACTAAGAAGTCATGTGCCACAAAATCATGTCCATCCTGCACTTCAAGGGGCTTCCTGGTGTGGATGGGCACTTGCTGTCTCTCTGCTCTTACATGGGACCCCTCCAGCCCATGCAGGATGGGGAGGACTCAGGCTAACTACAACCATCTTCGGTACCGAAGGCAGCTGGAGATGGTGTGCTGCACGGCTTCAGTACAAACAGGCTCTGACCACTGACAGGGAGGGGTCCAGCCAGCCAGGAAATATTTATCCTGGAATAAAATCTCTTTATGGCTTGTGGAAGATGCAAGGGTTTGCCATGTGACCTCAGCCCTGGTCAGAAGCTATGAAAAAAGAAAGGCTGGACTTGCCCGAGAAAGGGCTATTTCTCACAAGGGTTGTTAATCAGCTAACTTTTGATGCTCAAAACATTCCTGTCATTTATAACTCTGCTCCCTTTTTTTTTTCTAAGTATGCCTGGTGCACCCTGAGGATCCTCTGGGGTCTGAATTTGTCTTTCAGGAGAGGAAACAAGATTAGACACTTTATAAAACACAACAGTGTTACACTAAAAGCGGACAACAGCCGTCATCTTTGCTTCAAAGACTTTTAAGGGCCTCACCAGAGACCATGGCGGTGCCAACCACCTTGCTCAGGCTGCAGGGAGCTTGGGTTATGTGATGGAAACAGCCAGGGGCTCCGTGGCTTCTGTCTGATGCCCCTGGCATGGCAAAGCCAAGCCACACGGAGATGGACAGCAGAGAAAAAGATATGTACCGTGTGTTTTTCACCCTAGATGGTGAACGTATGTGAGCTACCTTGTGGTCAAACCAGAGATGCCTTGGCTTTATGGGAAGGTGAGCTTGCTCCATCGCCTTCCCATGGGGAGTTAGTGACCCAGGGCCTGTTTCGCAGTACAGTTAAAGTGCTTGGTTTCCCAGCCATTTTTAGGTCAGATGTGTTAATTACCCTGACCCAGCTATTCTAGCCATGAAGGCAAAATCTGTGACAGCTGGTGCAAATGTTGTCTTGGTGTGAAGGGCTGGAGAACGCTTTGTGTAACCCTGCGAGGAAGGGAGCTGGGTGGTAGGAAGGGAGCTGGGTGGTTTTTATCTGCTTATTTACAATATATGCCCGTGGCAGATGCAAGAATATCTCCATCTCTCCTAACGTACAGGGTTTTATTGGTCTGTACAGGCAAAACCCATGAAGAACCTTGAGGACTGTGATGGCTTCACGTAGTGTCTCTTTCCCAGAGCTGGCTGGGGGGTCCTCAG
>NW_009258549.1:3315163-3316319 GCF_000687185.1 Egretta garzetta
CGGGGGAGATGGCTGGGGGGGGCTGGGGCCAGCCGTACTCTGTTCTAACCCCCGGCGGTGGGATCCCTGCTTATTATCCATCCCTCTGGTTTCCTCCGGCTTCATGAAACTCAGTAGGAAACTAATTTGCAGCCAGTTGTCCCACACCCTGAGTTCCCGTAACAAATTTGGGAATAGGATTGGGGGAGAAGAGGGACTGGTTTTGGGGGAGGAACTTTTTTGGGGGGTTGTTAGGTTGTTTTTTTCTCTTCCTAAGGGGTAATTCTCCCAACCTGCTTGGTCTGTGACCCATGGAGGGACACAGGCTCGCAAGTTCAGGGCAAGGCAAACACACTGAAGCCAGTGTCCATCGGAAAAGGGAGGGGAAAATTGGCTGAGACCCTACCGTGGATACGGGTGTGCAACGGTGTGTGAGGAGATTTCTTCCTTTCCTCTGGTGTTGCTAAAATCCCTGCCTCATGCGCCTCTGATTGTAGGTTTCCCCTAAAGACATTTGGTGTCACTGTAAGGACGGCGTTTCTCTCTCCCTCTCTGCCTGTACAGTTATTCTCCCTCTCTCTCGCCGTGCAGTTCGCTCCCTAAGCTGTTGGTGAACATACCGTAAGACACAGATAGAGAGAGACAGACAGACAGAAACCACACACCAGCCCTTCCTCCTCGCTTTCCCACCATGGAATAGCTAACCTTGCCCCCACCCACACCTCCATCACCTCCCAGCGCCCCGCGATTATTTTGACCCTCTGGTCTTTTTGGAAGGAAGCTTCTGTCACTTCTTAACACCACCCTCCTGGAAAAACACACACGCACACACACACAGAGACACAGACAAAGCCCCCCAAACCCTCCTGCGAAGGAAGAGGTCCTTTTTTACCCCTCTTTTCTTTTGCTCTGAGTCCAGAGCCTCAGCCTCCAGCCTGAGCAGCCACAATTTCTTACCATGTATTCTCCTTTTAAACCATCTCCTTCCTGCACACGCTCAGTCCTTGCAGCCACGGATCTAGCACAACTCCCCGCTTCTCGCCTGCAGGTTCTTTGCTCCCCGTCACTCAGCTGATCCTGATCTTTTTTCTCCTGTTTCCCCCCCCTCCCCGGGCGCTGAGGTGTGTGTGTGCCCGCGTGTGAGTGTGCCTGTGTGCAAGGGGGAGAGGGGGGGGGG
>NW_009258549.1:3316978-3319490 GCF_000687185.1 Egretta garzetta
GGGTCAAGGGGGAGGGGTGGGGGGGGGGGCTTTTATTTTTCTTGGTGGGGGAATTTTTTGAAAGCGTCTTCATTATTATTTTATTTTGCTTCTCTGACTTGGACACTTCTCCCTTGGAGATTTCTTTTCCATGCAAAGGTAGGTGAGACGCATGCACGCCTGGCTAACCTTATGTCTGTCTCGTTTCGCTTGTTTTTGCTGTCCTTTTAATAGAAAACTTGCGCCCACCCGTGTACCTGCATCATTCCTGTTTTGTTTCGTACCTGTTTCCTCTCTGGCAGAAGTAAAGGCTGAGGGTAGACATGTCTGTAATGTTTAGTAATTCTGTCTTTCCAGGGAGGAAAGTTATTCCTCCGTGCATGTCCGGCTGTACGTGCATGTCCGTGTGCGGTGCCCATGTATGTGAGGCTGCCTCTGTTTACCCAACAAGTAGCAATAATCGATTTTGGTGTGTGGTTTGGGCAGGGGTGGTGGTGGAAAGGGAACGGCTGCGTGTCCAGCTGCTCACGTCCATGAGCGGTTGCAGCAGGGAATGTGTTTCTCACACGTATTCAGCAGCTCTTTATACGTGACTCTAAATGATACGAGGAGTGTGAATAATTCCAGGAATTTTGAATTTAGCCCTGGTTAGTTTGTCCTGTTGTGATGGGGAAGGATGGTGGGAAAGAGGAAGGATTACAAAATCTCCTCCCTGGAGAGGTAACTGCCTGAGACTTGTATATATGTAACTTTTCTTAAAACCATCTCACTGTTTAGGGGCTTCTTTGGTTTGGGGTATTTTTTCTCCTTGCGAAGTAAGAGTTGAGTCTTCGATCTAGGTTTCCTGAATTGCCTTTTCTTGTCTTGTTTACGATTATTATTGCATTTCAATTGCGTGTGCAACATCCAAAGTGTCTGAAAAGGGACAGGGAATAGGATGTACTTTAATATAGCAAATGCATTGTCTGCTGTACATCACTGGAAGCTGCTGCCTGGAGTCGGGGGGAGAGAAGTAGAAGAATTAAAAGCAAAGAGAACCAGAAATAACGTTAGACATTGTTGACTGGCAATTACCTGGCATATTTTCTGCCAATACTGGTTTTCATAACACTCTTGATGGATACGTTTTGCTTCTTGGTAACAGCAGCTGTGTGAAAAGTACCAGGGGTTTCAAAAAAAAAAAAAGAACAACAACAACAACAGAAAGAAAAAACCAACACGCATAATTTCCCTGCAAATTATTACAAAGAAAAATGGTAAACATCAAAAAGAAGAACTTGCTCTGCGCTTTCCCTCTGCTAATAGGAAGCGTTTTTCTCATTGATCTGGGGGTTGCTAGCAGTTCTGGGTCTCTGTCGCTTAGAAGACTGCGATGTTAATTGTCAGTTGTTTCTGTGTGCTATTGCAGAGCTCTCGGTCTTAAATTTGGGCTGGTGATTGAGGATTTATTATCTCAGAAGAAGGAAGGGGTCTGCTGACCCTCCATCCCCCTCACCCCTCCGTGTTTTCACTCCAACTTCTCTATCAGTGGAAGGAAATCCGCAAGCTCGTTACCTTCTCAACACCCTACCTGCAAAGAAACTTTTAATTCAAAGCACTGGGAAGGGAATTCAAGAGCTCTGTTTCTTTCCCCCCTTCCCCTTTATATTTTAATGACACCTCTTGAACATCTCTCCCCTGGCCAGCACTGCCCCATCGCTTGGGTCTGGGCAGGAGCACAGCCTCAGGCAGGAGGCTGCAAGGGCTTATACTGCTGGACAGAGAGCATTTATTTCTCTCTCCATTAAATAACATAATAGTTTCATGGCATTGGCATCGAATGTGAGCTTCCTCAGCACAGCAGCAGTGCACGCCTGTTGGTGAAGTGCCACGATCCCTCCCCAGAGGAGCCAGGAGGCAGGCAGGGATCGAATCCAGGCATCGCACCGGATTCCCTGCCCACCGGGCTGGCTGGGAGAGGGTGCAGTACCTGTCCGGGAAAACCTTAGCCCTGGCTGTGGCAGGGAGGTAGGGAAAAGCAGTTTTCCTGCAGATCTCACTGGAAAGCATGTGGCTAAGCACTGGCCACCTCGATGCACCAGCAGATGCACACGTGCCTTGACAGGAGACCTGGTGGTGAATATCTTGGAGGACTCAGGGGGACAAGGAGGGAGCTTTGATCTGCCACATTGAGGGGTTTGCCTTGTGAAGCCTGGATCAATCTGACAGTGCCTATCATAGAGGGGGGTTTATGCCAACCTATCTCATGTTTTCCTCACAAAATCTCCCCTTGTTGCTGCCTCAGGAGCGTTTTCAGGCAGCAGGCCTGGCTGGAGCAGGGCCAGTGCAGCCACAGCCATCGAGGGAGAGAGGGGAAGAGTCACAGGAGGGGGATGCTGGTCCACAAGGAGCTCCCTGCTTGCCTGTGGGTGTTTCTGGGTAGGCACAGTGGCCTTGGTTGGGATATGAGGAGACCGGCTGGGCTTCTTGGGGTCTATCAGAGTGCGCCCGCGATGTTGGGTGAGCTTTTCTGTGTCCCCACCCTTGGCCCCAC
>NW_009258549.1:3319523-3339958 GCF_000687185.1 Egretta garzetta
CAAAGAGCAGCTCCTTCCCTGCTGATCCAGCCCTGAGCAGCCTCGAGGGTCTGGTAATGTACCTGTGCCCCAGGCTGCAGCTCTGGCTTCTCCTCTAGTCCTGGGCTCTCTCCCTTCCTCATTTCCTTCCTTCCTTCCTTCCTTCCTTCCTTCCTTCCTTCCTTCCCTCCTTCCTTCCTTCCTTCCCCCACCCACTTCACACCTGGCTGCGTTACTGCTGCTTGTTCTGGTTTTGGAGAACCTGTGTCCATGCCCAGTGTGATGTGGTCCCAACCTACATCCCTGCTTGGTGTTACAGCCCTGCCCTGTCCCATCCACAGCAAGGTACACCAGGGGGATATCCCAGACCAGGGTGGCTTAGGCTGAGCCCTGGCCACCTTTGATTTTGCGAAAAGCCTGCAATTCCGGGCTCTGCTGCAAAGAAGCCGTATGCTTGGTCAGCTTTTTTTCCTGGGGAAAAAAATGTTGAAACCAATTTTTCTTCATTTTTCTCAAAGAGAACAAGTATCTACAGCTGGAAACTCGTGAAATGCGCACACAGTGTTAGGGATCTTTAAAAGAGCTGGCCACCGATTTAAAATAAATTAGCTTTTTATTAAACCACAGTCCTAATCCTGCAAATTCAAGCAAGCAGGTGAATGGCTGCACCTGCACAGAGCCTTGCTAAAACTGCTGGGTCCATGGATGGCCTAGGGAATCGTGGTACAGGTGGATCTGCAAGATCAGGTAGTACCATTTCTTAGCTGTATTTTTTTCAAATCTCTAAGATGGGATAACGTAGGGCTGGTTTTAAGAGTGTTCAAGGTCTACAAAACCCCAGCCTGTTATTGGAAAGCAAAGGTTTCTTCCCAGTTATGCAGAGGTGCATGGTTGTTTGTAACGGCCTAATACAGTCAGCCTATTTAGTTTATTCATCTGTGTCTGAAATGCATACCTTGAAGCTCTTAGAAATCGCGTAGTGGTTTGAAAAATGTCTTATACTGATACAAAATTTATTTAAGCCCTCTAATCATAACTCAGCCTGCATAAATCATCCCACTAACTTGGTAATAAACTCTTCGCTTTCCCGGTACTCGTCAGGCCACCGTGTTTGAAGCACTGCGGTGTGCCCTGAAGAGCAATCAGCCCGGTGTATCGGGGACTAATTGCAATGAGGAGATCTCAGAAACTGTCTTGTCGCTTGCCTTGGACCAGAGGTGTGTGCTGCTGTGGTGGTGCAGGAGGGAGGTGGTCCCTTGGCTAAGCCAGGCTTAGCCATCAGGGCCTTTGCAGGTCAGTCCCAGTCCTTGCAGCCTGTGGGTGAGCGGAGGTGCCACGGGCTCTTGGTGTGAAATGCTGCTTGGTGGTGTTTTCTGCAGGAGCTTGTGTTTGCCAGCACCTGCAGAGTGCAGTACAGCAGCCCAATCTCCGTGTGACCAAGGCAGGACCAGAGAAGTGCATCCGAAAGGAAAGGTTGTTCCCCTCTTATCAAGTGTATTAAAAAAACCCCACCCCAAAACAGGCAGCTGGTCTCTGCTTCCAACATAACCATCGTCTGCAGTACAGGCACCACATCCTGCTCCATCGTACCTTGACATAAAGCTTGACGGGGGTGTCCTGGGGAGAGGGCTAGCAAGGGGCATTTCCATGCGAAACCACTGGAGCTTGGGGTTGGACGGGATGGAGAGGAGCTGCTGTCGGTAGCTGGTGAAGTGGTGAGCTCTGGGGATTTTGCTGCTGTGATGTGGATGCTGAAAGTATTTGTGTGGTGTGATCGCTGAGAGGGGAGGACAGGTTTTTATTTCCTTTCTCTGAAGCGTTGGAGTTTGGCTGTGGCTGGAAAAACAGCGCTGTATAGAGAGCACAGGTGGGGTTAGTGGTACTAAACATTTCTCAGGTGTTGGGCTAGTGTGTCTTGCTGACCAGCTGCATGAAGTCCCTTTCCAGGACGGAGGTTGGGAATGGATTTTCCTACAGGTCAGACTGGCGAGGATGGATGGGGTCCCGTTTCTGCTGCTGCAGTGTGCGCAGTGCGTGCATGCGTGTGGCGTGCCCAGCATCGTCTCGCGTCTCCTCCCAGAGGGGGGACTTTTGGCAGTGGTGATGCCCTCAATTGCTTGCCTTCCTTTGGCTTTTTTTTTTTTTTTTTTCCTCTTTTGCCTTTAGAGCTTTTCTGAGTTTGCCAGTGGGGGTGGTGGGAGGTGGGGGGTAGCGTAAGAGCGTTTATGGACTCTTGGACTTTTGAGTTTCCTTGCAAGGTTGTCTACTGTGGGGGGGGAGTGGGCTTGGACCACAGGGGTCCATTTCAGGTCTGTGGTCAGATATGCTTGCATTGGTGGCTTTGCTGCTTTTCAGTGATTGCTATTCAAGCAACAATTCAAGCTTTGATTTGGGTTTTTTTGTTTGTTTGTTTGTTTGTTTGTTTTACTGGTGTCAGCAGGCAGGGAAGGGGACTTTTCAGGCTTACATAAATAAGTAGCAGCGTCAGTAGTCAAATCATGTGGGATGCAGTGACCCATCAAAGGTCCTGGTCTATCTACTGACCTGAGATCAAACAGCCCGTAGGCCTTTGCAGAAGAGCTACTGGCGTTGTCTCCTCTCTGCTTCTAGATGATTCCCATCTTCATAGCTACATTTCTCTCCCACATCCCCTCTCCTATCTAGAGGCAGAGCCTGGGGCATCGTTGCACTCCACATAGCTTCAGCTGCCTTCCTGTTTTTGTTTTTGCCAGAGTTAGTTTGCTCCAAATGTGCATCTGGGTTTATGCAGATTATCTCCTTTGGAAGCAGGGGATTTGGGGGAGGGCAGTAATGTATAGGGAGGGGAGAGGTGTAAGATATAACCCTTGGTGCTCCCCAAATCTCTTAGCATTGTGTTCCTTATAGGTGTGCTCCTTCCTCTCTCGCTTCTCCCCACCTCCCTTTCCACCCCGGGGAATCTCCTCTCCAGATGTGAGTGGTGATGTGGGTTGGTATAAAATCTGGAGGTGGGTTGAGGATGCTTCATGCAGGGGTGGGAGCTTGCATCTAGTGCTGTGCTGTGACAGGGAGCAGGGGGTCTCCGGGGATCTCCCCGCTCCTTGTATGCTGCTGTTTTCCTACATCTGCTCACTGCAACAAGTCCGGAAGGGACACTGGGATGAGCTGGGCACTGGGACTGGGGCAAAAAGGGGCAGAGAGGTTGGTCCAGGAAGGATGTATGAAAGGGCTTTGCTTCTCATTGCTGGCTTAGCCTTGGCGGGAGCGACCAGCCTGGCCAAGCCTTGGGCTGCCCTTTTCCATCCACTCTCAGTGCAGGTGCAACTGGGCTCCATCTGCCTTTGTAGTGGGCAGGAGCTGCAGCTCTGCTCCCTCAGCGTGGGCTTCTCCAGGAGGCACAATCAAGGTACTTGCACATTTGGCCTCTCCTGCAAGCACTTCATATTCTAGCTCAAGGCCTGAAGGACAGCCCCAAAGCCGTTGTTGCTGGGAGTCTACGAGACCACTACCTTCCTCTTCACCATCCTCATCAGACCTGTCTTAGTTGACATCTTCATTGCTGATCTGGAGAGGGGAGTAAACAGCATGTTAATGACTTTTGCAGATTTTTGCCTGCCAGTGGGGACACAGAAAAATAACACAAAGGGAACTAGCAAGATCAGAAAGATGGGCAGAAAATAACATAATGAGATTCATCTTAGGAAAAGCGCAAGGTAATGCGACTGGGGGCAACGCAATCTGAAAACACGCGGTCTGAGGACCTGGTGAGGGGTGGGGAGGGGACGGCACACGCCACGAGACCGAGGTGTGACAGTAGATGGCACATCAGACATGGTCTTGCAGCGTGACGGGGCCAGCAACAGAGACATCACGATGGCAGCCCGCCTCTGCGGCCGGCCCAGGCGCCAGCCCTGCGGGAAGGCGGCACTTGGCACATCATTATCGGCAGAGCATTGGTAGGCGAGAGGCAGCTTTCAGTGTGGATCTGCACGGAACAACCGCGGGGCAAGGGAGATTAATTTATGAGCAAGGATTAAGTGCTAAAGATGTGTAGCTTGGCTAAGCAGTGGTTTAAGCGAGAGGACATGACAAGAATCCACTCACGGGAAAGGTGCCCGCGTGCCTGAGGAGGAGGCATAGCTGTGAGCCGTGCAGACCAAAGGGGGTCACAGGGAGAGAGGGGGGCAGGTTGGAAAGGGGAAATGCTGGCTCTGGGGCAGAACCTCCCCATAGATCCCCCCAAAAGGAGATTTTTTTGGGTGCCTGTTTATTTGGGACACCAAAAATAAAAACGTTTTGTTGAAAGCAAGCACGTGTATTCTCTGGGGAGCAATGGGATGAGGCTGCACTAACCTCTGGGTCTCAAGCATCCCACATCGTTAAGAACAGGTAATGACTTTCCACCGGGAAATTTCCTTTGCCTCTGTAGCTCCTCAACCCAAAGCGAGCATGTTGCTCCCATGCCTTTTCTTCTCTCATTGTTTACCTTTTGCCCATCTTTTCAGAAACATCTTTACTGGTCTCCACAGCATCTCCTTCAGGCTTGGCCAACGGCTTCTTAGCAGCGTAAGGAGATCCCTGCTTTGCTGTGCCAGGGATGGGGACCAGAGGCATGGCTGGGATGGGGCTACCCCAGCCACGCGACGGGGAAGCGATGTGGTGGACATTGGCTCATGTGATGATAAGGGTGGGAGAGCCCAGGAGACCTGAGCTTGCCCTTCTTACAGCTGCGGGGTGCTGCCTGCAGTACCGGTTGGAGGCAGGGTCTTGCCGAGGCTTCAGGACAGATAGTTTGCTTATCTTTGTTTCAGCTCATGCTGTCCATGCTGCTCCTTCTCCTGCTCAGTGGGACAGGGGAATTTCTTCTGCTCCCTGTCCCGAGCAGGAGGAGGGATCCAAAATCACCAGGGTGGAAAGGGGGAGGCTGTCAAGCTCCTGAGCAAACTTGGCAGAGGTTAATAACATGTGCGGAGATAAGGCACATCAATCCCCCAGTGTGCAGCTGAAAGGCAATGGGTCGTGGGAGTTTGACCAGGCAAGGCAGCCGGGAGACCCTGGCTATGGTGCAGGTCACCGGTGGTGTGTTTTGGGGGTGCACAGGCACACCAGCACCTGAGTGCGATGGATTCGGGCGCCATTTGAAACGCTTTCTGCTCGGTTCTGCCATGTCCTGTTGCATTAGGAGGTGCTGAGATGATGGAGGTGTAAAAGCTCCTTTGAAATTAGCTGCTGCTAAGAGTGACTCTGTTCCTTACCGGTACTCATACACCTCCATGCACGTACAGGCAGATCGGAACCGGCGCTGCCTGATGTGCACAGGAGGAACACAAACACAGAGGGAGCCATGTACCACTAAACCTGTATGACTAACACATCCCCACAGCCAGACGCGCACATCCGAGAATGCACACCACTGGCACTTGCCATTTATAGCAACAAACAAGCGCGGGCTCACAACCGTGTACACCAGACCACCCTGGGAGGCACACGTGCACATGCAGCTACCGAATGGGGTCACCCACACCAGCTCTTAAATATGCCACGCAGTCAGAGACATCCTTAAATAAGTCTGGGTTTGTGTGAAGCCAGCTGCAAGAGCCGTGCCCCAAGATGCTCGTCAACTTTCAGATGGATGTTGGGAGATGATAAATAAATACGTGCGCCGTGGGTGCTGCTCCGATTGACAGGGCTGTCCTGCCCTCTGCTGTGATGCCAGCTGGAGGTTGTCATTTTTGTCCCTCTTCTGCAAGGGTGTTGTGGGGTGGTAGCAGGACAGGGCATCTGCTGCGCAGCCTGCCGCTTCTGAGTACCAGGCGCATGGTGTGCTAAGGGCTTGCATCCCCTCAGGACAGGAGGTGCTGTGTACACATAAGGCTGCTCTTAAAGGGAATATCGTCTGTGCTTTCTTCTCGGCTGCAGGCCCCGGTGTTGCCCGTGTGAGTGGTGTACAGGGAGGAAGGGGGCTGGAGGAGGGACCGGGGCAGCGTGGGCTGGCGAGGGATATGGCGTTAAGGATGGTGGTTGGGGAAGGTGAACTCTGCGGATGCTCCAGCACAGGAGGGGAGGCATCCTGCTGGGCTCTGGGTAGGTGGCCTCCAGTCCTGGGATGGTGCTCTGGGCACCTCTCGCTGGTATTTCCCTCTCTTGTCTGGCTGCAAAAGTCTCTTTCGTTGGCAAGGTGCAATAGTCTCCCCTATCCTGTCTGCACCCTAGACGTGTTCAGGAAAGGCCTATGTGAGCATTGCAAAGGTCCCATCAGCCCTCCCTTAACCCACAGCCCCCTGACAGCCCCTCTCTGCCCAAACCTCTGCTGAGGAGGGGTGGTGAGGAGCCAGCAGACAGCTTCAGCTGGGGTGTGATGCCTATGGGGCACTTTGGCCTGGATCGCTCCTGGCACTTTGGTCGACTGTGGTATGCCTGGCAGGTCATGGCATTAACACAGAATCACAGAATGGCAAGGGTTGGAAGGGACCTCAGGAGATCATCTAGTCCAACCCCCCTGCTAAAGCAGGCTCACCTAGAGCATGTTACGCAGGACTTCATCCAGGCAGGCTTTGAATATCTCCAGAGAAGGAGACTCCACAGCCCCCCTGGGCAGCCTGTTCCAGTGCTCCGTCACCCTCAGAGTAAAGAAGTTTTTCCTCATATTCAACTGAAACCTCTTATGTTTCAGTTTGTATCCATTGCCCCTTGTCCTGTCGCTGGACACCACTGCAAAGAGTCTGGCTCCGTCCTCCTGACTTCCGCCCTTAAGACATTTGTATGTGTTGATGAGGTCCCCTCTCAGTCTTCTCTTCTTCAGGCTGAACAAGCCCAACTCTCTCAGCCTTTCCTCGTAGGGGAGATGCTCCCGTCCCTTTATCATCCTAGTTGCTATCCTCTGGACTCTTCCTAGGAGTTCCTCATCTTTCTTGAACTGGGGAGCCCAGAGCTGGACACTGTGCTCCAGCCCTGGGATGCCAGATACAGCCCTGGAGGGGTCCGTGTCGCAGCAGAGACCTCTCTGAGCAGTGCACGCTGGGAGGCAGCATCAGTCTTTGGGGACAGACACCCCCAATCTGAAGCACTTCCCCTGAATCGTGACATCTCCTCTTTTTTCTCCCAAGGAATCTCCCCTGCTCATTGAGTCCACCACTTTCCTTGCTGTTTCAGAGCATCCTTCTCCCTTCTTCCCCAGTGGGGTCTGACAGGACCAGGTGCTTTCTCCGACGCGGGGAAGGGCTGAGCCAGAGGCTGGGGGCTTCTCCTGTGCCTGCCAAGGCAATGAGCTCGCTGCCAGCGCACGTGTCCGGGGCAGGTGTGCGTGCCGGATGCAGGACCAGCGGGGGCTCGGCTCGGGATGGCAGGGGTTTTAAATGGCCCTCGGGGATGGATGGTGGGAGGAGGAGTGCAGACTTGAGGCCTGGCTCCAGGGAAGGCCTTGGCGCAGGCTGTGCAGGGAGAGAAGCAGGAGGAGCTGCCAGCCCACGAATGCCTTCCCTTCCCCTGGGAGGGAAGTGCAGCGGCTGTAGCATGGCTCCTCCAGCAGTATGTGACTTTTGCAGGGGAATTTTTTGTGCATTTGGGGGGCATGTGGCCAGAAAAGAAAAGTCAGGGGTAGAGAGAATTTTCACTGGCCTGCCGCTGCCAGCTGGGGATCAGCTTGCCTGAGCAAAAGGTTGAGTGGGAAGAACGTGCTTCTGGCCACCCCGTAACCATCTAACCGTCCTCTTGTATTGCCCTTGTTGCAGTAAGCAGCATTGCACAACAGGGAGGTTAGAGGCATCCCAAAGGCAAGTTTTGGAGCCTTATAATCCTGCCTGGCCTTACCATTACTGTCTTTTATCTGGGTAGGAACCCTCTCCATTGACGTGTGTTTTTCTGTGTATGCAAAAGGGTGCGTGTGCCAGACTCATTCCTCTTGGTCATTTTGATTTAAATACAGCCTCTCCTGGGTTGAAATACTGTAGCAGGCTCATTCCAACCAAGTTACACGGCAATGATACAGCATGGGAAGGCCAGTAGTTGCAATCCCAGAGAAAATAGAGAGCGTTGCATGAGTTGCAGCCTGGCCAAAATAGTGGAAATATTCCAATGATTCCAACTTCCACATCTGAGCTGGTAGCAGTGAGGACCCTGGATCTGTCTCTGTCAGGAAAACCACTCCCTTCCCCTTTGAAGTCAGGACTGACTCTGCGTAAAGCTCTCCAAGTGCCCCACTGCTTGGGTTTCCCCGCTCCCTCTTTTGAACACAGCATATTAATCCTGCTTAATTTAGGAAATACGCCATGATCACAGCCTCAGGGCTGGTTTGGGTGGCAGAGCAGCATTTAATCTCGGGAAGGAAAGGGGTGTTACTGACATCTCCACTGGGGCAGCTGTCATTCAATGGCTGCATTTGGCTTCAGGACTCCCAGAGGGATTCACCTGGCTCTGTGTCCCTGTGACCTCTAATGAGTCACTCTGGGCTGCACATATTGGAGGGACAAACCGCCCGTGAGCAGCCACTGCCCGATTCGTGCACGTGTGTTTGACGTGGGCAGAACTGCATCCCAAAGCCCCAGCTGCATCTGGCAGGGGTGAGATGGAGAAAAGGCCCTGAACGTTTCCTTGGAGGGAAAGCAGGGAAATGCTGATGAGGTTGTTTCTCCCATTCCTTTGCTCAGCTGTATTGTTAATTACAGAGCTTTCTACATCGCAGTTTGGAATTGTCATGCCCTCATCAGCGTGGATGCTCTGAGCACCGTAGTAAGTCATTCCTCCTGGCTGTCCCTGCTAACCTTTCTCCTCCATGTTGTTAATGGGAAAGAAGCTGGGCTCAATCACCGCATGTTAATGCCCTGCAAGGGAGCCAGCTCAGAGCAGGCAACTGGGAGCTGGTGGGAATAGGGAATGGAAAAGGTGGCACAAGGAGTTGCACGGGTGCTCTGAGTTAAAAACCTGGTGAAAGTGAAAACAGAGGTGCTGGATGGTGGGAAGGATTTGCTGCCCCTTTTGTGACAGGGGTTAAAAAATTACGAACAGCATCCCAAAGCCAGTCAGGAGATACAGTACCTGTTTCTTTCCAATAGCTGCAGGCCTTTGGGGTAATGAATTCAAAGAGTCTCTGTGCTATCCCCTAAGGGACACTATGTCTGCTTTCTAAACCTCTGCACTTGCTGCTCTTTGTTCTGACAAATACCAGGCCTCGAAGAACAAGCAAAGCTTTGGATCAAACTGTGCGTTGGAAGCAGGGGGGCTGGGAGAACAGGGTGGATAGGCATAGCTGGCAGGGTCTTAACTAGGGAGAAGGGGGAAAGGTTGGCTGGACCTGGCAGATGAGCGCTGAGGAGAGCACTGGAGGTCATGGATCCAGCAGCGTGAGCATCAAAGGGGTCTTGGGCTGAAACATCAAGGGTGCAGCGTGGCAAGGCAGAGCAGCATCAGCAGAGATGTGTGTGGGGTGTCTGCTCCTAAAGTGAAGGGGACTGAGCCGAGTGCCTGGGAGGATAACCTACATCCAGGACCTGATGAGGTCTGTGCTGTGGATCTCGGTGACAGACACATCCTTTCCTGCTGCCCATCAGCCCTTTTTTTGTTGTGTTGTGTCTGAGGGCTCTTGTGTTGCTTTTAAACCTGTAGTGGCAGCCCAGGCACTCCAAATGCTTGAGCAAACCAACAGGGTGAAAGGAAGAAAGTGCCCATCAGGCCACCATCAGGCAGTCCCTGGGCAAGCTCTCTTTCCTAAGAGCGTCTCTGTAACACCTCTCCAAAGCCAGGTCTTGGCGTTTATTTCATTCCCCTCACTTTGACAAGCTGCTTCCACTGTGCTATCTAATGGACAACACTTGGCTTTGCATTTTCCCGGAACAAGGCCGCCATTATGTGCACCCAGCCAGCAAACTGATGTTCTTTAGCAAAAGCACGGTGCTCTGCAGTACTCGGGTGGTGCTACCAAGCATGAGACGTGTTCTGCTCTTCCTATGTCCACCTGTGCTCTCTGACCGTTCTGCTTAGCTGAATAACTTTTGCAACCTGTCTCACTGCCCCAGCAAAAGAGAGCTACACAAGCTCCAGTAAAAGGTGCTTAATATTTAATCCCACTTCTAGTTTGCATTACAGCTCCCTGTTTGAATGAGTTGGCTATTCTGTATGGGTTTGACATGCATTTGCCAGTGTTGGTCTGAAGAAGCCTGCCCAGTGAGGCCAGATCAGTGTGTCCCTGGGTGGGAGAGGGCATGCCTGGGGCAGCAGAGCTGAACCTGGGGTTGGGAAGGACCACGGCAGGGGCTGCGAGGGCAGGGTGGCTGTGTTGTGTTGGGATGAGTCCATGCTGCTCCGGAGTGCGGTGCTCCGTTAAGGTGCTCAGGCTGGCTCCGGAAAAGTTGGCACTGTCACTGGAGATGGTGCAGCACCGTGCCAGGGTGTCTCAGGGGTTACAGGGATGATTTAAATAGTTAGTGATGGAGAGGACAGGCCAGAAGAGTCTTGGTGGAGAAAGGGACTGGCAGAAAAGAGAAATATTGGCAGCTGCCCCACTCCCACTGCTGGCATAGAGAAACAGCCATGCTTGCACCCCTGGGGCTAAACCAGAGATTTTTGCTTGAAATTTCTTCAGCACAAAGTGCGATTGCAGTTTATCATGGCCAGAACTGTCCGTCAGTCCTGCAGCTCTCCCCTGCTCCGAACATACTGGCAGAGCACGGGTGTGTTGTGCTCTTGCTGCTGATTCCTCACGTGGGTTTCATTTCTCTTTCTCCCCTTCTCTCCAGGGGTTCTCGTTTGCGGCTGGCATGGCAGAATACGTCCCCCAGCCTCCCTCCACCCTGCCTGTGGGCCCGCAGCCCCCTCACACCTCTGCTGTCTGCCCGCTGGAGCCTGTGGATCTGAGGGTCTTGGAGCAGCAAACGCTGCCGGAGCAGCCGCCGTCCTCCCCGGAGCTGGGTGAGGATGAAGAAGTTGCCTCCCCACCGGACCCTGATGTCCCCTACCCCGACTTGGCCCCAGTTGTCTTCTTCTGCTTGAAGCAGACCACCAGCCCACGGAACTGGTGCATCAAAATGGTGTGCAACCCATATCCTTTCTGAGCTGCCCCTTCTCCCTCCCCACCTCTTACTCCCTCCTGCCCCATCCCTCCCCTCTCCCTGCCCTCCCGGGGCACCTGGCAGGTAAGAAATGAAGTTTCCTACACATTTAATGAACTGCTTTGTTCCTCGCTTGTGTTTAAAGAGAACCTCAGCTGGTTTAGTGTGTAATCAAAAGAAGCTGATTATGAAAGAGGGGACTTCAGAGAGAGCTGCTGGCAGCCCCAGGCGGGGGGGAGTTGCTAGCCCAGAAGCTCATCGGCAGGTTACCACCAATGGCAGAGGCGTCCCCCCCCTCTGAGCCCTACAGGCTTTAGTGAGAGATCATCTTGCC
This sequence comes from Egretta garzetta, assembly GCF_000687185.1. Lineage (NCBI taxonomy): Eukaryota > Metazoa > Chordata > Aves > Pelecaniformes > Ardeidae > Egretta > Egretta garzetta. The sequence continues at coordinate 3,330,858 of NW_009258549.1, forward strand.
CTTGGCGAGGGAACCACCACTCCTGGACCTTGACTGCAAGGATGCCCAGGTGGCCCCTTGCCTTTCCAGCAGGCACATGCCACTGTCCCGCCGATGTCTTGCCGTGATGCCCAGGCAAGAGTGAATCGGAAAATCTGTTCAGGGTTTGATGCTGAGCCTCATACACCCTGGGGGAGACCTCTGGCACGTGATGTCTTTCCTTTGCATGGGAGGTCAGCAACCGGCTGTGCATGTCACCATTCACATGCGGTACCTTGATTGCAAGGAGGCCCCTGCAACCCATCAGAGAAAACAACGGCCACCTGCCCAACTCCTTAGCTGCTAGCAACAGCCTGATGCAATATAAAAAACAGGTAGAGGGCACTTGCTGCTCTTTGGACTGTGGGACCCTTCAGATGGGAAGGAAGTGGAGGAGATGATTGAATCATCAGACAGGTTGGTCTAAAGTTTTACTTGAACCTTTTTCTGGCCAGAAACCTCAAGTGATGGCACTTTCTCCCTGGAAGTTTCTTAGTTCCTAGTTTGGTGGGTATTATCTGTAAGGATGCTTGTTACGGTTTTGATGCATTGGCTTCTAGATTAAATCTGAGTGTCCAGGCATGCAGCAGAGACTCGCAAAAGGTTTCTAAGAGCCTTTTCAGCTTCAACAGCCAAACCTCAGGTGAAATCTTGAGGTGCTGTCAGCAGCAACAGATGGCCTTAGATGGCTGATGAATCTGGAGATTTGTTTCAATTTCAAAGGTAGGAAAAGGTTTGGGTTTCAGCTCTGAGCTCTTGTCTGAAAGTTCAGAAGCCTTTAAAAAGGTGTTGCAGTCTCAAGCATGGGTTATGACTGAGAATTTGTTGGAGGTCTGGGTTTTCTGCTTTCCTTTCTACTGGCTGCTCCTTAAAATTTTAAAACTTCGTATTGCATTATGCATTGCTTTTCAATCACTCTGTGTCTGCACTAGTTATTATGTCCTGGGAATCTTGTCCCAGCATGCAGTGGCCTCAGAGTAAGGCATGAAAGATTAGTGTCTTGGCGTAAAGGCTGGATTCAGAAAATGAGAGAAGAGTAATAGCCTGCATTTGGGATGAAGACTTGCTCTTGAATGGGGGGAAAAGAGCAGTGTGTGTTCCCATTTCTGGCTAAAAAGTAAATCAAAACAGTCCTTGCAGTTTGGTGCATAGCAAGGAGCTTGTTTTAAGGTGTTGGAGCTGTGTTATTCAAGGAGTTTGGCACTATATGCCCATCTCCATGTTTAAATGTTACTTTTATTTTAACTCTCAGATATACATGATATTTGACTCTGAAAAGGACTTTTTCATAGTGGAAGCTACAGAAGGATGGAAAAAGCCTCATACAATCACCTGTTGATGACACGACACCTTAGCTACCTATGACCTGGGGTGAAGGGCAATGGTAGGGCTGCTGGAAACCTTTTGAAAGGATTGTTTCAGACCTGTGATTTCAGCTCAGCTGTGTGAAATTAGGAGATTATTTGAAAAGCAGAGACTGAGTGGAAAGGATTCATTCCCTCTTTTGATTCCCCTCCACCCCTGTGGTCCTTATTTTAAATGGATCATGCAGTAAGTAGTATCCATAATTTTTTTTTTTTTTTTCAAATGAGGGATTGTTTCTGCACCCTGAAGGTTTCTTGCAGGTTCTTGGCATCACATTTTCTTTTTCTTCTTGATAGCACCATAGAAATGGTACAGTTCCATGGCCTGGCAGCAGATCACTCACCATGGTCTCATCCCTGGCTGGGAATGAGCCCTTTTGTCAGGGATGGTTCTATGAAAGTCAAATTGTGTCTTCTAAGAATTTATATTCTTGCCTGCTTTCTCCCTATCTGAAGTTTTTCATCCCTGTTATATTGGGCTGTTGGGTCTTCAGCGTGCTTGTGCCAAGCAGGGGCGGGCTGAGTTGCTGTTGTGGGGTGACACCTGGCCTTTCCTGAAGATTCAGCAAAAAAGAAGGGACATTCATTAAAAGCCTGTTAATCTTCTCATTGACTTTCTATTAGGCCAGAGCTTCATGATTATTGTTATGGAAGTACTGTCAATGAGACTTAAAATGGAAGCTCTGTCGTTAAGGACTATGTAGCAATTTTTGTAAGCACAAGGTCATTAACCACCAAATTTCAATTTAGGTAATTGCATCCTACCTACTTAAATCCCCCTCCCCTGAAGATTATTTTTCCTTCCGTGAGCAGTCCTGCGATTTTGTTATGTGCTGTTAAACAACTGCCATATTCCTTTGCTGCAGTGCAGTGAGAGGCGGAAGAACCCTGTACATCCCTGCTTTAAAATCACTTCTGGATGCATATTAGAGTATAAATGTGTAATGCTGTTATTGCAAAGACTGTAGACCCTAACTCCCTTTTAAGACTGTTCCATGTGAAACCTGTGGGGTTTTGTCCCCAAAGGGAGTATTTACTGTGTTTGTTGTCATTGTGCTGTATGGTGAAAAGGAGCCCGATGCTTTGAAGTTAGGTGACTTACACGTTTCTGGGGTGGCTTTGCACGCAGCGCGAATGAATGCTTGACTTGCCCTAGTTTATTGGTGAGCAGATTTTTTTTTTTATCCTGATTAACCTTGTTAGATACAGGTAACTGCTGTGCATTCAGCTTGGTATGCAATGCAAGGCACACCTGGAGCCTGGCTTGGCTCCTGGTAAGCATGCCTGTCGGAAAGGAGTCCGGTGCGATGCAGCATGTGAGCAACCTGCCAAACAGTTTGTTTAGGTTGATTTCTATTTTGATGAACAAGCAGAAGGCTGGCTGGTCTGAGTTGCACACCATGGGTCTGTTGCAGCTACAGTGTTAACACAGCCAATATCTGAGATATGGTTATGAGAGAGGGTGTAAGATTTTTTTTTTCCTTTTATAAAACCTAAACTCCATGTCAAATAGGATTGGAAGTCAAGCTCGGAGGGGAAATAGGGTGAAAAGTGTGAAAACATGTTTCCAAAACAACGGCGTAGCGTTCATCTTATGAATTTATAAAGTGTTGGGGACTAAATAAAGGGCATGCCACATGGCGCCTTACAAATGGATCCTGATGCACTTTGCAAATTATGAGAAGATTACGAGAGAAGTGCCTGGATGCCTGCATCGCTGTTTGACTCCTTGGGGTTCTGTAAAGACTTTACTCTTCATCCATCCCTAGGGTCAAACACGATAGATTTGGTTTGTCCTTTGAGCCTTTCTTTAAAAGAAACTCTTTCCAGGAGGCCCAGTCCTCCCTTTCCTGTCGTATCTATAATATTGACGTGACAGCGAGAGCAGGAGTGAAGTGTGCTATTAAAAAAAATCAATGCTAAAACTGTAGCAGTAATGAGATGGGCTCTGCAGTTCACCACTCTGTCATTTTCTTGCTTTTTGTTACATACCAGCCCCCTTCCCTCATTTGTGCAGTGCGTTGGCCATTTGGGCTTCTGTTTTGCTCTCAGGCAGAGAAGTGTTATGTTTCCAGTTGATTTCAGTGGTGTAGGAGCAGCAACTCAGGTCCCAGTTGTGCAAAAGCTTATATATACACTTAATTTTTAGTACCAGGGGCTGTGTATTATAGGGTATAGAACAGGATGGCTTCTCGAAGCCAGCATGACTGCCTGTGTGTACTGAGGCGCTGCCTTGTAGCTCGTTAGCTTTAAAGATCTTCCAAGTAGGGGCTTTGCCATCATACCTGTCCCTTAAAGTCCCACCACGCTTCTGGGGGCACCTATACAGTAACTTGTACTGGCAGCTGTACCAGTCTGGGCTATGTGCTTGGCGCGCAAGGGAAGAGGACTGGCCTTGGGCACATTGATGGGGAACTGGGAAACCCCACAGATTTATTCCTCATCTCCTCCCTGCCTGGTGCCACAGATACCATTTACGTACAAGCCAACTGAGTATAGGATGGTTGTCAATGGTGGTAGTGGTGTTTCCTGCTGGCACTGCCCTATGGGAGCAGAGTGGAGAATTGAATGCTGGAGGAGCGAAGAAAATGATGTGCCTGTGGGTTGGTAATTGGTACTTCTCCCGGCGACATTGAGCAGGCAATGCCATGGTGCTTGGGGACCCTGTGCTTTCCAGGTGACACATGTGGCTGAGGAGCTGACAAATCTTTTGCTTGTTAATAAGCTTTGGGTGACTATGGTGTGTTATATATTACACCCTGGTCAAATACCATTTTGGGCAATTTGGTTTTGTGCGAGTGAAATTTTATGTGCAGATTCCTGTAGCATGTTGTATTTGTTTCTGCCTTAAGCTGTTGCCTTGTGCACTGTTAAACCCTGGCTGCAGTCTTCATAACTGGATGTAGTTAGTTAATAAGCCAATACCAGCTGCAAATTTATTTCAAGTCTTGTACTAGTTAATATCTGTCTTAAGGCCTGAGTTCCTGTAATCCTCTGAGGTTTACTTTTCTTTTTACACATGTACATTCATTTATATGTGTGTGTGTGTATAAATAATAAAAAAAAAACGGTTCCTGCCTTTCCAGTAGGTAGAGAAAAGCTTGGAAATGTGACCAGAAGGTATAATAATGTATCAAAAATTGAGTGGCTTATGAATTTTAAGCAGCATTCATCACTCTTGAGGACCTAGGGACCATGGCTTTCTACTCCTGGGGTCAGCACGATCAGCTTCTATGTGCATACCTGGAAAACACTAAAATGCATATGTTATTCCTGCTTCTCCATTTTAAAGACAGATCTCTCCTGTTCCTCTTTGCAAATCTAGCTCAGAAGACAGGTGAAGAGTCTGACACTTATTTCAGGACTTGCAGTAGCTTTGTATCATTCTAGGTAATCAGGTAGGTGCCCTTAGGAATTGATTGATTTCTGTTGATTACACAGCTCTATAGACCTCCTTCCAGCCAATGGGTATATCTGTATACCCAAGATCCAACAAGTGCAAGATGGTTTTTTATCTGTAAGAGGTTAGATAACCTCTCTGCACTCCATGCTGTGCTAAATCAATTTTACAGTTGCTCCTGTTGCATGGGAAACTGAGCCAATCCAGAGCTCTGCAGTGGGCACGCGGTGTCAGTGGTGTTGGTGTTCCCCTGGTGCTGAATGCTTTTCAAGCTTTAAAATTGGGGGAAAGCCTGATTTAGATCCTGCTGGGTTTTCTGCCACTTTTCCAAGCTCTCTACTGGTGGAATGAAGTTTGCTATTAGCAAATAAGGGTGAATTTTAATAAGCCAATTATCCATAAACTTGATTAATATTTGAAGGCAATGCGTGCACCGGGCCAACATGGCCATCTCCCCAGGACCAATCTATTCTCAACTACTCTCCTCCCCTTCTGTGTTAACAATATGAGCTTTAAAAGCAGTCGATTCCTATGTTTGTGAACTGAACCTTAATTTCCCTGTTAATTCTTCTCTTGGGAAGATGGCTGGGCTTTACCCCATCTAACTCGACCTGTCTGAAAACCAGGCTTTTAGGCTTTTTCCATAGGTATTTGACAGATTGCTGTCTGCAGCAGGAAATTTGGCACGCTTAACCCCTCCCTTCAGAGGGCAAAGTTGCTCTCCGGTTTTGCCTATTTTTTTCTTCTTTACTAAAGAGGGAGTTTCTGGACAGTGGGCTGCGGGTGCTGTTGGCTGGCATCCTGGCCCACCTTTAGGATTGCCATGCTGTTTCGTTCCCCAGGTACTATGGAGGGAGGCAAATGGGAATGCAGGGAGCATGTTTGGGTTTGGAAATGGTGAAGTTTGAACCTTTTAGTGCTTCTGTAATGAAATATTGGGCAATCATAGTTTTGTAGTGGGGAGAGAAAGACACGCTGTCTGCCTGGACTCTGGACTGGGAAAAAGTAGTTCTGTAAATTCCAGCTTCTTTCCTGGTTTTCTGGCTGTGCTTGGTAGGCAGAAGCAGGTGGCAGGAGGAGCATGATAGTGCTCAGGACCTGCACAAGTAGTTGGGATGGGAGCTGCCTCTGCAAAACCCCTGACAAGAGAATGTCATTAGTGTGGGTTGTTTGATGTGCAAGTGTACGAAGGGAACTTTAGAGGGATCACTTGCACAGTCAGATGTGGTGTAAACGGGATTTAAAGTTGTGCATCGTCATTAGTAGCACACAAGGGATGGATATGTTTGAAGGGGATTTGCATGCTTGCAATCTGTAAGAAATTGGCTGGGTTGTGTGTGTGCGAGATGTACGCAATTCCAGGCAAGTGGGCAGATGTAAAGGGATGAGGTCTAAATTTGGCTGGCTTGCAAGCTGGCCCTGTATATCTAAACACAAATGCTGAGGCAGGATATCTCATTGCCTCCCATCTCTTTAGCTTATTCTCTGGAGGTTTTTTATAGTGAGAAGTCAAAGACCATGGTCTGGAAATGAAGGAGGACAACAGCACAAAAAGCCCACCGGAGCTCTGACTGTCTGAAGCTTTAATGTACCTAGGGTCTAACGAAATCAGAAATAAGGCTGAAAAAATTCTTAGTGTCTTCATGCAAAGCTCTGAGCATTTTCCCTGTTATTGAAGGATAGATTCCTACTGCTGGAGGAAGGGCTAACTGCAAAATATTGAGGGGAGGCTGGTTTGAGAGGGATATTTTTTTTTTCCTCTCTGTTGTGCTGCCCTGTTTCCCCAATACGTGCCAAAAGCAATAAAAGACCCGCTAATGCTCCATGCCCTGGTGCTTTGGGAAAGTGGGGCTAGGGCTTACAGCAACAGCTTTTTACCAGGTATCTCTGCATGTTCCCTGGATTTCTGGGCAATGAATGTGGAAGGTGTGGGGAAGCAGGTGGGAGAGAGCAGAGGATGAAAGTCACATCCTTGTCTGGTGTAAATCACTATTGTTCTGCTATACCTGGTGAAAACAGGCCTATATGCACAAGCCATTGCTCTTCAAGCTATGTTGGGAAGATTGGTCTTCTCATGTCATATAGCACAGTGTTATCCCATGCAGTGTGGTTTCTGCCAGCCTGGGGGGTACGTGGTAGTGTCAGGCCAGAGGAGAGGGATGCTGTGCTCCCCCCAGTCTGGGGAGGGTAGCAGTGCCTGGTTTGGGGGACCTCCCCATCCCTCTGCAAAGTGTGTTGCTGAACCAAAAAAAACGCTGGAAAAAAACCCCTTCTGGAGCATGTTGTGCTTATTCACTGGAATATATTTTGCCTTGGAGATGAGAACCATTTACTCTCTGAAAAATGGTCAGTTTGCCTTTTTCACCCTTCATGAACACTGGAGCAGGGCACGTGTGGGAGCCGGAGCAGGCGGTTGGAGAAATAAAAGGGCAATAAAAATACTCACTTTGAGTTCAAGAACTAGAAAATACTCTGACCAGACCTCTAACTGCATGTTCTGTCATAACAATGTGAATTAAATAATGCAATTAACCACTAACAAATTGACCAGCTGCCTATTTGAGGACTTGACACTCTTCCTACCCCAGACTGTGGGGAAAGGCCTGCAGCCAGCTGAATTTGCTGTGTGTTGTGAGCTTAAATACTTGACAGGAGCTGCTTCAGGTGAGGAATGGTTAACAGAGCTGCAGCTCTTCTGCAGTAAATGGCCTGCACCTGGTCCCAGGATGGTTAAGAGGAAAAGACTGTGTGGAAAAACTTGGCCCATTCCAAACCTATGGAAAGAACAGGAGCAAAGAGTGAGTCTGCCAAGCTCCCAGCCTCTAAGCTGGGAAGATCTTCATAGTCCTAAAGAGACACTGTCTTTGGAAGATGAAGGTGTAGGAAGGCTGCAGCCTCGTGTAAGATGGACCAGGCTCAAGCTTGCACCCACTTCTGTCCTGTGCTCACTTTTGCTCACTGGTTTGGGCTGGCCCAGCACACCTTGGCCAGCCCCTTGCCCAAGACCCTCACACATCTCCGTGCAACTACCTCTCCTGTGCTTCACTGCCTGCCACGGGGCAGGTCCTGCTTGAAGTGTGCCTCTCTGAAATGGGGTTTGCAGCCTCCTGCTGCTGGGGGCAGTGGGAAGAGGCTGAGCAGTGCTGGCAAGGGCCACCAGGCTGTTAAAAGGGGGGGATCTGGTTGGTGGCTTGGGCTTGCCCTGCTCTTGGTTGCTGCTGCTCCTTGGGCCATGGGTTTGCACTGTGCTGCCTCACGTCAGCTGTGCTCCTCCATCGGGGAGGGGATGCTGCTGGCTCCGATGCCCTACCTGCCTCCCCTCCCTGGAGGGGTGCTCTGGGCTCTTCTGCTGAAATGAGCAGGGATCGTTTCAGGGAAAGCTTTGGAGGAGGGGACAGGCTAGCCAAGGGGGATGTTTTTTATTTTTGCTGGAGAGGACAGCAGAGTTGTGACCAAATGAGCAAGGAAGGCAGGTAAGAGTGCAGCTTGACTTGTAGAAGAAGAGATGAAGTCTGATTATGAAGATGTAAGACAGAAACTGAAGGGGAGTGATGAGTGGAGGTTATCTAGGCTGGGAGCAGCTACTCCGGCACCACGCTGCAAATCCTGCTGAGCTTAGCAGGCATCTCAACAAATCCTGGTAATCAATGGGATCAAAGGTTCAATGGTATCAAGGTTAGCCGATAGATCTAAGAGAATCAGCATGAGCGCTTGATCTTTATTGATTGTCATTTAAGGATGGGTGAAGTGAGTAAGGAGGTGGTATGAGGCTGGTGTAACCCTCCTTCTGAAAGGCCTGCATAGGTGTTTGGATGGGTTGGCTGGGTTTTTGGCTGGAGTTTGAGTGCAGTGCCGTGGTTCTAACAGCTTTCACCAGCCTAGCCCTGACTGCAAGGTCAGCCGGTGGGGTGGAGATGGATCCCTTAGCCCGACCTTCCAGCCTGAAGGATGCCTGTCCCTGCCTCCTCTTTCTCCAGTTTTCTCCCTGCCTGTTGCATCAGTGCAGAGCAGGGGAAGGGACCGGCCCCCTTGGGCAGGACGGGGGACGTGCAGAGCCGTGATGTGGGTGACCGTCTGTCCCCTGAGACAATGCTGAGGCATTTACACTTACGTACTGCAACTCATCCAGGAGGAAAGAGAAATCTGTCCTTGCTGATGATATAAAACCACGCTCTTCGCTTATCCTTTCTTCCTTTAGTTTTCTCTCCCCCAGTCTCCCCTCATCATCGCCTACCGTGCTCGAGTCTATAAAAGCTGCTGTCGCTCCCCCTCCTCGAGTGTGACTCGGAGCCGCCGGGGCCCCCCAACTCCCCCAGCAG
>NW_009258549.1:3341234-3342184 GCF_000687185.1 Egretta garzetta
GGGAAAGAGGCTGAGATGAGCAAGGAAGGCAGGTAAGAGTGCAGCTTGACTTGTAGAAGAAGAGATGAAGTCTGATTATGAAGATGTAAGACAGAAACTGAAGGGGAGTGATGAGTGGAGGTTATCTAGGCTGGGAGCAGCTACTCCGGCACCACGCTGCAAATCCTGCTGAGCTTAGCAGGCATCTCAACAAATCCTGGTAATCAATGGTATCAAAGGTAGCCGATAGATCTAAGAGAATCAGCATGAGCGCTTGATCTTTATTGATTGTCATTTAAGGATGGGTGAAGTGAGTAAGGAGGTGGTATGAGGCTGGTGTAACCCTCCTTCTGAAAGGCCTGCATAGGTGTTTGGATGGGTTGGCTGGGTTTTTGGCTGGAGTTTGAGTGCAGTGCCGTGGTTCTAACAGCTTTCACCAGCCTAGCCCTGACTGCAAGGTCAGCCGGTGGGGTGGAGATGGATCCCTTAGCCCGACCTTCCAGCCTGAAGGATGCCTGTCCCTGCCTCCTCTTTCTCCAGTTTTCTCCCTGCCTGTTGCATCAGTGCAGAGCAGGGGAAGGGACCGGCCCCCTTGGGCAGGACGGGGGACGTGCAGAGCCGTGATGTGGGTGACCGTCTGTCCCCTGAGACAATGCTGAGGCATTTACACTTACGTACTGCAACTCATCCAGGAGGAAAGAGAAATCTGTCCTTGCTGATGATATAAAACCACGCTCTTCGCTTATCCTTTCTTCCTTTAGTTTTCTCTCCCCCAGTCTCCCCTCATCATCGCCTACCGTGCTCGAGTCTATAAAAGCTGCTGTCGCTCCCCCTCCTCGAGTGTGACTCGGAGCTGCCGAGTCCCCACAACTCCTCCAGCAGCCCCTCCTGTCACTAGCCGCCCTGTCTCTCCCCTCTCCCTTCTCCATCTGTGGCAGTCTGTCATTTTTTCCTCTTTTTCCGCCCCCCCT
>NW_009258549.1:3342195-3342976 GCF_000687185.1 Egretta garzetta
CTGTCATTCCCATGTTTTGCGGCTGGCTGCCTGTCTCCATTGATTGCTGCTGCCCTTGAGTCAGCTCTTTCTGCAGAGTGCCCTTCTGAGCCCGTATTGCGGACAACAGCCTTCCTGGGGGGAGCAGTCAGGAGCTAAAGGGCAGGTAGCATTTAAGCAGGGGGCAGAACTCATGGGATTAGTTAGGAGTAGGGAAAAGGCCAGGGCTCTGCAGAGGTGTGTAGTGCTTACCTGTAAAATGAGTGGGTTTCCCTGGTCTGTGGGTACCCATGGTGGAGGGACAGCGTAGGGCTGCGGGATGGCAGGGGAGGCGGCAGAGTGAGGGGACAGAGTTGAGGAATCAAGGTGAGGAGGGAGGGTGATGGGAATTTAGGTGATCTTGGTGAGAAGCAAGGCTGGCTGGCTTGGTGGTGATATCTGAAGTGGCACGTCGCTGCAGTAGCGACCCAAGTTCAGTAGCTGTGCTGGGATTGTTGCCTCTTCTCCCTCCTCATCCTCACATGGTGCTTTCATCCCCATTGAGAGCATTATTGCCCGCCTAGGCCAGCACCTATCCCCCTGTGCCCTCCAACATGCAAGTGGCATTCCCGACATCCCCATCCTGAGTCGTCAGCGTGCGGGAGCGCTGCACTAATTGCAATAGAACTGCAATGAGTGGCAGGGTACCAGGGTGCACCCACCCTGGCAGCAGCGACGAGGGCCTGCTCTGTGGGCAGGGTGCTAGCCGGTGGGCATCCCCTGGACCAGCTCGGGGGGGATTTGCGGCTGGAGGCGGCGGCCC
>NW_009258549.1:3349022-3394432 GCF_000687185.1 Egretta garzetta
ATTGCTGCTGCCCTTGAGTCAGCTCTTTCTGCAGAGTGCCCTTCTGAGCCCATATTGCGGACAACAGCCTTCCTGGGGGGAGCAGTCAGGAGCTAAAGGGCAGGTAGCATTTAAGCAGGGGGCAGAACTCATGGGATTAGTTAGGAGTAGGGAAAAGGCCAGGGCTCTGCAGAGGTGTGTAGTGCTTACCTGTAAAATGAGTGGGTTTCCCTGGTCTGTGGGTACCCATGGTGGAGGGACAGCGTAGGGCTGCGGGATGGCAGGGGAGGCGGCAGAGTGAGGGGACAGAGTTGAGGAATCAAGGTGAGGAGGGAGGGCGATGGGAATTTAGGTGATCTTGGTGAGAAGCAAGGCTGGCTGGCTTGGTGGTGATATCTGAAGTGGCGACCCAAGTTCAGTAGCTGTGCTGGGATTGTTGCCTCTTCTCCCTCCTCATCCTCACATGGTGCTTTCATCCCCATTGAGAGCATTATTGCCCGCCTAGGCCAGCACCTATCCCCCTGTGCCCTCCAACATGCAAGTGGCATTCCCGACATCCCCATCCTGAGTCGTCAGCGTGCGGGAGCGCTGCACTAATTGCAATAGAACTGCAATGAGTGGCAGGGTACCAGGGTGCACCCACCCTGGCAGCAGCGACGAGGGCCTGCTCTGTGGGCAGGGTGCTAGCCGGTGGGCATCCCCTGGACCAGCTCGGGTGGGATTTGCTGCTGGAGCAGCTGGCCCTGGTCACCTCTGGGAGGTAGCCGGCTCCTTGCTAATCCCTGCTACCCAGGGCTGGCTCTTGTAGGCAGATGCAGACAGATGTGACCTCAGCAATGCTGGCTGGGAGATGCGTAGCCATGGTCTCCTGGCCCTGTGCCCCAGCTTGGAAGCTGGGCAAGGTGCTCAAGGGTTTGCTTACAAAAGTTGAACCAACCCTGCTGTCTCAGCCTTGTTCCCGACCCCCAACCTTTGTGAGAGCTGTTTCGTCTTTAATAACTTGGTTTTGTTTCTCGCTGCCTCCCTAGAGTAGCATAAATGCTGAAATACCACAGGGGCTTTCAGGTTGCTTGTAGCTTGAAGTAGCTGGATGTCTTGAGAGGCAGAGAACCAAATGTACCTCTTGTGGGATTTCAGTTCTTAAAGAGTCACGGATGAAAAGGACTAACAGCAGTACAAATTCATCCAGGAGAAAGCTGCTGAATCCAGTGCTTGTAATGCTAGCTATGAGATTTGCCTCAACAGGCAAGAAGGGAAGGAATGGAAGGAAAACACATGGTAAAATATTAACCTCCCTATTGAAACAGGCAGTTTGCAGCAAACAGCAGCTGTTCTGTTTTATGGCATGGAAGAGGCAGGAGCTCAGTATTTGAGGGTGGAGAAATATTTTCTTCCATGAGGACGTTGAGAGCCTCTCAAGTCAGACACCCAAAATCTCTGCTTGCCTTCCAAGCCCTGATTATTATTTGGGAGCACGCTAAAACATTGTGAAGGTGTACTTGGCAAATCTGCCTTGCCCTGTCGTTCATGCACCCCAAAAGGATGCTTCCTCCATCTACCTGTATCCTGCATCTTGCCTCTCAGCCAAGAACTTGGCACTCTGGTGCAGCAGTAGGTCCCCCTATGAATACAATGTCCTTGTTTTCTACAAAACATACTGCAGATTATTTACCAGCCAGCTAGCAGACATCGTTAATGAGCAGTTATCAATAATTAAGCTGAAACTTATTTGAGAGAAGCATGCTTTGTGGTCTATTACAATTTTTATGTCATTGTTTTTGTTGACATATTTACCGACTTGTGATGTAACTTTTGCTTCGAATAAGTCTCCTGGTTTTATGGGTAAATCTGGCAGGCTCTGCTTTGTCCATATGTGAGAGTCAGGCCAGGCCTTGAAAGCGTTTGTATCATAAGTGAATTATATTAAAAAAGACACACTCATAGAAGTGCAACAGTAATAGTATATTGCCTTTGTGGTACTGCCTGATGTTCAGTGCCGCTGGCCAACTGTGGTATTTCTTAATGAAGGATGTTATTTTTTTCCTCAAGGCAATTTTTTTGCTTTCTTTTTTTTTTGTTCCCTGTGGCTCCTTTCTGATTCTTTTCCTTGATGGAGTAGGATCCTTCCCTGCTTTGGAGTTTGCTCCTGTCTTCTCCATACTTGTTGACCCCCTGTTTAGCAGCCTCTGCTGGTAACTGCTCTCATCTTCCTATCTGGAGCCTTCTTTGGAAATGGGATTTTAGTGTCTGGAGGGGGCCCTAGATGGTAGTCCACTTGTTTTATACAGGAAAAGCCTCTGGAGGCAGCAGTCCTCTCACTGTTCCCTTGTAGCTTTTTGTTTGTCCCATGATACAGCCTCCTAGTTTGACCCTGTTGTCTTTCCCTGCCTGGGTGACCTCCTGACAATACACGATTTCTTCCTTGCTGGGTGCTGAGTAATGTTTTTCCTTCCCCTCCCTCCCGGAGGGATCTCTGAAGTCATGGGTTCATACGAGGACCTTGCACACAAACAGAACCAAAGAAATGGAAGACTTAGTTTTCATTGTGACATGAGGTGGTATCATGGTTTTCTAAACCTGCCCAGCTTTTACCATTGTAATTCTCTTTTTATCCCTTAATGAAATTTTTATTTGAGGTCTGGGAGACAGGGACCAGGCAAAAAGCCTGGGAAGGACACTGGAATGGGGGACCAAGAAGCCCAGGAGGAAAATAAGCCAGCAGGGAGCTGAGGTGGAAACCTTATCCACCAGATACCTGCCCACCAGTGGGGAAGGCCTGGGGAGCAATGGCATGAATGAGCAATTTGGAGAGGGGACCAGGTGGGCTGGGCAAGGCTAACGGATGGGCAGGTGACCAGGGTGAGGAAGTTGAGGATTTGGATGGGGAGAAGCCATCTGAGAAGGCAAAGGCTGGGGCAGTGAGCCTGAGTGGAGGCCAGCTGGCGGGGCTGGAGGGCTCAGGCTGCAGCGAGGAGGGGTGGGATGGGAGCATCATGTGTGGGGTTGGTGAGGCGAAGTGATCTACCTGTCCCAGAGCCTGCACACTACAATTCTGCTTATTTCTATTTCCCTGCTGTCAGCAAACTTCTGCAAGATCCGTTGACTAAATAGGTGTCACGTCACTCTCTTCACTGAAGGCCATCTTGTTCTATGGATGCAGGAGTCCTGTGAGGGGAAAAAAAAAAAAGTATGCAGTGAACGATCACGTTGTAAAGGCAGTGTGGAGAGGGAGAAACTGAGGTTCCACATTCATCCTGAATTCTGTCTTAATTTCTTGGATTGAGGGATATCAAACCAGCCTCTCCTGAGCATATTCATTGCATGATTTTTATTTTTGTCCATGGCAGCTGCTAATTTATCTCTGTTTGGGCAGGTTGTTACAGGATGAGCAAAAGAGGTCTCAGAGTCTACCCTGCTGCCCAGCGCAAAAGCGGTGTTTCAGAGCATCCAGCAACAAGTGCTAGTTTGCACAGACAAAACAACTGGGTTTTTTTGTGACTGTTGAAATTCAACTTAGTTTTCCACCAAAAGATATGTAGTCATACCTGCTGTGGAAGTTTCAGCTCAAGCTGACAGTCAGATGAAGCTCTAAGCAAATGAGACTGGGTGTTGGAAAGGAGAGTTTGGGGTAGGATTAATTAAAATTAGTGTTATCAGTGTAGCTGCACACAGCCTTCTACTGTGTAGTTCAGCTCTCACGGAAGCTTCAAGTTTCCCTTACAATATAATAATTAACTATTAAAGTAGGTACTTAAAAAAAAACCTTCTTCCATAACCTGGGATTTTTTTTTTAAAGCACAGAATTAATTTTGTCCCTCTACAGTATCTCTGAGGTGCTGTTATTTCTTTAAAATGCATTTCCAGCATATTGTGATATGTCACACATCCTTTAAATATCCAATAGCTTTTTAACTTTTAAAAATCTATTTCACACTTAGTGGCATGCCTGTAATGCATTTTTCTGGAATGTGTGGCAGATGTCTGGGGAAACTATGTTTTCTCCCATATGGGGGTTATTTTACCGAAAAATGAAATAGAATTGGCACTTCATTTGATTTCCCTGAGCTGTCATATCAGGGATTCTCTGGCTGGGTGTGAGACATGAATCCAGATCATAGGTAGACTGCAGAAGGCAAAATGTGTTCCCTTCCCTGGGTAAAGGGGAACTTCCCATGGAAGAACATACTCCAAGGGCTGCAAGTGGGGGAGAACAGGCTGGGAAGGTCTGCTCAAGGATATCCTGCTCCATGGGACTTTTCAGCCTGCTCTGGAGATACAGAGGTAGCATTAAGTGTGTACTTGGACTTTCCTTTATGAGGCAGAGGAAAGTGGCAGCTTTAAGGTTACTCAAACCTTCAGGCAACTCCTGACACTTGTGACCCAGGTTCCTGAGGTGGGAACTAAGCTGGGACTTCAGAGTTTGGTGTTGCAGAATTTGACTCCTACAAGGAGTCATAAATGCCAGGGCTGCAGTCATTTTGGGTGTGTGAGGCCACAATTGCATGGCTGTGGTTTAGGGACAGAAGGGAATCTGTCACTGCTGTGTTGGCCAATGATACCTGTGTTTGCAGGGGCCTGATCTGTGTTTTTGTTTTGACTCCTCTTCCTCTCTATCCAGTTTGATTGTGGCCTTGTGTCCCCTTGTCCTTGTGCTATGGTGAATCATGTCCCTGTATTTTCTCTTTTTCCCAGACTGAGCACTGGGCTTGGGTCTCTTCCCTCAAAACATCAGAGGGAGAGGCAGGGGAAGGAGGTAGAGCAGATGAACGGCTGCAAGCCCCTGAAGCTAGTGCCCATGCCAGTATCTCCCCTTTGCTGAGACAAACATAGTGGAGATAAATACCAGGTGTCTCTGGAAGTGTAGCTAAAAGCACTGACAGTCCCTGTTTTGTCATGTTGGGATAGCTGAGCCTTTCTTCCAGCTTCACGTTTCAAAAGATTGCCTGTGGCACTTGGCCCACCCCTCTTCTTGCACTCAACCTGTGAGATATGTTCCTAAGTTTCTGGGCAATAAAAACGCCCAAGGCTTATTTGGCTGTGGTAGCAGCCAGCATGTCCTCACCGCTGGTATGTATGGTCACGGATGTGCTGCTGTCGAGGCATTTCTGGGCAGAGTTTCCAAGGGATGGAAGAGCAGAGCCCTGGGGAAAGCTGTCACCAAGGGCATTGCGGTAAGGAAAGCGGGAAAGGTGCTGGATATCGCTTGAAATAGAGATGTGAGCTGCTGTGCGGAGGTGAGTGGATGGGTGGCTGAATGACCTGGGACATTCCCCACAGGACAGAGGATGCCTGCGGTCCCATCAAGTGGAAGCAGAGGTGTCAGGTTAGACAGCTCTAGCAGGAGAGCACAAAAGTGATTACTTCCTTCCCCAACCACTTGACTTCTCTGGGTACTTCTTGCGTGCGATTAAGCAGATTAGTGTCATGCACTTGAGACTTTGTCTTGTCCCGATGGCATTTCCCATTCTTGTTTGCGTGCGTGAAGGATTTCCTCATCCATCGCTGTGACACCTCTCCCCGCTGGACGCAGGATTATTCTTTTCTGATGATTAACATTTTCATGGGTCTCGGGCAGCTTTTCAGGAACACAAAGATAAATTCCCAATAGAGAATCTAGCACAAAGTCTTTGCTGTCTGGATTTAATAGTTACACCTGGGATTACTTCATCCCACTGAATGACCTCTTCCGAGACCCTGCCGCTTCCCCCAAACAGCGGCGAAGCTTTGTATTTATAGGCTTATCTCTGCACCCCTTCCCTACCAACTGTGCTGCTTATGCTTGGTGCCCTCAGGCGCTCAGCTACATGCCTGTGTTTGGAAATTGTGCGGAGGCCTCAAATGCCCTGTCACAAGATTGTTGTGTCTCAATCTTCCTCCCCACCCCCCCTCTTCCCTGCCTCAACATGCACACACTGGGATGCAGGCTGGGAGGTAGCTCTCATGGAGCCAGCGTCACTCTTGGCAAAATCCTGTGTGCGAGCAGCAGTTGGACCATCAGACAGAAAAACGTATAGGGACTGTTACTGCAATGTATATATTGCTTTTATATTATCAACTCTATATTGATGACAGCTGCACAATAAATATTTGACTGATAGTGATACAATTACTACATAATAAATCATCTAAATGAGTTCTTTATTGCTCTAATTTATATGCATCTATATAAATCAGAGGTGTGCTCGCCATTCTCTCGCTGTCCCTGAAAGATACAGGAGGATTAGAAGACATTTGCATTGATGAGGCTTAGGTAAATATTTGACCTACTGGCAAGCTCCTCTGCGATGATCCCTAGGAGAGACTTGCTGTACCTTCCCAGTGCATCTGGCTGGGTGATGCCAGAGGGATACAGGGAAAAGGGAGGCCCTGCCACTGGTGTTTAAAACCCTGAGGGGACCTAAAAGCTTTTGACTGGAAGGTGAGGGTTTAAACTTGGTGTTACTGTTCGAGGTGTAGAGGGGGGAAGACTGTGGAGCCATGATGAGAGAATAGGTCATGGTGAAGGAGATTTAGTGGGCTGCTGTATTTTGGGCCAGCTGGAGGCCACTGATGGGGAGGGTAGGGACTGAAGTGCCTCAGACAGTTAAAAGCAGTGGGTTCCCAAATGTGACTCAGGTGTGTTGGGATCCCAGAGTAAACCACCAATGCACAGAACTGTGTGTCGATGGTGGGAGTGGAGCCCTCCCAGCCCTTCCTGGGCACCACCCTGTGGTCTGGCACATCCAGGCAGCCGGCGAGGGATGCGAGTGGTGATTTGGTTGAAAAGCAAGATGTGCTACAGGGACTGGAGTTCATATCCAGGAAACGGTCTTGGGGCTGGTGATGGGAAGGCCCTGTTTTGGCAGAGGTGGGCACGGGGCTGCCCCTGCCTGCTGGCTGCGTGCAAGGTGGACTGAGCCTCCAAAGATGTTGAGCTCAGCGTAGAGGTAAGTGCTCTGGTGTTTATGTGCCATATCTGCTGTGGCTAATAAATTGGCACTGCTCCGTTGACTTCCAGAGAGCTCTGCTTGTTAACCCCAGTTCAGGGCCTCTTGGGTTTCTCAAACTGGGGTATAAATCTTACAAGAGGGAAAAAGCTCGTGTAAGACTTTGGCCACCTCTCTTGTTTTGGTCAAGCTGAATAGACCATAAAGGTATATTTTGTGACTGTGCTGTTTTCATGCTTCTGTTTGAACTGGGCATTTACTGAAACAAAATGAAATCTGAGCTGGCAAGTTGGGTTTGAGTTTCAGCTTTGCTTGGTTTTTGCTTTGTTCAGATTAATTCTCCTTTCCCCCAAATGCTTGTACCTCCCACCCTGTCCCCCAGACAGGGAGGCAGCTGTTGAGCTGTCATTTCTCTCTGCTTTCATGGAGGCCCAGTGGGAAGAGGAGACAAAGCAGAACATCTCCTGCCTTCTCCTCTGGCTGCAGGCAGGGAGCTGAGCTCCTGGAGGAGCCTGTGCTTGGCTGTTGCCTGAGAATTGGTGGAAATTTGTTCTGGGCACGCTCTCGAGGGGGAAAGAGGGGGAAGGTCCAAAAGAAGAGGTGATAGCAAGCCCAAGCGTCGTGGAATTTTTCAGTTCAGGTACTTCACTAGTCCTCTGTGTATCTGTCCGTCTGAGGGAGAACTACTATACAGAACCTCTTGGGATGGCTGGGCAAGCTCGAGCATGGAGAAGGCGCCAGAAAAGGGACCTGGGGAATAAGATGAGGCAGTGCATTAGTGCTCCTAGGAGCTGGTATGTCTTAAACCTGATGTGTTGCCATGGAGTGCGCCTGGCAGTGAAGCTCCCTTGTTGCTTCTCTAATCCTGTTCAGGCAAAGAAGAATGGTGGGGGGATTAAATACAATGCGGAGTGAAGGCACTTGGTTTCCTGCTGTAGCGTGCTCTCCTTGATTCCCGCACCCTCCACTGCCTGGGCATTTCTACAACTTACTCCCCCGCATGGACTGGGTAAAACAGCCTCCCTGGTATCTGCCACCCAAGGCAGATGTGTTGCTTTCACACATCGTGGGAGCCCGGGAGGGCACTTGCCACGGCTTCTGCACAAACAACAAAGCAGGGAGGAAAAAGGGACCTTTCTTGGGAGCCAGGAGTGTGGGTGCAGGACTGGGGGCAGCAGAACTAATGGCAATACTTCCATGAAGGTATACAGGGGCAGAACTGGCTTGATGGAGGTCTGGTGTTACTCAATATATTCAACTAACAACTGAAGAGGAAGCTAATGGTGCCATGATGGAAATTTCAAAAGATCCTTGACCACAAGATATTATAGGTAACATGGCTTAGAGAGATTAATAACAAGGAATAGACATGAGATGGTACTTTAACCCTGTTGTTCTTGCCTAGTTCTTCTCTTGGCTCTTCTATAAACTCTTCTCACCATCATCTATCTCACATTGCCTTATGACCCATCCATTTCTGGACTTCCTACCTGCAGATGCCTTTGGCCCTGACCTGGCCCCTCAGCTGGGTAAGCCATGCTCTCCCCCATTGCAGGGTGCTGGGGAACCAGCCCCATCAGATCTTACTGACCTCTTCACCCCTTGCCCCTCAACATCTTGCTCCCCCCAGTCCTCTGGTTGTGGCCTGAAATCTCTCCCTACTGCCTGCCATGGTCTTTTTGTCTCTTTGGGTCCCTGCACAGCCAGAATGGCCTTTACTCCTCTGTGCCTACAATCATCCTCTATCTCCAACTGCAAAATCACTTTTTTTTCACTCCCCTTGTTTGATAGGAGACAGTTGAGCCACTATTCCCCTAGCATCTAATGGGGGGGACATAATCCCGAAGGAAGGAGTGAAGGGGGCAGTGGAGATAGAGGCAGAAGAGGCTGCTGCTGTTCCTATACATGGGGGTGTGACCATCCTGTGGTTTCATGAGCAGTTTGGGTGAGGTGGGGTCCCTTCAGAGGAATGGAGCTGCCAGAGGGGCTCCTGGGTGAGCCAAACCCCTGCTCCAGGAGGGAGCAGCTCCAAAGTGGTGAAGAGATGACTCTGTTACTCAGAGTGCAGTGTGCTAAGTCTCTCCTTGCTTTAATAAGCTGATGCTTCTCCATGGAGAGGTTCCCTGTCCCATGCCAGGTCCCCTTTCCATGACAGCCAGAAACACTCCCGTTTTAGCCAGAGGCACTTTCAGTGGAAAGAAACCTTTCCCTTTTTTGCAGGGCTCAGTGCAAACACCCTTCATTTGAGAAAACCAATGCTTGAGTCTTGCTACAGGTGATTTGTCCCAGTGGAGCCCTTCTCAGAGAACCCTGCCACCTTCTTGCCCCAGGCTGCCCTCCCCTTTGATCACCATTCCCGCCTCTGGCTCCCCAGGGTCCCCCAGGCCCCCATGCAGCTCTGCCAACAGGTCTCCCTCCTGCACAGCGGGCTGCCAGGCTCCTCGTGCCCATACTTGATTACTGACGGATTAACGGGTGTCTGAAGTGTGGGTTATTAATCCTGACCTCAGGCAATGTCTCATTAAGAATGAAAATAAAACAGAAAATGAGTAGAAGAGGAAATGAAGAGGCTGACAGCTGAAGAAAAGGGAATCGTGAGTTAGAAGCGTGGAAATGGGGAGGAAGAAATTCAGTTTGGGACTTGTTTTCTTTGGAGACAGAGTGGAGAGGAGGAAAAATGGGAGGTTTAATAGGGCAGGAGAAGAGAAGATAGAGAGGTGGACTGAGTGGAAGGAGGGTCAAAGCAGCCCTTGCCTGGGAGGGCCATGCGCCTGCTGAAACTTCGTCAGGGCCAGCCTGAAGCAGATGGGGAGAGACGGATTGAGAGCCTGAAGGCTGCATGAAATATTTAAGATGCTCCATCAGCCTAGCTTCTCAGTGGTGGCGAGATGCTGGGTGGGGGGAAGACAAGAAAAATTTGGCTGATAATGAGAAGCTTGAACTATGTTCTGACAACATGCAGCTCTCTCCTTTCCATATCTCTTCTTACCTATTACTTTCTCTTCTGTAGAGGTAACATGCTGTCTAAATACGCTGGATGCGAGGATAGGTTTCTTCATCCTCTGAGGCTTTATTTTGCTTTTGCTTTACTCTTCCTCACTTCCTTCCTCTTCTCGTTCCTCAAACTGACACATCAGACAGTCACCAACTTCAGCCTAGCTGGGTCTTGCTCCCCTCTTCCTACTGCTGTGGTAGGGCATAGCTCTGTTCCCTTTGGGCACAGATGTCCCTTCTCCCTCACCCTGTCTTTGCTGCAGCTGGGGACACCAGGTGGAGAATTGCCTCCTCAATCCCTTTCCTTCTCCCCCCCCCCCCCCAACTGGTGTCTGGTTCCTTTGCCTTTCTGCTCTTGGGAGTGGGATGACTTGAACCGTGCCCAGCACAGTGAAGCCTTGAGCTCACCTGAGGTGATGCAGGAGCAGAATCTGGTTGTAAAAGCATCCACAAGGATTTTTCTGACTTTATCCCACCTCAGCTGGCAGAGGCAAAGCTCTTGAAGTAATGGATGTCACTGAGTGCCTGGGGATCCAGACAATGGCAGAGCCCAGGAGAAACCAGAAAGCTCAACCTTCTCTGCTCATGAGGTTTTGGACCAATGTGTAATGTGTGATATCGTCACCCTTGGCTTCTCCCTCTTCCCTTCCCTCCGTGCGAGCAGCAGAGAGGCACTGGCTTCAGACTGGATGTGTGTAATCACAATGACCTAGTTTGAGAGCTAAATCTAGAAAGGGGGAAAACCATGCCCGTTAAGTTAACAAATACAATAAATGACTACACTCCCCGCCAAAATCCAGTGTTAAATTCACTTAGTAATTTAGATCAGATTTTGATTAAGTTAAAAAAAAAAAATTAAAAAAAATCTCAACACTTGTAGCAGTCACTGGTTTTTAAATGTAGAAAACAATGAAGACTTAATTCTGAATCTTTTGGCTCTGGAGACCTCATTTAGAGGTGACAGGTACTGCATCTTGCTTTTGTGATCTTCTCGTGCGTGGTGTGTCCTGCCTACTGTTTGCTGTGAACCGTGCTTGATCTTTTCTGAGAGGGTGGAGTTGTCTGTTCTTCCTGCCGATTCAGCCAAGGCCTGCAGGTGACAGGTCAGCAAGTGCATGTTGGGGGTTTTTTTTGGAGGGGGGGTAGGAAGGAAGGATATAAAGTAGATTTGATGTGGTTCACAAAGCAAGTGAACCTGAGTCATTGGTCTCTAGCTGTTCTTGATCACTCGCTGTCTGTCTGGCATCAGAAAACATCACAAGACACAGTTCAGTAGACAAATATTACTGTATTTAAGGCAAAATGTGCTACAGGACTATACCAGCATGAGTTAATAAAAGTGAAGGAGTGAACAAAAAGTAAATGTTATCTCAGACGACAAAATAACAGGCTTTCATAATGAACTAGCATCCTTCCATAGGATTGATGGCTTCTACTAAGCCTGAGCAGTTTTTTTCCACCCTTTGGTAATCACAGCCAGAAAATATTCAGAAAAATCTTTTGGGTTTCTCCCCCCATCGCTTTTGTAATAGGATCCCAGGTACTGAAATGTCTGGCTGAGGCTATTGATAAAACATCCGCAGTACAAGACAGCAGCATATCATCCAATTTTTCCCAAAGATATGAGACGTGCATCTGCATTTGCAAGAGCAGTATGGCAGTTCCCATCCGAGTAGATTATGTACAGGAAACCTATGTGTTGATGCTGTCTCTCTATTATCCTATATCAAGATTGATGTAAAGTATTACCTTAGCTTTCCTCAAGTGTTGTTATTCTCTTGGCTGTTCCCATTCCTCCCTCATTAAGAGGAATCCGCGAAGGGGGAGTGAAAAATATAGCAACCTGATTTGGCTTGGGAAGCCTGTGAGCTGAGAGCAGTTGGCAGCTGGCAGGGTGCCGAAGGGAAGTATTGTGTCTGCTCATCCCATTTTTACACACTTCCCTGGGCAGCTGTGTTGCAGCCCAGTCTGGACAGACGTTTGGTCCAACTTGAGATGCTCATTTATTCAGTTTTTCTTACATTGCTCTGACTGTTCCCTGACTTGTGTAGGCTTTCTGAGAGTCTGTAAACACTCCAGGTCACTTGCTTTATTAACAACCTTTCTGCTTAATTCTTATTACCATTTTCCTCTCTTTTGCTCTCAAGTTACTTGCCCTTTTGATGGGTGTTCCCAGTCAGGGGAACACCAGACCTCCAGCTCTGGAGGGAACAGAAGCTGCTTTGGCCTACTCAACCTCTTGGTGGGGATTTCTTGCTCATGACCAGTAGCTGCGATATGGTGTCGGAGACTACCATCTCAGCTTCTGGTGGTGCCCACCCCATGTTTACCTGCTGACTTAGGGCACTGAAGGAGCAGGCTGGGGTAGTGTCCCTGCCCAGGATCTCCGGTGTCCCGTCCTCCATCCCTTCTGCTGAAAACAGATCAGGAGTAAGAGCTCCCCCAGAGGAGAGTGGTAAATATGGGTTCAGGCTCTCCTCTGCTGGGTAAATAGATGCAACATCAGATGAGCTGCGTGTTTTAAGAGGATGGGAACCCCGAAGGGGGAGATTACCCCTCCCTTGGTTGGACAGGTCAACCTGGCTCTAACTAATCTGGACGTGCTGGATTCTACTTCGTGGTTTGCTTTATGTTCATCTTCCCTCTCTTCTCCTTGAGTGTATATGAGCCTTTGGTCTAAAAAAAACTGAGTGACCTTTTCCTTCTATGCTGTGATACAGTCCCTGGTTACAAAGAAAGATCTTGACCAACTTACTGACTAGTTGGAGGCTCAGCCATGTCTTGAAGTTCATTTGAGGACAAACCCTTTGCACAGCAATCGAGTGCACAGGCAATTCAGCAGCCTGGGGCTGCTGGAGGAAAGCACTTGCTGGGCAGAAGTTTTTCTTTCATTGCAAAAAGGCCCAGAACCTGTTGCATTACTCTTGCATGTCCCGTTTGTGGCTTTACACCAGCCCTGCAGTGTTCTCTGTATTCTCAAAACAGCTCAAGCTCCCACAGGCTGAGAAGTTCTGATTTAGTCATAACACCAGTATTTGTCAGCAAGAGATGCAGGTGATTCAAAGGGAACTGTTGTTGTTTCCGCTGTTTGCTGGATGTCTGTGTGAGAGAAACATTTCTTATTTCTGGCTCTTCTTGTCAAATCATGTTCAAAGTTAACTGTGTTATTTTCTGCAAACTGCTCCTCCTACCCTCCCAACCCAATGTTTCTCTTTCATAATGGAGCTAGCTTTGGGTGCTGTTCCCATGCCAGTTTCTTCAGACTCAGCACAGTATGTGGTTTTAAGACCTACTAATCAATTTTCTAGAGCCATGCTTGATTTCCAGGACAACACCTGATGAGATACTGCAAGAATGAATGAAGTAGTCTGAGGGATGGTGACCTGGAAGGAAGGGGTAAGGGTGAATGAACACAGGCTTCGATGGGCATCCAGGAAACAACTTTGTAATTGTAAGGGACTGGGGGTCATGCAGGAGTGATTACTTAGCTTCTTAATGAAAGGGATGAGAAAAGGCTGCTCGCTGTTTGCCTGGGTAAAATCTGCTTTCAACCCCTGGGAGATGGGGCTTGTTCACAGGTGTTACAGTGACAGTAATGCAGCCTGATGCTAATGGAGACAAAGATGACTGAGGCTTTGGAGGAGTGAATCATCAGTAAATCCACTCCACCTTCTTAAATGAAGCAGCCTGTGCCCCTAAATAGGCTCAAAGGGAAAATGGAAAAATGTATGGATACAGTTGATGTCAGCAGTTTTAGAGGGAATTTAGGGTAGGGGCAGGACAGATGTTGAAGGGAGAGATTTATTCAAGTTGGATGAAGTGTCCAATTTGACTAAAAGTTTGCTTGAAGGAAATGACAACTTGTAAAAATTATTCTCTCTAGCATTGGGCTACATTTCAGTGGGTGAAAATGACTGTTCAGTAGGGCAGAGGATGATAGGAACCCAGAGGGAATTTGAGAGATGGTTCATGTGCCAGTGGGTGGCGCAGTCTCATGGGCAGTGGGTTAGGGATATGGTTGATTTTTTTTTTTTTTTTAAATTTTTTTAGCATCTGTCTGAGCTCTCCCTTGTGGGTTGTCCCTGTCTGGGCAGAAGGCAAGATGAGACAGCATGAAAGAGCCCTGATTAGAAGAGGAGGAAGGATGAACATTGTGTTCCTCAGAGGGGGGAGGCTTGTAGGCAGAGCACTCAGGTGTGCATGCAATGTTGCCTTGAAGTGTCTCTCTTGTAGTAGTACATAAACATATTTGCCCTCTCCCCAAATCATTCTCTCCATCTGTTTTATGTTGTAGGTACTTTGGTCCTTATCTAATGTTTTATCATCTTGATAGCTCTTACCTTAAGTATGTCTGCTTCTATCTCTCTAATCTCTTCACATCACCTCCCCAGGGTGCTCTCTCCTTTGACTTTTACTGTTCTCAGTGACTCCTTTACCTGTTAGGCTGGGGTTTTTTTGTTTTCTTAATCCACCCCTCACTGATGCACATCAGCATGCAGCTGCAGTGCCCTGGGGAGCTGGAGATCTGGTGTCCCCTGGGTTGGGAACTGACCCCTTCAAGCTCCCTACGTAACTTAAATCAGCTCTGACCTTTGGTG
Source organism: Egretta garzetta (assembly GCF_000687185.1). Classification (NCBI taxonomy): domain Eukaryota; kingdom Metazoa; phylum Chordata; class Aves; order Pelecaniformes; family Ardeidae; genus Egretta; species Egretta garzetta. Next base: position 3,363,520 of record NW_009258549.1, read on the forward strand.
GCATAGGCAAACCAGCCATGAAAGCCTTGGCTCAACATTCGTGCAAGGAGGGAATTTATGGGGGTCAGCAGCTGCCCACAATGTGGCAGGTGATGCCCAGAGATGTTATAGTGGGGAGCCTCTCATCCTGCACTGGCTCTCCCTGGGCATCTCCTCTCCTCCAGGTCCTGGTGCATAAGGACAGTTTGAGGGCTACAAAAATGATCCGAGGGCTGGAGCACCTCTCCTATGAGGACAGGCTGAGAGAGTTGGGCTTGTTCGGCTTGGAGAAGGCTGTGGGGAGACCTTATTGCAGCCTTTCAGTACTTAAAGGGGGCCTATAGGAAAGATGGGGACAATCTCTTTAGCAGGGACAGCTGTGACAGGACAAGGGGCAATGGTTTTAAACTAAACCAGGGTAGATTTAGACGAGATACAAGGAAGAAATTCTTTACAATGAGGGTGGTGAAACACTGGAACGGGTTGCCCAGAGAGGTAGTGGAGGCCCCATCCCTGGGAACATTCCAGGCCAGGTTGGACGGGGCTCTGAGCTACCTGATCTGGTTAAAGGTGTCCCTGCTCGCTGCAAGGGGATTGGGCTAGATGATATCTAAAAGTTCCTTCCAAACTAAAGCATTCTGAGTGGCAGCCAAGGGATGAGGAATCACAGTGGGTCAAATGGTGAGAGGGCTTGGTGACGAGCAGAAGTTAAGGCAGCCTGGAATAAGCCAAGGTTAAAGCTGGCCAGGGCCTGGGGACAGATCCATATTTCCAAAGTGGACTGACAGGGAACTGGCCAGAAGAATGTGAAGCTGGCAGGAGGGAAGCTGACGGTGCTGCTCTGTGGGATGGTTTTCCATCCACCTTCAGCAGTGTTGGCCTGTCCGAGCAGCCAGCCTCACCTGGGAGGCAGCGAGCAGTCGGAAAGCCCTGAGTGCCTACAGCCTGTGCGGAGCTGTGGAACCCCCTCTCCATGGGCACCATCAGGGGACCTGCTAATGAGTCCTGCTTGTATAGAAAAGGGTTTTGTGGTCAGTGGTGAGCTCATTGTGGAACACCTGCAGGCTCGATGGTTCGGGTGTCCTCGGCATTGCCGTGGCTCTTGAGCTCAGGTCAGCACTGTGCTGCCAGACCCTGGTCACTTCAGAGAGAGCTTGCTCCCCTGGGAGTGGGTTTATCTGGCTGACAGTTGATTTCTCAAATTCAGACAGGCCTGTTGCAGAGGGTGAGGTGTGTAGGCGAGCTGTCTGAAGGACAAGTCTCTTCTCTACGCGAGCTGTCTCGTTGCTGATGCCCAAGGCAGGTGGGTTGGAGGGCCTGTGGAGGTGCCTGTCCCCCATCAATAACTAGAAAGGGAGCCTGATTTCCTAGCTTAAACTGCATCCCTACCTTTCCATGGGCTCCCGGCCTGCTGGCTAAAGTGACGTGAGGGGAATCTGAATCAGGGCGTGCGTGTGGGAGGTATCTGCCATTACCCGTGCTGGACGTGTATCTTTCGGTGGTGCTCTGCTCTTAGGGGCCTCTGATAGCCATGTTGCGCCAGCTCCCTCTGCACATGGGGAATGGCACCCTGTCCTCCTAGGGTGCTCTCGTCAGAGATGAGACTGGCATTTTGAGCACTGGCAGTCGGGTGCTTTGTTCCCCGGTGCTGGTTCCCAGTAGGTGACGGGGCTGTCAGTGGAGCAACGTGTGCCTGTGAACACGCGGCTGCTCCTCAGGCGCAGGGACGTGCAGAGCTCTCGCTGACTCCTAAGCTCTTCCTGCTGCTGCCTTTTCTCTGCCTTCGCTCCCCAGATCCTCTCTATTCTTTGCCTTGGCAGGAAGAGGTGTCCCAGTGTGCTCAAGGCTTGAAAAAAACGCGAGCAAAATTGGAAATGTTTCAGCTTTTTTGTACATGTTTCAAATTTTCCTTGCAGTTTACAGTGCTAGACGCACTGGATCTTATTACATAAAGATGTTGTTTCTTGTCATTAATCCAAGGCACGGTGGCTGTTCTTGGCACTTTCCTTCTAATTTGCTGTTCTCCTTGGTGAATAGCTATCTCACAGCACACACAGACTGGCTCTGCTTTAGCCCTAGGGTCAAGGGAAGCATCCTTTCCTGTTTTGTTTGGTTTTTTTTTTTCCTAATTGTATTAATGACGTAAAAAAATAATTGTGGCTGAAGCAATGGCAGCCCAGCAAGACCTGTGCGCCTCTTCCTGGGGAGCGAGGCATTCCAGGTTTGCCCATTCAGCTCAGCCAAGAGCTGCACCACTAAATTCTGGGCCTATTGGAATTGGTCATTGGACCTATGGACCTATGGACTCTTCTCAGTGGTGCCCAGCAAAAGGACAAGGGGCAATGGGCACAAACTGAAACATAAGAGGTTTCGGTTGAACATGAGGAAGAACTTCTTTACTTTGAGGGTGACAGAGCACTGGAACAGGCTGCCCAGGGGGGTTGTGGGGTCTCCTTCTCTGGAGATATTCAAACCCCGCCTGGACGATGCCCTGTGCAACCTGCTCTGGGTGAACCTGCTTTAGCAGGGGGATTGGACTAGATGATCTCTGGAGAACCCTTCTGACCCCTGCCATTCTGTGATCCTGTGGCATTTGTCTGGAAATGCTACTTCAAAATGCATGAGGATTGTTTTTTGCAGCAAGAAAATAATTTTCAGTCCTCAGCTGTTCATTCTTTTACAAATATTACTAGAATGTCACTATTAATGTTTCAGCATTTCTCCCTTTTTGCCTAAATCAGGATGCAGAAAGCATCATTGTTACAGCTTTTCTATGCACAAGCATGGTCTTTCAGTCAGGGACCTGGCTAGCGGATGAGCTGTACCGCAGTGAAAGTTTAAGACTAAAACCATCCACGTTCTCCCCTTACTTGCCTCTGACGTTAACCTTAGGTGTGTTGCTGGACCCCTCTGTATTTTTTGCTCACCTTAAAATAAAGATAATCACGCTCTGCTACCCATCATGAAGGTTAATTAGGGCCTCCTTGAGTAATGGAAGAAGCTGGGACAAAGGGGATGATGGAAACATAAGGAACTATTGCAAACCCAACCACTCCACTGTTTAAAAATTGCAGAATTAAGCTGGCCAGCGCCTTTCCTTATGTGTTCACAGACCATATTGGTTCCTATCGGTCTCCTACCTCCATCAGGTGCTCGAAGGACGGTGCTCGCTTAATGAGCAGTCAGGTTACACTTTGTTTTCCTGTGTTTGTTCAATGTGTGGCTCTAGGCCTTATTGATAACACACTGTTTAAGTCCTGCTCTGAAGACAGGATTATTGATTTCCTCAGTCTTTTTTTTTCATCATCGTAGTATCTGAATGCTTATCATTATAGAAGCCAAGTGCTTCACAAACATTAATTTATCTTTACAACACTCCTGGGAGGAAAGGGCTGCTCTTGGCTCCCTGCTTATACAGAGGGGATGGCAGTGGGTACAGATTGAAATCAGAAGCGTCCAGGGATTTTGCAGTCCTAATTAGAGATAGCTGGGACTAGAATTTTTTCAGAGCCTGCAGTGTAACACTTCCTATGTTCAAAATGTGGAGCCTTCAGCTGCAGAAGCCAGCTGCCAGTCTTCCCTCAAGCCAGACCTGGGATTTCTGGTCTGTAGTGTGTAATGAAAATAACAGAATTAGTGGCCATCTCTGTTTAAAGTGACTTATTTTGCCTGGAGGTCAGAGCCTCTGGACAGATGAGCAGCTTTCTGCGCTCAGGTCTCTTCTGACCCCATGGTCACAGGAACAGCCCCTGGAAGAAAGCCCCTGTGGGCTGCCATTGCAACGGGTTACCAGATGGTGCAATTGCACCGTGCTTTCAGGAGAGAATAGGATGTGCTGGGTGGCCTGGTCCATGTGTGCTGGCACAGGAGAGTGACCATATGGGAAACTTCCTAATTGGATTTATTTTTCCACCAAAACTAGGGAGTAGGGCAGGGAAATCCAAATACCTTTAGTTCAGCCTTCTGGAGCAGAATCATAGAATTGTTTAGGTTGGAAAAGACCTTTAAGATCATCAAGTCCAACTGCAGATGGCTTGCCGTACAGTCAAAGTTGCAAGAAGGTCGTCCTAAGGTGCCCTTATCATGGTAATAAAAGCCCTTCCCAGGGGAGCAAGGACTGTGGGTGGTGTGGGGGTCAGGATGCAGGTCCTGGTGCTTCATACCCCATTGGGGTCATGCTGATGCTTTGCTCCAGGTGATGCCATGGCGACTGATCCCTCAACTCGCAGCGAGGTGGGACCCTTGGCTGCGTAGCTGTTTCTGAATTTCAGTGGGGCTGGGAGCTGCTGCCTCCTCAGGGACAGTGGGATATTGCCTTGGCACCTGGTGGGAGCATCCATCAATTTCTTGTTTTGGAGCCAAACAACTGTGTTCAACTCTTGCCAGTTTTGCATGCAGGGAAATGTGGGCCTTGCTTTTCCCATATGGGGAATGTTGGGGAGATAGGAGAATACTCCCATACGGGAAATATGGTTCCTCTGAGGGAACCTCACTTTGGTCTATCTTTCTCTTTGAGCTTCTGTCTACTTTGTCTTGGCTCTTTCAGGTAAATATTAGTTATTTACTCTTTTGTGCCTTTGTATTTTGAAATACTCCAAGGAGCTTCTCATCACAACTGTCTTCCAACAGAAAGTTGGGTTTTTTTCAATTTCATTGAAGCTTTGCCATGGAAAATGTCTCATTTTCACAGAAAATAATTATTTGGGGCAAGAAGCGTAACGCTGCAGGGCCTGCGATGTTTGCTCTAAGTGCTGAGTATCCAGGTTCTGCAGTATGTTCTGGCTCATTATAACAGAGCAGGTCAGCTGTAGGGTATGACATCAGCCAGACGCCTTTTTTTATGATGTATTATAGCTGCCTGGCTGTCAGGATTTGCTGCTCTGCCTTGCCAGAATAGCTGCCCTGCTTTACAAAAGGGGTATGAACAGAGAGCCCAATGCAGAGAGAAAAGTTTGAATGCTGACTGAGTAGCTAAAAGCCCTACAGAATCCAAAGAATTCCTCTTTTTTTTTTTTTTTTCTGTAATAAATATTTTGATTTAACACCAAAAAGTACAGATTTTTCTCTGGGGAGGTGAGGAAACATTTTTCTGACCTGCTGCACTCCGCAGTGCGTAATTGCATTGCTGTTGCAGGGCTAGCAGCTTTACTTTTGGACTTCCAGCTGTCACTGTTTGATCTCAGTCATACTGGTTGATTGTCTAAATGATGGTTTTATATGTCATAGTAAAATTTTGGTTTATTTTGCCTCTCTCCCAGCTGTATTTGCAAGTCTGGTGTTTGCTTAGATTTGGATAACTGATGTCTTGTGGGGAAAAGAAGTCCTTGTTTGTCTACTTGTTGGCATCTGTGATAGGGAATCTAATCCTTCCATTGGTGTGTTTCTAAGATCCAGAAGAGATAGATGTAGCTCTTTATTGTCAATTTTAGCTTCTTTTTAGGCATACATATTGGTTGTCCAATGGGACGTCTGGTTCTCTGCGTGCATCTTGATGAGGAGGTAAAAGGATGAAATTAGTGTGTTTTAGCGAAATTCTGAAATTTCCCAGCTGAGAATTGGACTCTGGTGGCGTTTCTATTTGCAGCAAACAGTCTAGTCTGCTGTTTGAGCTCTTCTCCCCGTTGCAGAATTAAATAACTTTGTTACCTGCATTTTTCTAAGACAAGAGTGACTGCTATGCATTTGAACAAGTGGGTTTTTTCTTTCTAGGTGTTGCTAGAGCAATATGTCTTGCTCCATTTAACAGAACATTCCTCTCACTGTTTTCTTCCCTCAATGGCCGATGCCATCCCAATTTGCTTCTGCTGCAAGCCATCTTTGTGAAACTGCTAATTGCAGCTTATGCAAAATTAGGTGCCTCTCTTGTCATTCAGCTTGAAATGCTGCACATTTGGATGCGGAGAGACAGCTGCTTTGCTAAGGCTACGTCTGTCCTGTCATTCAGAGGTAGGCACAAATTCTGCCGTGCCCGCACTCCGAACTGGCCCGGCATGAGCAAACTCAAAGCTGTGCAGTTTCTTGTGGCACTGAACTAAAGCAATGAATTGTGTTGAGGGCACAGGGTGTTACGCTGGGCTCAGCACCATGCTGATGTGGTCACGCTGGGTCTGAGCACAAGTGTGGTGTGTGTGTTGCTTGCCAGAGGCTGGGTGAACATCACTTTCGTGTGAAACTTCTTGGAGCTGAGCGAGAACAAGGCCAGGGCAGGTTTTGGTCCTCCCAAAGCTGTGACACCATGCTTATGTGAGTGCTTATGCGTTACACTCTGAGAAAAGTGTAACGCATTCACGTTGCTCCACACAGGGAGGGGACTACCTTAAAAACCACCTTAAGCTTGGGAGAACGCAGGTGCAATTCTTGTTCCTTTGCTACAAGGGTGCCGGTTTTCAGGACTTTTCCCTGAAATTGCGTGGAGGAGAAACTTGCTTTCAGGTAGCCAGTTTACTAATGAAAGCTGAGATCACCCGCTGCAACCCTTGCAGGAGAACAGCAAGTCCAAATATCATTGTGAAAGCGGGGAGAAGCTGCCTGGAATAACCTCTGTGCTCTCCCTCTGCCCGTGGGAGAAGTTGGTCCTGTGTGACCTGTGCGTTCAGGGATGTCCCTCTGAAGCAGTGCTGATGTGGCTATGGGTGTGTTCATTTTTTTTCTTCTCAGTTTGTATTCCACCTGGAAATAAAGGGCAATTTTTGCTACCCCCCCTTGCACCACAGCATAGTCATTTTTAGAAGTGCAAAGTGGATTTATTGAACTGCAGGTGAAACAAGCTCCATTATCTTTTCAGCTTTGGCATCGTATATTGTAGTCTAGGTGCTGCTCCAAAGCACAGTCTTAAGAGGAGCCTGCAGCCATCTGTTTGATATTTATGAGATTGTAATTTTATATCAGGGAATTTATTATTCTGTATTAAAAGGTAGGCATAAAATAAACCAAGCTAAAGGGCATACAGCCTTTCAAAAGGTTTTTAGCCAGTTAAATCTTTTTCCCTCTTCTATATAATACTATGTTTGAAAGCAAGATAACAAAACACCTAGACATGGTTTCTGTTAGCTCCATGTAGAGATTGCAATTCAAATGCAACTGGCTGCTGCTCTTGAGGGGGCAAAATGCCTTCTGTACTTTTTTTGGGGAAAAAAAAAAGCTGACGCTACAGCTGATGTATTTAAATGACAGTAAAAAGTTGGCCTGTTGATCAGTGTGTTTAACTGTTCCAGTACCTTTTTACACCCCTCAAACCAGCTGCTGGAGGCAAGCCATGTTCCAGCACTTTCCTGAAGTGGTTTTACTGCCTAATAGTAGATTTGCAATGCTTTTTGTTCAAGCTTTATCACACTCGCAAATCCTTGCAGATCCACTTAGGTTCTGGTGTGGCTATTTCCTCTATAGCTTTTGGTTTTGTTCATTTTTTTTTTTTTTTAAAGCCACCCTCATTCAGCACAAGTCAAATTCCTTATAAAAGGGGGATGACCCAGAGCTTGGCTGTTGCTCAGCTCCTCGGCGGGCATGGGTGAGGAATCCTCCTCTGGGGGATCTGCCTGGATTTCATCAGGGGCTTATGTGCGTGTGAGGTTGTCCTTAGCTGGGCTCCTGAAATGAAGATAAATTGTGATTGATTTCTTTTTAATTTTTTTTTTTTTTTTTTTGTGCAGAGATGAATATTTGCCCCACAGAGAAGAACACTAACAAATGCCCATATTGTTTTCTGAACCAAGGCACTGCTGGATCTTTACTTTCTGGCAGATATGAAATGTATGCTGTAAAGATTTGCATATAAAGATATGTCCATTCATATCATTTTTTTGTGCACATGACCATGAAATATGGCTGCTTTCATGTATACATGCGTATGCTGTACACAAATTTATTATGTGGAAGATTAATTTCTTCACTTGTTTTTTGCATGGATGAACACAGTCATGATCAGCCCGTAGCATACAGATTTTATATGTGGGTTACTTGAGTAGAACACAGTGCAAAACTTAAATGTCTGTATGTGAATATTACAGCATGAAAGTGCACACATACAAGCATGCGGAGGTTCTCTGCATTTAGCAAGACATGTGAATGTTGATCCAGTTTTTCCCCCAAATCCTCCCCCCGCTCCCCACCCCCCATCCTGCAAGTGAAGGTTCAACACCTCTTGGGACCAGAGAATTTCGCCACCATGTAGTTTGAAGATAAACGGATAGGTGAAGTATGATAAGCCAAAGCCAGTGAGATTTCTTACTGTGGCAGAATACTTCAAAGTCCATGACTCTTATCTCAAAAGGGAGGGTTGAGCGATCTTAGAAAAAAAAATCTTGTCTTGGGAAACCTGTGTTATGGTTCTGAGTTGTGCTGTTGGGTGGCTTGCTGAAAGCTGTTTCATCTCTGGAATCTCAGCTGCGGAGCACGGAAGCTTTTCTCTATTATAATCATGCTTTTAATACATTTACTAGATAATGCATTATATTTGCAGCAAAGCTTGTCTGTAGGGTGCTCTTCACCACTTGTTATGTCACGTTATTCGTGGCAGAACCTTGCAAAAGTGGAATAACACAGGGGAGAATTAGGTCCTGTTCTCTAATTGTTCCTTTAATGGATTACCCTAATTAGAAATGCATTATTTAATAATTAAAATGCACTATTTTGTAATTCTGTAATGATCTAAGTGGTTAGGCTTTGCAAGACCTGAAGAGGACATTTAAAACCAGGTAGAGAGCTCTTACATGACATCTGAACAACATGCACACTGTCACTAATTTAAGCTTAACCCTTGCTTTTTGCCAAAATGCTTGTAGGTACATATATAAGTAATCTCTTGTGTCTTTTGGGAACTTGGCTTTCTCTTCAGCAGTGGGCTTTCTCAGGCAGCGTTCCCACTTTATGGCTTTATGTAAATCCTGTAAATCACTGGGTAGCCATACTTAACATAGTCTTTCAGTAACAGCCACAGACTCTGGCTTTATAGGAAGCTTTTCCTTTTCTACAACTCTCCACACTCTCTGTACTATTATGGCTTTTACATATTAGGAGAAATAGAATTTTTAGCTCTGTTTCCTTCAGGAAAGAGCGTGAGTGTCTGCACCATCTGTCTCTTGAACCCCTTGGTCCTGTTCCAGTCCCTTTTGACAGAGGAGCAGAGGTCTCAGAACAAAGCTGTTGCAAGGAGGCCATGTAGACTTACAAGACTATACAAAGGCCTCTGCAGCAGAAATCCACTGTGTGGGCTCACCCTGTATTGGACATCAGGGACTCCATGTGGCTGTTCAGCCTTGGGACATACGCATGCAAGGGAGACCCTGCTCCCCGCAGAGCCCCTGCCTGTGCTGTGGAAGCCGGCCGCTTGTCTGCGTTAATGTTAAGTCATGTCAACAGAGGGAAATCCTCACCCCCTGGCAGCCCTTGTAGCTTGGAAGATGAATATTTGAACCACAATGGAGAGGAGATTTTTTTCAAATTTATTTTTTAAAACGTTTTTTTCCTGGGTGCTCTGCCTCTGAAACACATCCGATAGCTGACCTCCAGCCTGCAGGTTGCTTCCACCTCCTCTTCCTCCTGCTTGGATGTTATTTTCCTGTCCCATCTGAATGACTCAGCAGTGATTACCCTCCATCATAATGCAGCTCACGATGGGAGGGCGACTCAACGGAGGAGCCCTGTGTTTCTCTGCAGGGCTTTGGAGACAACCATGCTGTACCAGAAGACACTTGCAGCTGATCTCCTCGTGTCTGGCACTGCAGTGAAGCAGGCTTTCAGCTGTGATACGTTAATCTGCATGCGTTGTATGGAAACTTGTCACTAAGTGCTACTGGTTTTGGTTTTTTTTTTTCTTTTTGAGCAGGGTGGAAATAGTTATTTGCCCTTGTACTCCAAGTCCTGAATAAGCAGCACGCCTTGCCTTAGATTTCTGTGCGTCTTCCTTAGCGATGCTATTTATTTTCTAGGATTAACGCTGCCCAGAGCACCAGTGCCTGGCATAAAAAGATAGAGCTCTGTCTATTCAGCTGTAGCTGCAAACCTGAAGCAGTTTGTGCTGTGGTCACCGCAGTCACCAAAAGACATGGATCATTGCCCCGCTGCTGCCCAAGCATGCAAGAGGCTTTAGCTATAGCTGTGATATAACTTTGAAAAAGCATTTCTTGTGTGTAAGCACTGATGGCATAATTGACCAAATGCTAAGTGCTTTCTGGCTCTTATTTTCCTGCTTGTGTAAGGCTTGGTACAGCTGCAGTGGAGGCACCAGAGGATCTTTCTTGGCTGTGACGGGGTGTGGAGTTGGCCCTTTGTACTTCTGATCCAAAGATCTGTGATTGTTGCTTTAGTTTTCTGCATCTTTCAGCTCTGGGGATTCCTTTGTCTTTCTTCGAATGATGTCACCTGGAATAGCTGCTTCTGCTGTCTCAAGCCTGAATTTGCATTTCATAGAATTTGGAAAATCTCTCTGGCTTGGGTTAAGGTTAAATCAGCTTCCCACATGAGTCTGTGACTTGCTCAGTCCTTTTGTATTCTGTGTATGAGCCTAATCTTTTTCACTAAAGAACTGTATTTCCTCAGACTGACATATTTTAGCTTTAAGTCTGTCATATGCATCTACTGATTCATCTTTCCATTGATGAAGAATAAAGGAGGAAGGTCCCACACCAGTAACTCTGCACAGAAGTGTCTCGCTGCCTCGGCATCCATCTGTGCCCTGTTTTCTGTCATCCTCCTCTTCATCTACAAGCCCTGCGTGCCTGCTATGCTGGGAACCCACTGCAAGGAGAAATTGCATTGCCTGTGCTTAGAGGCTGCAGAGGAAGAGCCACCCCCCTCCATCCTAATTTCATATTCCTGCCTCAAATGCCACGGCTGCTGTCGTTCCCTTGGTGGTCTGTGGTGGAGGGCAGAAATTGTCTTGCTGTCTTTTTGCTTTGTGTGGCACCTGGCATATGGGTCCTGACCAGCCCAGGGCACGTAAGCACTCCAATTGTGCAGACAATTAGCGGTGCTAATTGCATGCTCTCAGGCAGCAGAGGAACCCTTCAGAGCTGGCTGGGTAGAGGAAGGCTTTGCTTCTTGAAAGAGAAATGTCGAGAAACAGGGAGTCTGTCCTGGGTATCATCAGCACATCATTTTGTGGCAGTGGCAGCTTCCTTTTAGCCTTGTGTGGGCTCCTGGCATTTATCATCTGTGGCCTAGGAAGAGCCCACACGTAGTCTTCATTGTGTGCTGTCCCCAAAACTGGTGCTCTCCCTTCCTCAGGTCAGTGTGTCCCCAAATAGGGTCTGTGCCTGTTGCGGGGGCTCCTTTGAGAGCAGGGTGGCAGCCCAGGGCCGCTGGGAGGGTGTTGGTCTCTTGATGATGGATGGTCTCCATATGGGACAGCGGTACCTCCAGCCCCACTTCACCTCTGCCTAGTCCTCACCACTGGTCTGTCACTGGCTGTAGGTCACCTCCCACATTAGTGGCCAAGGATGTGCACCAGACGCAGCACACCTTGCCGTTGCACCAAGTGTGGCCACCTGGTCTTGCGAGGTGGTGGCATTATAGCAGTGTTTAGGGGGGACCTGCCCAAAGGGGACAGAGCAGTGGAAATAACTTCCTTGTATCTGGGTGAGGTCGCTTGCTTTCTTACAGAAAAAAAATAAGTCCTCCCCTGCTTCCTCTCTTTCTGCCCTCCTTATTTTACTTCGTAGTTGTTTGCATTTTTCCCCTTTTGGGCTATCTTTTTCTTTTGAAAGGAGGGAAAAAATGGCTCCGTAAAACCTTTGCTCATAATTGACAGAGCTGCCTTGGCACCAGGGCACGGAGAATGAGCCTGACTGAAGGGGGGGAAAAAACCAAACAGTGTTCCTGCTCATCTGAGAAACAAGAGAGTGATTTTCTCTTTTTCTTCTTTTAATAAGTCTACATTGTGAAATGAAGAGGGGAAAAGGCAAAACAGGAGAGTTTATATTCTGTGCCAGGGAAGATCTTGGTGTGTTCCAGTCCCTGTGCACGGTGTATAATTAAACCCAAAATAGAGCAGTGAACCGAGGGAGGGAGGTGGGCTACAGGACCAAGCAGGAGGGGGCAGGGTTACTCACTTCAGAAGCATTATCCAAAAATAAGTCCCTCTTTCTTTCTCCTCCTTTGACAAATGGGCTTGGTCTCATTTAATCCCATTTCTGGTTTTCTATCTTTCCATCTCAATTTGCTCCCATTCTCTCCGCAATGTCACCATAACTATTTATTTGAACTATACTGGGCCAGGATGTCCCCAGCCGAGGCTGGATCTCCTATGCCAGTTGCACCTGCAGTGAAGGAGTCTGGTGGCCCTGCCCGGGGAGCACTGGGGAGCAGTGGGCTGCAGAAACTCAGTCTGTGTTGACTGTAGCTTTCTCTCTTTTAATTAGCTTTTTTTTTTTTGCCCTGGACCAGTCTTTTTCTCTTGAATCAAATATATTTCAGTATAACCAGTTGGGGTTGTTCAGCCTGGAGAAAAGACTGGGGGGAGACCTGATTGCGGCCTTTCAGTACCTAAAGGGGGCCTGTAGGAAAGATGGGGACAATCTTTTTAGTAGGGCCAGCTGTGTCAGGACAAGGGGTAATGGTTTTAAACTAAAACAGGGTAGGTTCAGACTAGATATAAGGAAGAAATTCTTTACAATGAGGGTGGTAAAACACTGGAAGGGGGTGCCCAGAGACGTAGTGGAGGCCCCATCCCTGGAAACATTCCAGGCCAGGTTGGACGGGGCTCTGAGCAACCTGATTGAGTTAGCGGTGTCCCTGCTCACTGCAGGGGGGTTGGACTAGATGACCTCTAGGGGTCCCTTCCAACCCAAAACATTCTATGATAACTTTTCTTCCATCCACCGCACACCCCATGCCTTTCACTAGCCTTAGATATGCTGTTTTCTTGCTTCTGTGACTTATTTAGCTTTAATTTATCTTCTTTGGGTTTTTTCCTCCTCTTTCTCTCTTGTTCTGTTTGCACATCTTCCTGCTTCTTCTATCTCTTCCCCACTCCTCCCCCCCCCCCCCATTAATGCTCTCTGCTTTATTTTCCTCTCATTGCATTGCTCTCAAGTCTGGGACTGCAGTGTCTCCCTTGGCATGTGGCTAGCCCAAAGCCTGTGCCAAGTGCCTTGCTTCAGCAGGCATCTGAGGAAAGAGAGGTGCTTTCCTGATGTGTCAAAAGGTGAAATGCTTGTCCCGTTGCTGAATTTACAGGCAGATAGAGGGAAGGTATGAAATAAATAAACGATTATTTTAGCAAAATTATACTGGGTAAGAAAATAAATACCCCTAATAATTTCCTGCTTCCTTGTCTTTTTCTTACACTGTTGTCTTATATGGCTTTTTTCTTCCATACCCTTGAATTCCTCTCCTGTTCAGTTTTTCTAGGGCATCATACTTATAATATAGCCACAAGGTAAAGGCCGATGGGCTTGCAAAGGAAACTGCTTTGCAAGAAAGTGAGAAATTCAGGTTAATTGGATGCAATCAGGTCAAAATTTAGTTAATCTTTGAGTGGGTGGGTGTGTTAGCACAAGGCTGTGTATGCATGCCCAGTCTGGGGGCTGATCCAGGCATATTCGTTTCCAACTTTGTGTGAATATGCACATTCCCTTGGAGACTGGGAGAGTGATGTGCATCTGGGGAAAACGACAGGAATACAAAAGTGACATCTCTTCGTGTCACAGCAGAGAAAGTTCTTCCTTCTCTGGCAAGGGAACAAGGCTGCCAAATCCTAGAGTAAGGGTAGTAGCAGTAGAGCTGCAACATAATAAATGAGAGTGAAATCGCAAATGGAGCATCTGTCCTCAGGAACGGATGCTCTGTGTGGAGGGCAGAGGGACGTTGTCTGTGTGAAGGATGAAGGGAGGGAAGATTCCCTCGGATATCTGTATTGATGTTTTGTGATTAAGGAACAGGTTTAGTTTTTTTAAAGCCATCCCATTTTATTCAGTTACTGAGATGTCCACTGTACTTGAAAGCCTGGATGGGATTGGAAGTTGAGGAAATGGGCGCTGTAGTTTTGAGGAGGAAAAAATTGTTGAATCCTTCAAACTGGAAGGTCCATCAGGAGTCCAACCTCCTGCTCAAAGCAAGGTCAGCACTGAACTTGGGCCAGGATGTTCAGGACTTTGTCCAGCTGGGTTTTGAAAGCCACGAAGGATGGAGTCTGCACCAGCCTTCTGGGAAATGTCTGCTATAGCTTCGCTGTCTACACAGGGAAAACGCTTTTGCTTCCTTATTTCATTTAAAGGCTGTTGGTTTTTGTTCTCCTGCCGTGTACAGTAAAGAGCCTGACTCTATCTCCTTTTATTACTGAATGGAAGGCTATTATGTCCCTCAAATCTTCTCTTCTGGCTGTACAAGCCCCAGTCCCTTAGCCTCTCCTCGCTGGGCAAGTGCTTCAGCCCCCTGAGTATCTTGATGGCTTTTCACTGAACCCGATCCAGTTTATCAACATCTATCTTGTACTGAGAGATCCAAAGCTGAGCCAAGTATCCATGTATGGTCTAGCAAGTACTGTATGAAGGGAAATCATCACTTTCCTTAACCTACTGGTTACAGTCCTGTGAATACAGCCCCAATATGCTCCTAGCAGCCCATGCTGCTGGGGTAAAGTGTGGACTCCTGAACACTTCTTTGATTCGAAGCATGCTGATTTGGCCAGTTGTGGTATCTGAGTGGGGATCACCCTGGTTGACAGTTGACTGGTCCCCATGTTGGTCCTGAATGGAAGGGACACATGACTCAGCATCTCTGCTGTGAAATTGGCATGTGGGAGAGGCAGTCTCCTGGGAGGTGGCAAGGTGGAGCTGCTGACCTTGTCATCAGCGAAAGAGGAGGATTTGTTAGTGAGGGGAAGCTATTGCAAAGGGATCTGCTGCCTGGATAAGGATAAGCTTGCCTCTTTTACGGAAAGGCCAACAAAAATAACTTCTCATGACCATCCAGTTGGAAATAATGATACTAAACGATAGATGCCAAAACATCACTAAATCAGACTCACTGGAAACAAAGCACTTCAAATTTCTTTGGCCAGATACTTATATGGCTGAACATGTGCCACCAGGTACCACCAAAACACTGGAATCTCATTTGGGTCTGCAAGGTGATGGTCATGTTTTCCATCTGTCACACAGGAGGCCTTGCGACTGTGACACAGTAATTTTGGTCCTCCAGCAGTCTTAGGCCACCTTGACTGTGGTCAAGGGCGGAAAACATGCCTGAAAAAGTGCTGCTGAAGCAATCTATTTGGCCTCTCCTGTGGCCTTTAAATTCTGAATCCCAGTGTAGCATGACAGACCTTTGCCATTTGCACAATGAAAGCTTGTCTTCATGGAAGCAGATGCCCTCAACTATGTGGCCTGGCGTGACTGCTGAGCTATGGGTTCACAAAATATAACCTGCAGTAGATGTTCAAAAGCTGTTTGACTTCTAGGGCTGGCTTTATATGCCTGTGTGATTATGGGCTAGAGTTTTTCACTCGTACATCTTTGCTGTGTGTAAGTAGCTGAAATATGATATTAATGAATTACAGGGCATTTTCTAAGCAGTTTGAATATTCAGAAGCAAGTAGAAGCAAGAGGAGTAACAGACAATTTGTAGGGAGAAGCCATTCAGAATTGCAAGCCGAGTACCCTTTCTTTTTAATTTGGTTATAAATCATTCATGATTAGGGTCTGTAGGAGGATACTAGAAAATGGAGATGTAGGAAATTCCTAGGAAACTAGGAAGAATGCACTATCCTGATGTAACCTGAAATGAATAAAAGCCTTGCATCAAAGCCTAGAGATAGGACTTGCTGAAGCCGTGCTCTGCCCACATTTGGAGGAATCTCCAATGGAGCCAAGGACTTAATGTAACAGATCAAAAGGAAAGGCCCCAGTAATGAATTAGCTAGGCCAACTGGTGGCCCATGAACTGTGCTTCAAGTGATTTCCCATTTCAGGTCTGTGTCAGAGAGCAGGGCTTGGTTGATGGGAGAGCTGCTGGGTAACTTGGGCCTTCAGGCTGGGGTAGGAGGTAGATTGGGGCAAATTGGCCACCCTCCCTCAGCAACATGAGGTACATGGTGGGTCTTGGCTGCGTGGTGGCTGTCTGATGTGGTTGGTTGGCTTGGAGTTTGTCCATCCCCATGCTGCAAAGCAAACACCCACCAGATACTTCAGGGCTGTGATGAGCTTTGCTTTACAGAGCCTTTTAAGGCTGGCTGAGATGGGTGGTGGACTGATGTTATTTTGGAGCCATTCTGGTAGCAGCTTCCAGACCAGAGGCCCCCAGTGTGCCACCGTTGAGTGTAAAGAGAGGAAGATCTTGGAGGCATAACCATGACTGCAGGGAGTAATGAGCTGCAGCAGGAGACAGAAGGAAGGGGATGGGTGCTGTCATTCCCTCTGCCTTTGGGGGTCTTCTGCTCCTTAGCCTGTTGATGCACGGTCTGGAGAGACTCCCTTGTTCTAGGAGCAAGGTGGCTTTGTGTCAAGGAGGGAACTGGGCTTTGCTAATCGAGGAGCCCTGGTGTACTCTGTCCCGGCCTGGTAGGGCTTTGGTAGAGCATACGGGCAAACGGGGTTACATGATGCCGCATCAGTGAGGGACTCTCTGTACCTTGTGTACCTTTTTTCCTATAGCTATGTAAAGGCAGCTCACAGGCCCCTGGCAGAAACACTTTCAAACATCTTTATCTGTGGCATGCTAAATGGTCGTGATTAGTTTTAATTCCAGCTATTTTCAGCAATTAAAGCACTGCTTTCCTTGCATGGCCTTGTGTTTTTAGTTAGCCAAAGCAAACCCATGTGCTACAAAATCCTTTCCTTCGTCCAAATGGAGGAGAGTTTTATCATTTCTGCCACAGCTTCTCTTTCAGAAATGCAGAGCAGAATCCAGTAGCTGGCAACCCCTGAGAGCTGCCAGGAGCCTGCAGTGCTGCAGGCTGTTTCCCTGGCATGGGAAGAGAGGAAGGGAGGACCCCTTTTGCTGCCTGTGTCTGCTCCACTCCTCAGCAACCATCACCTGGGATGGTAGGGACCGAGGGGCTGTGATACACACGTGCCATCTCCCCTGGGCTGCTCGCTGTTGAGCGGCACACACAGTGCCACAAGGCAGTGCCCGCCTTGTGGCTCTGGTCCAGGTAGCTTTGCAGACCCTGCACCTCCTGGGTCTGTGAGCGGGCCTCTCTCCTCCTTTCTCCTCTGCTGTAAGCACAGATTTTCAGATAAGCGATACAATATCATCTTATTTTGTGTGCTATCTGCCATGCTAGCCGTATTCGCCAAACACAATAGCACAAATTACTTTACATAACAGAAGTAGGGAATTCAATAATAGCAGCAGTGGAGGAAAGGGGGAAATCAACCACTTGCAAAAATGAGAGATGTTTCCAGCTACAAGCTTTAATATTCACAGGAGTTAAATTCAATGCAAGGCTGATTCTTGGGGGCCAGTACTGAAACACCTTGGTAGGGAGTGGTATGTGGGGAAATCCAGGTGGCTGTTTTTCCCAAAATGCAGTGGAGAAGGTAGGGACATGGGGGAATGGCTTTAGGCCAGGTGGGGACTTGAGGACTCCATCTGCAAGAGCTGTCAGCGTATCTCCTCCCAAACTGTGTAGTGTGATCATGGTCACCGCTGTTTTACCCACCCTCCCCATTTCTGTGTGGTTGTTTTTGTTTTTTTTTTTTTTTTTTTTTTTTGAGATGGTGACCAGCACTGCATATAATAATCTGGGTGTGAACCCACCCCTGAATTACAGAGGGCTCAGCACAGTCTTTGTATCGTTTCATCCTGTTCCTCCTGCGTTCTGACATCATGGTTGGGTTTTTTGCCACAGCTGCAAAGTAAGCTGAGCTCAGCATTCAGCTGTTCCTATTACCATCCTGATGTCTTTCTTTGGTAAGACAGTTATTTCATAAATCTGAAAGATGTGTGAATAATGTACAGTTTTCCCCCTCTTTAGGGGTATTATTTGCATTTACCAACATTGAATATAACTCATTATCATGTTGTCTGTTTGCTTAGGTCTCACTCAGGTTCTTCCATGTTTCTTCTGGTCTTGGCTACCTCAGATAACTTGGTGTTGTCTGCAATTTTGTCACTCACTGGGTGTTCTCGTTTCCAGATAATAAGCCTGTTTAAGTAACACATGATGCAGCCTAGAAATGAATCTCTATCCATCACAAAATTATTTCACTGCCATAGTAACGATTTTAATCCTACTGGGGTGTAAACATTGACCAATTTCATGCATTCATTAGCTTGTCACATTTAAAATATTTGGGGGCTGGTAAGACGTGTTCTTCCAGATATTTAGATGCTTTTAAAGGTTATTTCATCCCATTTGCTGGGCCTAGCCTGAAAATTCCCTTGTCTTAGAGGTCTTTGGGTTGGCCCCTGAGATGCTTTCCAAATGCAGTGTGTGGCCTGTTAATTCCCCAATTTGGTTGATGTTCCTGAACTTTTAAGTGCTAGAGCTGCCTCATATTGCAAGCCATTTAGAGACCACTGGTGTAATATTTGGGAGTAGCAGCTTCTGGTTTTTTACCATATCGGTTCATTCCTGAGCCGCTTCTCCTGGCCCCTCAATCTTCAGCAGTATTGTTTCACTTTTAGCGCAGAAAAGGATAGAAAAGAGGCCAGAGCAGAAATTTTAAAAAAGGGGGAATATTAAACTAGTTTCTTTTAAATGATTTGGAGATTAATGAAGCTATTCAAGTGCAAGAAAGATGATAGCTTTTCTTTGTACGACGTGAACAGTAAGAGTGATATTGGGGGCATGTTTGAGTGAAGTGGGACTTGAGGCAAAATAGGGAAATGGGTCAGGATAAGAGGAAGTGAAAGCGTGGATGAAGGTTGCAGTGGAAGGGAGACTCGGGCAAACTGTAACAATGATTAATAAGGCTCCTCTGCTAAATAACACTGCCCACCTGTACATCTGAAAGCTGTTCTGATGTGCAGTGCATGTTTAGAGATTCCTGCAGGTAATAAAGGTAAGTAAACTAGATATGAAGTTACAAATCAATGCATCAGAAGAGAAGTTCAGTGCAGTCTTAGGCTGCGCTGTTAGTGCTATTACTATTCTTTTTAGCTCCATCTTCTAAGGAAATTAAGTGGAGGTGATCAATGCCCCTCCTCCCCTGTAAGAACCTGTTGTCCAATTTCAATCTTGTAACCTGAGGTGGGTGGATAGAGGAGAGCAGGTCCTACTGGTGCCCTTGCTAAAGGAAGGATGGGTAGAGCAGAGTCCTCGTCTATTCTGCTGGGTCCACCAGCCATTGAGAGGCAGTGGCCAGTCAGCCTGCTGTGCCAGATGGCCAACCAGCGCTTGTGCATTGCCAAAGCAGCCATGGTGGCTACTGCTGCTTGCTTGGTAGGGCATGCCGTGCTGAGTAGGGTGCACTGGTGGGAACAAGGAATGGACCTAGGCTGGGGAGGTGGTAAACTGTTGGGAAGATGTTGGGAAGGTGGGGAGGAAGTGAAACATTGTGGTGTGATGCAGAGTGCATAGAGTTGCAGGAGAAGTCGACCTGAGATGTGTAGCAAGGTGTAAGGAAGATGGGCAAATCCAGAGAGGATGGAGAGAGTAGTTTTGTGAGCAGCAGAACTAATGATGCCTCATGTTTATGTCTCATCCCCCGCAACCCTCTCTCTGAAGTAAGAAGGGGGACCCTCAGGAGCACTGGGGCAGAGACCTGTTCCTGAAAAGGGGACTTTTGGAGGGATAAGACCCAAATCATAAAAGCTTCATAAATTCTGCAGTTCAGAGTACCTTCCTCCCACTATTAGGTAGGAGGATCAGGAACTGGCTGTGGTAGACCCTGTATAAACATAGGAAGAGAAGATGGTTCCTGCTTTAAAGAGTTTGTTGTTTAGGTGTACAGCAAGACATCGTACTCTAGACCTGGCATGTAGTACTCCTTTTCCCTGTGAGATTGGGGTTGTTACACAATGAGTACTCTGACTTCTGGGGGGATTCTGGGAAGAGCGAAATGAGAAAAGCAGCGAAAGAGAAAACAAGGGAAATGCTGAAGGATCTGGGAGGACTGAAGGGTTTTTTTCGGCAGGAAAGATTAGAAGTGCCAGTTATGGGTTGTTTGACTTAACGACATGTCAAGGGGGAGCCTGGAAGGAATTTACAACAATAGGAAAAGTTTCTGTCCCAGGGATGGAGAGGATTTGCTTTAAGACTGTAGAAATGCTGGAGGCTTCTGGAGGAGGAAAGGGACAAAATATTTTGAACATTCGAAAGAGCTTTGTGCCTGTGAAGTTGTTAAGCTGGTGAATGCCCTGTGGCTTGTGACACTTGCAACCCAGCTCAAAGGCACAAGAAACTGTGTTGCTAGGATCCTTCTAGTCGGAGCCTAGAGAAAAGGCCTGGCTGCTGCATGTGGCTCTGTCACTGCTGACTCATGTATTTCTAGGGAGAGAAGCATCAGCTCAAGCACAAAATTAAGGAGGAATATGGCAATTACCAGTCAGCCAGACTGGAAGCCCTATCACTGTTTCCTTGGCTGTAGCCAAAACCCACAGGTCTTAAGAGTGTCCTAGACTTAACTGGTTGCCATCATCAGGGTTGATAAAGGCTGGGAGCACCCCCATCCACAATGGAAGCAGTTTCCCAGGTATTGCTGCAGTCCAGGAGGGACCACTTATGGTTTTGTTTTTAAAAAGAAAAAGGGGATCAGAAGGCCACAGCAGGTAAGAGCGTGTATGGAGATAGCACTACAGAAAAGGAGTTGCCTACAGAAGGAGGGAGAGCAGCTGTATCACAAACAAGGAGAAGCCAGGCAGGAGCAAGAGATGTCAACACTGAATTCCAGGAGGATGCAGCAGCTCAGTATTTAAGGCTGTGCTAAGGTCAAAGAGAACGAGCCAAGAGAAAAGCTCATGGTTTGCAGAAGATGAGATCATTAGCTATCCCAGGCAGCTCCGGTGCTCTGGCTCTGCCAGAGCCAGATCTAAAAACAGGCTGGGTCTATGCTGTATGTAAAAAATGAGAGGTGGCGTTTCCCCCCCCCGCTTTCCTGAGAAGAGGGAGGGCTGCGGAGTGAGAACATGTCAGGGCAAAGGTGGGAATGTGCAGAGGGTGTAAGTAGTGGCATCTAGCAAGGTGGCAGGAGAGTAATGGAGGAGAAGAAATTCAGAACTGCAATGGTGGGGTGGGGGAGTTGGGAGGGGGGGTGGAAGGAATGGGAAGTGGTGCAAAAGGAACAAGATATGAGGAACACCCTGAGGGATGTGAGAAGGAATAAACAATACCCTGGGAGCAGTGAAAAGCAGCAGCAGGCAGGGAGCGACATTATAGAGATTTAGACCAATCTTACATTGAAAGGAAGCGACACATGCTCTAGCTGCTCATAATACGCGTGTGTAAGCTGCAATCCTGCATGCGTACGTTCTTTCAGCGATAACGAAATGAGTAGCAAATTAATTAGGAATTGGGAGCACTGTTCAGATTGGCTGGCAATCCACAAAGAAAAGATGGTCAAGTGCCATGACTGAAAAGGAGCTTGGAGCTCAGAGAAGGCTTGGGCATTTGGCACTCAGGCTACCTGAACTAGATAACACATTGCAAAAAAAAAAAAAACAAAAAAAACCCAATTGGCTGGCAAAGTAATCTACTAATCCTGAAACTGGCTTGTGTCACTGCAGCACCCCAGTGCAATACAATCTTGTAGCTGCATTTTGCCTGGGCACTGAGCTGAGCAAACAGTCCTCTGCTTGTTTATTTAACAGAAGAAGCTGATGCGAAGAGGATAAGGATGCTGGGCACTTCTGGTGCTGGGCTAAGCCTGAATTGTTGGTCTGGCCTCCCTCTGGCAGTGACTGGTGTGGGAGGTGACAGATGTCTGATAGGTGTCTGCACCTCCTGGGGTATTAGCTAGCATGAATCACAGCAACTTGTGGTGGGTCAACCCTGGCTGGATGCCAGGTGCCCACCAAAGCTGCTCTATCACTCCTCCTCCTCAGCTGGACAGGGGAGAGAAAATGCAACAACAGGGTCATGGGTTGATATAAGGACAGGGACATCACTCAGTAATTACCATCAGGGCAAAAGAGACTCTACTTGGGGAAATTAGTTTAATTTATTACCAATCAAATCAGAGTAGCGTAATGAGAAATAAAACCAAATCTTAAAATGCCTTCCCCCTCCCACCACTTCTTCCTGTACTCAACTTCACTCCCGATTTTTCTTTACCTCTCCACCGTCAGTGGCACAGGGGATGGGGAATGGGGGTTGGGGACAGTTCATCATGTGCTGTCTCTGCCGCTCCTTTCTCGTCAGGGGGAGGACTCTTCACCCTCTGCCCCTGCTCCAGTGTGGGGTCCCTCCCACGGCAGACAGTCCTCCATGAACTTCTCCAGCATGGGTCCTTCCCACGGGCTGTAGTTCTTCATGCACTGCTCCAGCGCAGGTCCATCCCTCCCACGGGGTGCAGTCCCTCAGGAGCAGATGGCTCCAGCGTGGGTCCCCACAGGGTCACCAGCCCGGCCATGCTCCAGCATGGGGTCCTCCCCAGGCTGCAGGTGGGGATCTGCTCCACTGTGGACCTCTATGGGCTGCGGGGGCACAGCCTGCCCCACCATGGGCTGCACCAGGGGCTGCAGGGGAATCTCTGCTCCAGTGCCTGGAGCACCTCCTGCCCCTCCTGCTGCACTGACCTGGGTGTCTGCAGAGTTCTTTCTCTTACGTACTCACTCCTCTCTCTGGCTGCAGTTCTCCCCCCTCCCCCTGCTTCTTAAATATCTTATCACAGAGGCGTGACCACCGTTGCTGATGGGCTTGGCCTTGACCAGTGATGGGTCTGCCTTGGAGCTGACTGGCACTGGCTGTGTTGGACATGGGGGAAGCTTCTGGCATCTTCTCACAGAAGCCACCCCTGGTAGCCACCCTGCTACTGAAACCTTGCCACGCAAGCCCAATACACAGCTGTACTAATACAATTATTTTTATAAATTGAAAATGGAGTCTTAAGCAGGGTTTGCTTGGCCTGATTTGTGAAGATCTGACTCAAAATGATGAGAGCAAACTGATCCTGGAAGGGGTGGGGGGGGAAGTGTCAGAAAAGTTAAGGTTGATGCTCACTTCATCTGCTGCAATTTGCAGCTGCCCTCACGTGATGCCTTACTTGCTCCATGTTCCAGCTCAGAGACCAGCTTGTCTGCCTGTGACCCCCGTATACTTAGGCACTTCAGAAAATCAAGCAGTAAACGTGATTGCCTTGATTATAAATGTCATCCTGCTCAGATGAAAGAGGAATGGCTGAGCTGGGGCTGGTCCAGTACATAACAGTCAGTGATTAACCACAGCAGGGAGCACCTTGCAAAGAAGGTGTCCAGACCTCACTGCAGGCAGGTGTGGATGAATCCCATGTGTATGGATTAGAGATTGGTGTGAGTGCTGGGGCTTTGGGTCTCTCTAGTGATGATAATTCTGGGTACGGTTTTATTTTCCTATGGATTGCTTGGTTCTGTATTGAATGATGCAGGGATCCTGATCTTGCTACCTTCCTGTGGCTTTGTGTTCTGCTGTTTAATCATATACCATCTACCAAGCTTGGATTTGGCATCTTCTAATGCCACTGGGTATCCTCTTGGCCCTGTGCCGGGAGCACAGAAGGTCCCCAGTTATCATCTTTTATACACTTGTATTACTTTTTCTGTTCAGAGGGGCTCAGAACCAAAAGGGATGGTTGGAATTGCCTTATCCAGCACCCTGCAATCATGAGCCACTATGCTATTAAGTCCGGAATGAGCTGCCAAAAAAATACTCTCGCGTGTCGGAGGTCATGAAATATTTCTGCATGCTCTATAGCAGATGTAGGACCTATGCAATAGCAGATCAAAGCCCTCAAACAATAATATGCTGCGGTGACAGTTCTGGAAGGAATCAAGGGTATTGCTAATGTAGTTGGTGTTTGTAGTGGGGGAAAGGATTTCCTTGGTAAAAGGGACCAGAAACAGTCCCAAACTTCCCTCTCTCTTTGCAGGGAACAGCATTGCTAGGCTGTCCATCACTTCTGTTGCCTTTCTCTGAACCTCCTCAGGTTCTGCAAAATCTATCTAAACCTGAGGTGACCAGTCCCGCTCACTATCTGTGGCCTTCCTCCTCCCAGTGCTTTTGCAGCTGGGCACCTTGCCTGAGGCCAGTGTGCTTGGCTGAGGAGCACTGAGCTGGATGCGGGGACCCCAGCTCCCTTGCACAGGATATTGCAGCTTGGAATCATAGAATTGTTTAGGTTGGAAAAGACCTTTAAGATCATCAGGTCCAACTGTTAACCTGACACTGCCATCCTACCACTAAACCATGTCCCTAAGCAAAATGCTGCAAGGTGACTTGGTGCAGCTTTAATGCAGGTTTTCCAAGACAATCGCTTTGTTTTTATTGACGTGGTGTCACTTATCATCATGTTGACCATCTACTTCACTTGGTTAAGTCTCACTCCAGTACCCAAGAGTCCTCTCTGGTCTTGAGAGGCTGTTTTGTCCTACCCAAAATAACCTCTATCCACTGCAGATTCTGTGACCCGCACCAAGAACTCCCCATGTCACATAAATTGTTCAAACCATCTGTACAGTGCTTGCTTCCTTTACTGTGGATTAATGTCCTTCTGAATGACTCTCGTTGTGCTGTAAATGCTTTCTTAAAATCTGGCGTCACTCGTGTATTTCTTCATTTACTGCCTTCTCTTTCTCTTAGGATGTTGTACTTAATTACGTTGTGAACCCTATTACTTAAGGGCTCGGATATTGTCACTTCTTGAATTAGTTCCTGTGTGTTACTGAAAATGAAGTCAGGAATAGCTGCTCTTGCTTGTGGGCACTCGAATTAGCTGTTCGAAGAAGTAATTGCTCAGAGTGCTGAGGAGCCGTTGTGTTCTTTGTGCCAGCTTCCAGGTGAATTTCCCCCATCTTCATTTTGTTTGAATTGTGCCGCTGTTTCTTTCAAAACTGCACATCCAGTTGTCTTTATCCAGACCCCTAATGATAAATGTGCAGCATGGGATTATAACTGTATTGCAACTCCTGGGGTTGTGAATTCATGCAGAGTTGATGGTGTGATCTTCTGTACCTAGAGTTTTCCCCCTTAAGAGTTTTATGTTTTCTGAGTTAACTCCATGGAGGTATTCAAAAGACTGCATTATTCCTCCAACCCTTTGGCTTGAACCCACTTCTCTATATAACTTGCAGCCAGGTATTATAATCTCTCATTTGCTTTTCAGCATTCCACCAAGTTTCTGTCATTCATAGTGTGTTAGTCATCATCCATTGCCAAGATTTCTAGTTCACCTTAAAATCAGCGCATTTTGAGATGTTTAAAGCTAGGCTTTAAGGGTAGGGGGGTGGGGGGAAGTAAAAAGGGGGGAAAAAAAGAGAGCCAGTAGTAGAAATGCTAATGTCAAACCTTCCTCCCTTATTTAAGAGTCTGTGTAAGATGTGGCTTGATCCGTCTTTCCTGCTCCTGTCTCCTCTGAAGCTGTGCAAGTTGCTGAGGGAATGATTTTTGGGTTTGGATTTACCAAGTCTGCTGCAATGAAAGCAAGCAAGTTGAAGTCAGGCAGGTGAGAAAAAACCTTCAGTAATTCCCCTTACTCCACCCTGCTGCATAAACCTAGCAGGTTTTAAGGGGCTGAGGGCTACAGGGCTTTGCTCTGTGTCCCTCTTAGCATGATGCACTGTGCTGGGAGCAGGGCTGTGACAGCTCCAGGGTGTGGAAAATGAGGGTGCAGTCTCCTGCCCCATCCAACCACAGCCCCTTCTGTTCCTTCAGGCTGGCCCTTAACTGAAGGGCGGTGGTGGGCACTGCAAAGGGGCCAAGTCAAGGAAGGAAAACAGGATTAGGCATCACAGGGAATGGGATAGCTTCCTCCTGGGGGACCATGTGCTATAGGCTGCAAGATTACGCCGGCCCTTTGCAGTAGGGCTCTGCAGGGAAGAGGCTGATGGAATCTCCCACAGATTAATCTGGTTAAACTGTTCTTCATGGGGCAGATAATCTCTGTGTCAGCATTCGTGAGTTCAGACCCAATGACGAAAGCTCCTCTGCAACCAGCTGGGAGCCGGATAAATAGGGCAGATACTGCCTGACATGATGGCTTTCAGCACTCTGTACAAACCTCAGAAAGCCAAAAAAGGAGCTTAGTAGAGAAAAAGGGTCCAAAGTTGGGTGTTTGAATCTGTCTGTAAATGCATAGTGTCTCAGGTGCACACTGGGGACAGCATGTGTGCTCCTGCTGGTGCTTCTGGAGAACTTTGCCCTGGAACTGGTTTCAGCTGGAAATTGCTGATTCTGTGAAATAGATTTATTGTCATTCCTCCATCCCCTGGAAATGATGTGCATGTTTTAATCAGCTCAGCGTGTTTCCTTTCGGCTTTGTATGATAATGTAAAAGTCAACATGGTAATGGGCGATAGACAAAACCCTTAGGTCAAAACAATGTACTTCAAACAAGTCGAAGCAAAATGTATTTCTGAATATATTTTTTCAGGCCATTGCAAATTGAGGCGACGCAGGCTCATAGCACACGGCACGACATTTGACTTCCAACAGCCTATTAGGAATCCACAGCCTTAATGCCGAAACAAACACTCAATAAGGTTCAGTTTGTTTCTCTTTTTTTAAGAGTTTAGTTTTGATAACGGCTGCGGGGCTGACAGCTCTGAAGAATGAGCCTTAACGCATTTCTGCGACTTGCATCTTTAAAGCTTGATATGTCCTGGCAACTCCTCCATTTCTGAAGCTATCTTTTCTCTTTTTTTTCTTTCCAAGCTTGTAATGTTTCATAGGTAGACATGAACTGCATCCATCAAAGCACAAGTTTAGCTGCGAGGTGGACAGTGGGGTCTGCAGTGCAGCCCACGTGGTTTCCCACACGTTGCTGGCTCCAAGCCCACCCCTCGTGCAGGCTTTGGAGGGTTTGTACTGTGCTCAAGTGGCCTGTGAGAGCCCATCCTGACTGCACAAGCGAGAAGAGGCAGCGCGTGGCCGGGAGTGCAGAATCTGTGCTGACACAGGAACTCATGGTGGCCACCGGCATTTGCAGAGAGTAAGGATGAAGCCTAGGAGGTAGAGCAGCTTTTGGACCCCTCAGACCCGCCCATCCAAGACATTTGCTATGCTCTCAGTTGATTTTTGGATAGGAATCTTCTTGCAAGCTCCTGCTGTCAGGTTGGTGACAACCCCAGAGGAAACAAGGCAGGGATGCATCCCCCAGCGAAGGCTTCCTCTTCATCCTCCTGCCACCCCTGCAAGCATGGAGAAGGCAGGGAGATGAGTGTCCTGCTGGGGCAAGCCCGAGTGTATCCAATTCCTCCTTGCTCTTTTGCTGGCTTCTGTTTCACAGAGAACGGGTGAGCAAGGGAGTGCCTGTGTTGGGAACCAGGCAGGACAGAGGGCTGCTGCCTTCCCCTTTCATCACAGCATGGCGGAAGGGGGAAGAAACAGAACCAAACATGTCAAGGATCCTCGTCGGGCATAAGCGAACAAATATTTCACTGGAGATCTCTGCAGCATGATCTCGTTCCCATAGAGCAGTGCCTGTACCACCCCTACTACTGTATCCTCCCTGAAGCTGGTGCAACATGGGGCAGCTGGGGGGCAAGCAGAGCAGGAGCTCCCTTCCAGGGCTGGAGTGCTGCGGGGAGAGGTACAAGTAATGGAAATTGAAATGCAGATTCTTATTCTGAGTGGAGAAAAGGCCCCCATAAATCAGGAGTGACAGGAACACAAAGACACCATCAGGATGCATTTGCACAATCAAGGGATGTTTCATATATCAGAGAGAACCAAGGCACAGCCTCCGCTCCTGAAATAAACCAAATCCATTTTTTTCTCATCAGTGAAGCGCGCTCTGAAAATCCCTGTTTGAAGAGCAACAGAAAACAGAAAGGAGATTTGAGTTAAATTTTACTCAGATGTGGCATGTTTTCTAATCCAGATGGGAAAACATTTGTTTTAAAGGGTCAGTGAAAACCAAACAATTCCTCCCTCCCTACGCATCCAACAACATGATAGGGATCTGCATTTTTTTATCTACATTTGATAATCTTCAGATAAATGCTACTGCTGCTGAGAACCTTCATAAATGACCCTTCATAATATAATTGTGTAGTCTAGAAACAGAGCAACCTCATGACAAAGAAAGAGAGTGGAAATGCTTGAACAGAGATCCTGTCCACAGGACACCAGCAAAAGGAGCCTAATGGCACAGAAAGCTTTTTCCTAGGCTTGAGCCTGTAACCACAACTAAATGCTTCACCAGCCTGGGCACAGGGCTGGGCAAGCTGGAGGTGCTGCAATGGAAAGAGGTGGAAGTTTTAATCTGAAATCAGAAGTGACAGAGCTGAGTGATTGAATTTGGTCTTGCGAGCCCTGCCCTGGATTTTAGCTTCTCTCTCCATCATGCTGTCACAAGCACCAAATCCATCCAGCTTTTTCTGTGGTAACTGATAACCCCCCCCATCTCGCTATCTTCCATGTTATAGTTGAGAAGGGGCTTTCAGGCTTCCCAACTGGCTTCCCTATTAGACAGCGTGTGCTGGGTGTTTCTCTACTTCCATTTAAACATTCCTAAGGAGCCCAGCTCCCATGGGTGCAAGATCTTTATCGCAGACCTGCTAGGAGGTAGTTTTTTGTGCAGTTTTCAACATGTCTCAAAACGGGGTTGAGGATGTCCAACGTTACCTCTGCATTGCAGAAAATGTGATTATGTATGTGCAAGTGGTCTAATAAATTGACCATAACAAATCTGAGCTCTGCTTTTGACTGCAGCTGTGTGGTGGTGTCCCACACGTAGTGTTGGGTTACACTGGCGAGACTGAAGCAGTTGTCATCTTCTGTCCTCCACCCTATTCCTCCACTGGGGGTCACCCCCCCCCCCCCCCTCCCCAGGAAGAGGAGCTGAGTGGGATGCACGTCTGCCCCTGTGCTGCAGCCTGTGTGCACTGAGATAGGTGAATTGGTGGAGACCTCCACTGACTGACTGCAGTTATGGGCTATTCCTGTCCAGGTACAAATATAGAACCCTTTTGGAAAGCCGTTGGGTGGTAAACACAACTGGAGTTGTCTCAGTTTGTATTTCCTCAAGCTGAGCCACCATCCTCTGCTATTTCAGCTGTAGAATGTAGATTAGGCAGACAGGCTTTATTGACATGATTTGGCATGGATTAAAATTTACAATTGAGTTATGCAGGTTCTGGGTTAATAAAACCTTTCCATCACACCACCACATGCTCCAAAACACATTAGAAAGCGGCTGCATTATGAAGGGCTTGGGGAATTCAGATTTGTTTTTCTGCAGCTGTTTTTCTGTCCCTGCCAGGGTCAGGTGCGTTATGTGCCATCAGCCTTGCTCTGCTGGGGCTGGAAAGAACCATCTTTGTTTTGAAAAGATGACCCATGATAGCTTCTCCAATACTAGACTGCTTTTTTTTTTTTTAATTTTTTTGAGCCATTTCACAACTAGAAGGGAAGCAGGAGCACTGCTAAAAAGTGGGAGGCTCTTTCCTCTGGAAGGATGAATCTCTGGATGAGGTACAAAACTGGCTGCGTTTCCCTGGGAATGACGTGTGTTTTGTGGATTCCTGCTCTGCTCTGGTTGCTTTATCCCAGTCTTGTGCTGTGTCTCACCAGCCTGATGGTGGAACTGTCGGTGGGGACAGTGCTCTAGGATGAGAAACAAGAAGCAAAAAACCTGACCTGGGATGGTCACGGTGACTGGCTAAAAAGGGGACGGTTTAGTTCTTCCCCCAAACAAGCAAACATATATGTGCTGTCCATACTGCTCCCTCTTTGTGTTAAGCAACAAATTCATTATGGATCCCCAAATTTATGTGCTGTTGAGATTAGAGGTGTGGTGGCCAAGGTTTGATGGAGTCTGGAAAGGGGAGCTGGAAATGGTTGTCTAACCCCACCTCAAGGCCTTCTCTGTGTTTGGACAAGTTCATCGCCTCTGTGCCATGGGATGAAAGGTGGTTGCTTTACTCAGGACCTTGTCTGTGCAGCTTGCGGGGGGGGGGTTGCTGACTTCAGTGGCTTTGTCTTGGACCTGGGTGCTGGTAGTTACAGGGGAACGTGCTAAAGGATCGCCGCAGTCCCTTCGGCAGAGAACGGGGCTCTGGTGCAGTGAGGATGGGGAATAATGATCCCTCCTATTGCTCTGGTTCTTGTAAATTAGGGTTAATTGGAAAAAGTA
This sequence comes from Egretta garzetta, assembly GCF_000687185.1. Lineage (NCBI taxonomy): Eukaryota > Metazoa > Chordata > Aves > Pelecaniformes > Ardeidae > Egretta > Egretta garzetta. The sequence continues at coordinate 3,393,648 of NW_009258549.1, forward strand.
GGGGAATTCTCAAACATGGGAAGAAAAGACCTTCTGAAGAGAAAGATTAAGTTTCCAAATAGGTATGACTTGCTTAAAATAGCGGACTTTGAGTGTTTAAAAAATAACGTGCATCAAATGTGTCATCAAAAAGCCTGGGTATGCTAGGTGAAGAAATGAAATGCTAGATGAGCTATCAAAACACCTGAACGTACGTGCCTTCCCAATGAAAGACCTATATCAGCTGATGATTATCCTATGTATGTGGCCTATATCCTTGTATGTGTTACCCATGCATAGGCATGCTTCCTTTGAAAAGCTGTCATGCAGCAGCCTATAACAGGGCCAACGTAAGTCTATCATTTCTTTTTTATACACCTTCAAACAAAACCCTGTAAGGCAGCATCCAGGAAGCTGAAAGGAGGAGTGTGAGAGCGAAGTGTGACTGCTAATGGGGGAGGAAAGGATCAGGCATGTGTGCGGGGAGGCTTCACAGAAACGGTCTTAAAGCATGGAGAGATAGACAGGACTAGCAAAGAGCTTTGTACATGACAGTACAGCCTGGCGTGATGATTGTCACTTGGAAATTTATGGCTCTGTGAGGCTGAAAAGTATATTTGAAGGGTCGCTAGAACTAATTACCCTGGAGAAATGAAGCTGGACTTAAATAAAAAAAATTATAATAGGGGTCACCACGCATCAAACATTGGTGCAAATTTGTGTTTTTCCTCCCTGCCCTCCTCCCTGGTCTTAGTGGCAGGTGGGTGGGAAGGGTGCAGAGCAAGGGAAAGGGTGGGGGGGGGACT